>NC_139217.1:476442457-477042457 GCF_055691185.1 Crinia signifera | reverse complement strand
CTGGTTACCATCCCTTCTGTTACTGGTTACCATCCCTCCTGTAACTGGTTACCATCCCTCTTGTTACTGGTTACCATCGCTCTGTTATTGGTTACCATCCCTCTTGTTACTGGTTACCATCCGTCCTGTTACTGGTTACCATCCCTCATGTTACTGGTTACCATCCCTCATGTTATTGGTTACCATCCCTCCTGTTACTGGTTACCATCCCTCCTGTTACTGGTTACCATCCCTCCTGTTACTGGTTACCATCCCTCCTGTTACTGGTTACCATCCCTCTTGTTACTGGTTACCATCCCTCCTGTTACTGGTTACCATCCCTCCTGTTACTGGTTACCATCCCTCATGTTACTGGTTACCATCCCTCATGTTACTGGTTACCATCCCTCTTGTTACTGGTTACCATCCCTCTTGTTACTGGTTACCATCCCTCCTGTTACTGGTTACCATACCTCCTGTTACTGGTTACCATCCCTCCTGTTACTGGTTACCATCCCTCTTGTTACTGGTTACCATCCCTCTTGTTACTGGTTACCATCCCTCCTGTTACTGGTTACCATCCCTCCTGTTACTGGTTACCATCCCTCCTGTTACTGGTTACCATCCCTCATGTTACTGGTTACCATCCCTCTTGTTACTGGTTACCATCCCTCTTGTTACTGGTTACCATCCCTCCTGTTACTGGTTACCATCCCTCCTGTTACTGGTTACCATACCTCCTGTTACTGGTTACCATCCCTCCTGTTACTGGTTACCATCCCTCCTGTTACTGGTTACCATCCCTCATGTTACTGGTTACCATCCCTCATGTTACTGGTTACCATCCCTCCTGTTACTGGTTACCATCCCTCATGTTACTGGTTACCATCCCTCTTGTTACTGGTTACCATCCCTCTTGTTACTGGTTACCATCCCTCCTGTTACTGGTTACCATCCCTCCTGTTACTGGTTACCATCCCTCCTGTTACTGGTTACCATCCCTCCGGTTACTGATCATCATCGCTCCTGTTACTGGTTACCATACCTCCTGTTACTGGTTACCATCCCTCCTTTTACTGGTTATCTTCCCTCCTGTTACTGGTTACCATCCCTCCTGTTACTGGTTATCTTCCCTCCTGTTACTGGTTATCTTCCCTCCTGTTACTGGTTACCATCCGTCCTGTTACTGGTTACCATCCCTCCTGTTACTGATTACCATCCCTCCTGTTACTGGTTATCTTCCCTCCTGTTACTGGTTACCATCCCTCCTGTTACTGGTTATCTTCCCTCCTGTTACTGGTTACCATCCCTCCTGTTACTGGTTATCTTCCCTCCTGTTACTGGTTACCATCCCTCCTGTTACTGGTTACCATCCCTCCTGTTACTGGTTATCTTCCCTCCTGTTACTGGTTATCTTCCCTCCTGTTACTGGTGACCATCCCTCCTGTTACTGGTTATCTTCCCTCCTGTTACTGGTTACCATCCCTCCTGTTACTGGTTACCATCCCTCCTGTTACTGGTTATCTTCCCTCCTGTTACTGGTTATCTTCCCTTCTGTTACTGATTACCATCCCTCCTTTTACTGGTTATCTTCCCTCCTGTTACTGGTTACCATCCCTCCTGTTACTGGTTATCTTCCCTCCTGTTACTGGTTACCATCCCTCCTGTTACTGGTTATCTACCCTCCTGATACTTATTACCATCCCTCATGTTACTGGTTATCTACCTTCCTGTTACTGGTTATCATCCTTGCTGTTACTGGTTATCATTACTCTGTTACTGATTACCATCCCTCCTTTTACTGGTTATCTTCCCTCCTGTTACTGGTTACCATCCCTCCTGTTACTGGTTATCATCCTTCCTTTTACTGGTTATCATCGCTCTGTTACTGGTTACCATCCCTCCTGTTACTGGTTAGTAACCAGTAACAGGAGGGATGGTAACCAGTGGTTACCATCCCTCCTGTTACTGGTTACCATCCCTGCTGTTACTGATTATTTTTCCTCATGTTACTGTTCATCATCCTTCCTGTTACTGGTTAACAGTGCTCCTATTACTGGCTATATTCCCTCCTGTTACTGGTTACCATCCCTCCTGTTACTGGTTATCATCCATCCTGTTACTGGTTATCAACCCTCCTGTTACTGGTTATCATCCTTTCTCTTACTGGTTATCATCGCTCTTTTACTGGTTACCATCCCTCCTGTTACTGGTTACCATCGCTCCTGTTACTGGTTACTATCGCTCCTGTTACTGGTTATCATCCCTGCTGTTACTGGTTATCATCCCTCCTGTTATTGGCTATCTTCCCTGCTGTTACTGGTTATCATCGCTCTGTTATTGGTTATCATAATTCTGTTACTGGTTAGCATCCCTCCTGTTACTGGTTATCATCACTCTGTTACGGGTTATCTTCCCTCCTTTTATGGGTTACCATCCCTTGTGTTACTGGTTATCATAACTCTGGGGGTTATTCTAGTTCATTCTTTCTGACAAAATCCTTCTTAGATGGGCAAAACCATGTGCACTGCGGGTGGGGCAGATGTAACTTGTGCAGAGAAAATTAGATTTGGGCGGGGTTTTTCTTCAAAGTGAGATCTATATTGCATTATAAAAAAAGCAGTCAGTATTTTCCCTGCACAGAAACAAAATAAATCACCAAATCTAATTCTATCTGCACATGTTACATCTGCCCCCCTGCAGTGCACATGGTTTTGTCCATCTAAGAAGGATTTTGTAAGAAAGAATGAACTAGAATAAACCCCTCTGTTACTGGTTACCGTCCCTCCTGTTACTGGTTACCATCCCTCCTGTTACTAGTTATCATCCTTCCTGTTACTGGCTACCATCCCTCCTGTTACTGGTTACCATCCCTCCTGTTACTGGTTACCATCCCTCCTGTTACTGGTTACCATCCCTCCTGTTACTGTTTACCATCCCTCCTGTTACTGTTTTCCATCCCTCCTGTTACTGGTTACCATCCCTCCTGTTACTCGTTATCATCCCTCTGTTACTGGTTACCAGCGCTTCTGTTTCTCGTTACCATCCCTCCTGTTACTGGTTACCATCCCTCCTGTTACTGGATACCAGCACTCCTGTTACTGGATACCAGCACTCCTGTTACTGGATACCAGCACTCCTGTTACTGGATACCAGCACTCCTGTTACTGGTTAAATTTTTTAGCGTCTCTGGTGCCTCAGCCCCTTTTTGTTCCCTGTGTAGGTGGCGCCCATGTGATCACCTGTTCACTAGCACCGTGCCTGCAGATACTGTCACAGAATGTATACAGAGTAACTGTCCATCAATAATATGCTATAACTCATGTGTATGACATCCTATACCTGAGGTAATATTACAATGCTGCTCTCATCCAGACATGTCACCGGAGAACGACGCAGCAGATTGGGATACTATGTATGAGAATGTTATTCCACGCAGAGAGAAGAGAGAGTCTGCAGCGCCACCTGGTGGACAACAGAAAAATCTCACAGCCGGTAGGTATGACAGCATTGTACTCTGGAGGTTATTCTGGTTCAGTGCTGTGAATTTCGCAGCCTTGTGAGTGCACCAGACGCCACCCGCATGAAAGCTGTCTGCCCCCCCTGCATGCCGCTATCCCTCCGCAGGCATACAAATGGGTGTTTTGCATAAACATCCATTTGCTGATTTCTATAGCGCTCGCAGTTCTGAGATGCCTCCAAGGGCGTAACTACCAGAGCTGCAGGGGGCCCAGAGCTGCAGGGGGCTCAGAGCTGCAGGGGGCCCAGAGCTGCAGGGGGCCCAGAGCTGCAGGGGGCCCAGAGCTGAAGGGGCCCATCTTTACGGAATATGTTTTACATACATTTATTACCATCAGTTGCTAAATATGGGGCCCTTACAAACTTTTGCTATGGGGCCTATGAATATCTAGTTACACCCCTGGAGGCCTCTGTGGTGTCTCTGATCTCCGAGCGCCCTGTGCGGGATGCGGCTGACAGCTGACATACACTGACCCCAGCTGCTCATCATCGGGGAATCACTATGGAAACGCCCAACGTTTTCCCCCAGCCCTCCGCCCCATGCTCCCCAGCTGCACCGCTGTGTGCGACCACCCAGCGATTAATATATTTATGATGGTCGCTCGCAGACATCGGCTGCACATGCGCATAAATGACTGTGGTCCCCCGTGAGAACGCGCAGGAGAACGATTAAATTAGAATCACCCCCTCTGTGTGCATAATGGGACTGGTATTGTAGTATTATAGTAAGGAAATCATTACTAAAGAGAGACCCCCAGCTAAGACCCCAATTACCGTAACAGTGATACCACTTGCAGTACATCTCACCACTGATCATGCTGATGTATTCGCATATGTGATCAGATATCCCAATAACAGTGGCCCTTCGTGGTCAGCGTCTGGGTTTGGTCCCCTGTGAACCGCGAGTCCCTTTTACATGCACAGAATGATGCGCTGGACACGGCCATGAGACTTTGTTGTATTCAGAAAATCGGGGGGGGGGGGGGGGAGGGGGAGGTGTGATACCCAGGTCACCTTCACCGACATTACCCCTTGGGGGGGGGGGGGTGGCAGGAGTGCCCAGGGGCTCATGTGCTTTACTGGGATCTCTTGCACCATCTGAGAGTCTTCTCCTCCACCACATTGACATTTGTAGTTTTTGTTTTAGCTTTGTGCCTTCACAGCCTGAAGAGGTCCCCTCTCACTTCCTCTTACCTCCTCTCCCCTGCTTTCCCTCACTACCACCTTCCACCTTTAATTGGCGTGACATATCTTGGGGTGTAATAATCTCCATCATCCAGGGGTGTAACTCCCAGAGGCAATGGAGTCAGCTGCCTCCGGGCTCCAAGCCCTGAAGTGGAACCTGCATGTAGAGCAGCACCTGAGTGGTTCACAGCAGGATCAAATTATTGCCACTGCTCTCCCCCAGGCGCATTGCGATGCACCCACTGTTACTTTTGCTTAGCTAATTTGCTCTACCCCAGAAGCCCTCCAATAGAGGATAGGATAGCTCCCAACTGGTATTGCTCCACGTGCGCTGCAGAAAGCAACAGTTCATCCACCTTTACTGCTGATCAGTGAATTGGGACCAACCAGTTGCCCTTTTCTGCCACAAAGATGTCACCTTACTTTTGAGCCAGTGTATGCCCCATCTGACGGCATAGGCACACGTTACCACGTGCACCGAAACGCCAGAAATCCAAGGTAATTAATATATCAAAATGTGTTAACTATCAAAAAAAATGAATCCTTCTGATTGGTCCCTGGTGTAAGATTGGATCTAGCATGAATTTGGGAGTATTATATGTGTAGAGAAATAGAACCTGTTGACTCTATCGCCTGACGTTAGATGTTCATTAATGTCCGCCGTTCTCTGCCTTTATTAGGATACCGGAACTGGGCTCCGTACATCTGTCCTCTGTTCCTATTCTTCTGTCTGACGTTATCCGCAGCCACCATCGGTGTGACCCTGAAGTGTAAGTGAGGCCTTGCCTCTGGTTACGTATAGAGTTCTTCCTCAGGCGCCCCCATATATAACTAATTCACAATATAAACAATAATAAACCGTAAAATAAACCTGATGGAGATAGATTTCATAGATGTCTACGCACCTAAAACTGGCAAAGGAACAATCTCGTTCTCGTGTATTACAGCAAAACTGATTCTTAAAGCAAATATCAGCATCTAGCAATGGCTCTGCACAGTCTGCTAACCATGGAGGTCACTGTCGCTGGGCTCCTTGCCTGAAGGGGGCACTGACTCCATTGTCCTCATTTCATTTACTTGCTGCTGAGAACGAGCCCTGGAGCAGAGCGCCAACTAGCATCAGATGCCTCTGTACATAATACATAGTGTATATATATAATGTAATAATTGGAGGGGAACGCAGTGCGGCGAATCCACGTTATGTGATCTCATATGTTCATATGTATGTTCTCTTTGAAATGTTCATCTCCTTCCGCTGAATGAGACCCACTTGGCCACTATGTGATGTCCCAGCCAGCCCCAGCTAGTGCCCAGAAAGCAGGAAGGGAAGTGCTGGGACATTATATATACAAAAGTGGTTGAGCGCCAGACAATTCCATAACGGGAAATACCCTCATGTATCATCATTGTCATTTCTATTCCATTTATTTGGATTCACTACGATCAAATGAAGAATTTCTGGATAAACACATTTGTACTCACTGCTGCGGACCATCAACAAATTCACAGATTATGGACTTTTAATATTTCCCGTTACGGAATTGTCTGGCACTTTTGTTGTTTATACAGGTTGAGTATCCCTTATCCGAAATGCTTGGGAGCACGAGCATTCCGGATAAGGGATTTTTCCGGATTTTGGAATAAATGTTTTTTAAACATACTTACCTGTCCCCTGGTGGTGCCCCGATGGTCCCTTGGCATTCACGTTGTCCCCCGGCGTCCACGGCAGGCCGTCAGCACCATCTCCGGTGTCTCCATTGGGCCCAGGAGTGCATTGTGCGAGTGTGCTTGCGGTCCGGTGACGTCTCCAGCGGACGCACACTCACGCAATGCACTCCTGGGACCACCAGTAATTTTCAGACAGGATCAGCAGATATGCAGAAATGTACCCTCCACCGCGCATCCCCTCCAACACCCATCTGAAGTATCTGGGAACATAGTTTTTAAATGATAAGGTACGTAGTAACGTAGTACCATCAATATAGCAGCTTATACACATTTTCCTTACTTCTCGCACATATTGAGCTGGAGGCGGCATTGTCCCAAATCTCAGCCCACTTTTAAGAATCTATATAGTGTCCCAGGTCTCGTTCCCACGCTAGCTCATGCGGGTCTCAAGTAGAACCGGAGTCTTCCCCCAAGTGTATAGATTACAGATATTAGACCTCTAGTGTATGATCGTTTACAGCAGATACAGTATATTCAAAAGAGGTTAGGGGTCTAGCAGTGAGAACGGATGTGACTTATGTGTGGAAGTGCGGGATTTGCAGAAATCGAAAGAAATCTGTGGTTGGGATTGCCGTTCCTTCACGGATGTCCGAAAAATGGCCTCACTGGCTATATCATTAAGATAGTAAATATTCTCACAGGTCCATTTAGTAATGGAAGATTTACAAAGACCAGGGTGGGTAATCAAAAACAGCATATCTTTTAATTGTACTTTTCAGGTAAATTACGTGTTATTTTTGTGCATCAAAGGATCCGGGTAGTGGGCCATTGTCAAGACAGCTTACTGCATACAATCCAAGTACCTGATACTCTGAGCTGAGAGGTTGTATGCAGCAAGGTCACAAGTACAATTAAAAGAAATGCTGTTTCACTGGTGAGTGCTCTTCTTGGATTAAATATCATACACACATACTATATATAAAAGTAGAGTGTATCATGTCATCTAATGTTTTCAGGAACTGTGTCCATCTTCCGGACAATGCACTAAAAGTCCCATCCTGAAAAGATTGGACGACATGTTCTGAATACGATCTACATTTGGATAAGGAAAGGAATTGCCCCCGAGGGCCTTGTGTAAACCATGTGCATATCCTGATCTCAGTGGGACATTGCAGGGGTATTGGGGGCACAAACATTCATCTTGCCTCCAGGAACCTGAGAAGACCTTACAGCACTGGTGTGTAACATTACGTTATATGTCCTATGGTGTCACCTCTCTCCCAGACCTGCAGGTGTCCGGGGAACTAGACCAGCTCTCTCTGACTCACATGGAGCTAAACAGCAGCCTGACTCAGAGACTCAGAGACAAGGAGGACCTCATAGCGACCATGCGGCAGAGTCTGGGGAACACCAGGCAGAGGCTGGAGCTGCAGCTGGAGGAGATGAAAACCCTGAATGGGTCCCTACTGCAATGTGAGCGGGAAGGACAGAAATGTACAGAGGACAAGGAACATGCGGAGGTCACACTGAGCCAAACAAGATCAGAGCTCAACCAATCGGCACAGAGCATCAAAGGTGATAACCGATCCCACGTGTAGAGTAAGGCTTATACAGAACGGGGAAGGTGATCCACACAATAGGCCTGATTCAGACCTGTGTGATAGCCTAGTGATAGCCAAGTTGTCCGAGACTGACATTTATGCTGGACGCTATCCTCCAAGTTTGGGGTGGGTGCTGATGTCATGTGATGTCAGCCGCCCGCTACATGCAGGTACCACCACACCTGTGACCTCAGGAGAACGCCTAGTGTTTTATATGGGGATACCAATAAAATGGTAGGTCTTCTATTGCTGCTGCCCCCGACCCACCCCCGGCCCAACCCCGGCCCTCCATTCCCAGAAAGAACAGGTGAGCGAGTGTGAAACTCACCAAAGGCGTTTTCTCCTGGTATTTGCGCATGGGCAATCCCAGAACATTGCGGGTGGGTAAAATTTCAGAACTAAACAAACAGGTCTGAATTGCCCCAAAGTCAGTCAATAAATTCCCCAAATATCTCTGCACTCCTCTGGCTGCAATAGCCCCATTGCCATAAACTACCCCATCAGTTACTGGGGGCTGGGAATCAAGTGGAAAAAGTGGGAATAGTAATAAGGGAATAAGGATTTTAATAGAATAGCCAGGGTGTGTTAGGGAGTATTGGGGGGGTTAATGGATTTTAGGGTATTTGGGGAGGGCTGGTTGTGTTAATGGGTTTAGTGGAGTGTTGGTGGTTGTTGATGGGTTTTGGGGGGTGTTGGGGGAGTGTTGATGGGTTTTGGGGGGTTTAGGGGTGTTTGGGGGTGTTTAGGGATGTTGGGGAATGTTAATGGGTTTTGGGGGGTGCTGAAGGGTGTTGGGGAGTGTTGGTGGTTGTTAGGGAGTGCCGGGAGTTGTTGGGGGGTGCTAGGGAGTGCTGGGGGGTGCTGAAGGTTGTTGGGGGTGTTGGTGGGATGGGATTTGGGAGTATTGATGAGTTTTAGGGTGTGTTGGGGGTTGCTTGGGGTGCTGATGGGCTTTGGGGAGTGTTGGGGGTTGTTGATGGGATTTGGGGGTGTTGATGAGTTTTGGGGGTGTTGATGGGTTTTGGGGAGTGTTAATGGTTTTGGGGGGGTTGAAGGGTGCTTGGGGATGTTGGGGCATGTTGATGGGTTTTGAGGAGTGCTGGGGTTGCTGAAGGGTGTTTGGGAGTGTTGGGGGATGTTGAGGGGTATTGATGGGTTCTGGTAGGTGTTGGGGGGTGTTGATTGGTTTTGCCGGGTGTTGGGGAGTGCTGGGGTGTTGGGAGTGTTAAGGGATGTTGGGGGGTGTTAAGGGGTTTTGGGGGTGCTAAGGGCTGTTTAAAACACACTGGCATGGTCAGATCCTCCCCCCATAGCTTTAGTTTAGGATTTGTATATCAATCAGACCATCTTACTTCCAATGCATACTTAAATCAAGATTACGGGGGAAATTTACTAAAGGAAATTTGTAAAAAATAGGTGTATTTGTATCCAGAAATACACTTATTTTTGACATGTACTATCCCGAAAATACGTCAATTTGTATTCGTATTTATAGCACATCAATACGACTACGAATTGCCGTATTTTCGGAATAGAAAATGTCAAAAATAAGTGTAGAAATAGAAATACACCTATTTTTTTTTTACAAATTTCCTTTTACAAATTTCCTTTAGTAAATTTCCCCGTACATAACAAAAGGATAAATCCAATTTCCTTAGGTTATTTACCAAATGGACAGGAAAACATAGATTCCTAGACACATCTCATAAACAAGTCCCCCTACTAACACCTTTACACAGGAACTACAGACACAAAGCCTGCTACCTGCTGTGCAGTGGTCATTCATCAGAGTTTTGCTAGGAAAGGACAATTAGCATCTCATTTCCTCATCACAGCGATTCCTTCCTGCAGTCAGTACAAAATGCATTTTACATTTAGGGTGAAATCTACTAAGACAGGGGTTCCCAATCTTTTTCTAATCACGGAACCCTAGAGTATCAGAATTTTTCCAAGGCACCCCATGGCCCCCAAAAATATATATCAAATGAAGTAGATTGTGTTTATATGCGCTTCTTAGGGTCAGTTATGTGGTAAAGGGCAGGATTTGGTTCTGATTGTACACATTTTATGATTGGCAGCCACCAGCCCTGGTTTTGTCCAGAAATAATTGATCATGAATAATTTGAATTGGTCCTGGACGACCAACCCGAGGCACCCCTGCAAGTGTCCCGAGGCACCCCAGGGAGCCTAGGCGCACAGTTTGGGAACCACTGTACTAAGACAAATTTGTAAGAAATAGGTGTACTCGTATCCAGAATTACATCTATTTTTTACACATTCATATTTTTGGGATTTACTATTCTTAAAATACAACAATTTGTCTTTGTATTGATGGCACATTCGTATTTGTATTTACAATACTAATGGATACACCATCGATAGAATACGACAGGAATCACCATTCAAAAGAATGGTGATTCCTAATTTATTAAGCATATATTAAAATACGGCCTCTAATTAGTGGTAAACGGCCTCTAACTGCCAGCCAAATACACCAGAAAAATTAACTTCCTTTTCCTGGTGTATTTGGTAGAAGCCTGGACGGATCAGTCAGATCCACCATATCAGTCAGATCCACCATATCAGTCAGATCCACCATATCAGTCAGATCCATCATATCAGTCAGATCCGTCATATCAGTCAGATCCGTCATATCAGTCAGATCCGTCATATCCGTCAGATCCGCCATATAAGTCAGATCCATCATATCAGTCAGATCCATCATATCAGTCAGATCCATCATATCAGTCAGATCCATCATATCAGTCAGATCCATCATATTAGTCAGATCCATCATATCAGTCAGATCCATCATCAGTCAGATCTGTGCAGGTTTCAGTGTAAAAAAAAAAGGGATAAAAAGTAAATAAATTTAAAAAATGTCATGGGTTCCCCCCTCACGGCCATAACCAGACCAGGGAACCAGCAACCAGGCACAAGGGCCAGTTCTGGTTCCCAAAATATGGGGGACAAAATGATGAGGGGTCCCCCATATTTAAGAACCAGCACCAGGCCTAACCAGCCAGCAGGGTAATGCCACAGCCAGGGGGGGGGGGACTTTTTATACAAGCCAAAGCATTACCCCCTGACCAATCAGCCTGGGTCTTTGGGGAGTGGAGATCCCACCAATGAAGGGGTCCCCCCTCCAGAATGTCCCTGCCCAGGCTGAAGCCAGGGGATGTCCCCAGTACCCCTGGGCATTGGGTACTGGCTGATGAAAGCAGTAAAAAATTAGAAATAAAAATTATTGTCCAATACTGTGGAACTATGTGCAAGCTTCCCCCGCATGCTGGGACTTGGAGGGCTTGCTGGAACTTGTAGTTCCACAGTAATAGAAATAGATAAATAAACGCACTGACACCCACATGAAAAATAAAACTTTTACACATACATAGCCCATACATACTGATACTTACCTATCTTGAGCCCATATGTAGGTCCCCCGTCCATCGGTCCTGGTGTCCGGTGTCCTGGGGTCTGGTGTGCTGGGGTCTGGAGTCCTGCGGTCTGGTGTCCTGGGGTCCGGGTATCTGAAGAAATCCATAGGGGGACCTGTGGAAGGAAATTATACTCACGAAGCTCCTCCGGCATAGATCTGGTCTTCTTCACTCCTGAAGTAGTCCAGCGTACTTGGCAAAAAAATAAACTGAACACCCGGACCATCACAAACAGTGAGAAGCCCTGAATGTTTACCTTCAGCGCTTGTCACTCCGAATGCCGCTATTGGCCGCCTAGCGGCCAATCAGCAGCAAGCCAGCCAATAGCGGTAATCGGGAGGATCTCCTCCTGTTAGTTTGCAATGGTTCGGGTGTTTGTAGTTGTCACGGACCCACCGGTCGCTCCTCCAGATACGTCAACCTGGGCAGCTCCAGCCGTGACTGGGGTTCACTTTGGACACATGAGTCCCCTCTTATAAGGTACGCCGCCACCAGCAAAGCCTGATTTAGCGCTTCGAAATTGTGCAAGGTACGCCTTGCTCGCACCTGACCACACAATACAGTATATTAAAAAAAAGTTGTAACATTCTCTTTTAGCTTAAGTCCTCAGAACACAAAATTCAGAACTGGAATTATGTATGATTTATTCCAAGAAATACTTCAGAGCTTTAGTGATAAAGATGATTACTAAGATTTTAAAAGTGCACACAAAAGAAATACATCTCAAACAAAATAAAAGGGAATTAAAATGACAGAACTGTATCTTACACCCAAGTTCTTATTCTGTAGTGGGGGAGTTTCCACATGAAACATTGGGTCATTTCCAGCCAGCTTGATGTTCCCCCAAGAAGTACCACCAACTATAGGGACAAGAGAGCAGTTACTGTATATCTGCAGACTCCCTCATCCCTCCCACCCTTGGGATTTTGACCATTTCCCTGATGGACACTAATGAATGTCCCTAAATAATTGATCCTCTTACATGAAGGATTGGTCCATTGCTTTGAAGTGATTTTTACACATTCCTTACCCAGTAAAATGCAATAGCAATGTCCGATAAGAGATCTGTAGTGGACGGGTGGAGCACTTTTGGCCTGCTCTGGACCATGCTGATCTAACCCTCAATCTGATTTATGAGGGGTCTATGATCCTAACTTTAGAGAACTCTAACCTCCTAGTATACTCCCTGGTTCACATTAAGTATACACGTATACTGTAATACAAGAGATACATTGATTTCACACATAATAATAACGGAAGGCATGATTTCACATCAGTGGTTAATTTTGCTGGACTACTTCAGGAGTGAAGAGGAAAGATCTACAACGGAGGAACCCCGTGAGTATAATTTCCTTCCACAGGTTCCCCTATGGATTTCTTCAGACACCCGGACCCCAGGACACCGGACCTCAGGAACGATGGTTGGGGACCTACCTACAGGCTAAAGAAAGGTAAGTATCAGTATGTATGGGCTATGTATGTATTAAAGTTATATTTTTTATGTGTCAGTGTGCTTTAATTTAACTATAGGTTTTGCTGTGGTTGTCCAAGTCCCAGTATGCGTTTCAGGCTTGCTGGGACTCATAGCTCCACAGAAAAAAAAAACAATGGTTTATTCAAATATTTACAATTGAGTCAGCCCGGTACCCACAGCCCAGGGGTACCGGGGACAGCACCAGGCTTCAGCTTGGGCAGGTAAGTTCTGGAGTGGGGAGACCCCTTCATTGGGGGGGTCCCCAGGACCCCTGCCCAGGCTGACAGGTCGGTAGGGTTAATGTTTTGGCCGCGGGACCTTATAAAATAAGTGTCCCCCCGGCTGTGACATTTACCCTTTTGGCTGGGTCAGCCTGGGGCTGGTTCCTTATTTTGTCCCCCGTATTTTGGGAACCAGGCCCGGCCCTAGGGTTGGTTTGAAAAAATCAGCAGAGCACTATTTCAATGGTTTTCTGATTTTTTTTAAAACCAGGCCCGGCTCTTTGAGCCTGGTGCTGGTTACGGCCGTAGGGAGGGACCCCACGCCGTTTAAAAAATAAAAAATGTTTACACACTGCAGCCTGCACGGATCTGACTGACTGCCTATATGGATTTGTATTAGCAGCCGTATATAATGCTTTGTAAATTCCCCTCCAGAATACAAATTTGCATATGGCTCAAACAGCCGTATGCATTAGTATTCATTAGTACTATTAAGAATACGAAAAATCGTATTTGTCTACTTAGTAAATTCCCCCCTTAGAATGTATTCCTTAGTACCCTTAAATAAATATATATAATGTATGTTGTTACTAGGAAACGGTACCCCTTGCTTCCTAATATAGGTGGAGATTGATTGGGCAAACAGCGCTGTCTATCATTCAAGGCAGATAATAAGGAATAGGGGGTGGGTTGTCGGGAAGGATTGCGCTGTGGACTCTTTGTGTGGTAAACCAGCTGCAGTGAGTGTAGAGGTATACTACCAGTACCTCTTATTAAAGCTAGTTGGGGGGGTTACACCTAGTTGCTGTAAACCCCCCCCCCCCCAACTAGATAATAACGAATGGAGTGTTACCAGATAGGGTGGGCTGCTGCAGTCCACATGATGGGAAGCGCCGGAAATCATCTTAGGCAGCAAGTGACGCACACACCTCTGATTCGCAGTAAGGGCAATCCATCTTTTTGTATAGGGGAAGGAGATAGAGTGCAGATAGAATAAGCTACGAATGAGATGCACTACACCTCGGGGGGGGGGGAGGGGGGGTATTCAAAACCATTTGCATAAAAGTTGCAACTCCCTCATGTCACCTAGCCCACATTACACTGTTACATCATAGTTACCTCCCCTCCTGCATTCTGCAGGAGACTCCCTGACATAGCAGCAATCTCCCTCTCTCCCTCATTAGTCTAGCAATCTCCCTCATGTCACCTAGCCCACATTAAACTGTTACATCATAGTTACCTCCCCTCCTGCATTCTGCAGGAGACTCCCTGACATTGCAGCAATCTCCCTCTCTCCCTCATTAGTCTAACAGTCTCCCTCATGTCACCTAGCCCACATTACACTGTTACATCATAGTTACCTCCCCTCCTGTACTCTGCAGGAGACTCCCTGACAGTAGCAATCTCCCTCTCTCCCTCATTAGTCTAGCAATCTCCCTCATGTCACCTAGCCCACATTACACTGTTACATCCTAGTTACCTCCCATCCTGCATTCTGCATGAGACTACCTGACATAGCAGCAATCTCCCTCTCTCCCTCATTAGACTAGCAATCTCCCTCATGTCACCTAGCCCACATTACACTGTTACATCATAGCTACCTTCCCTCCTGCATTCTGCAGGAGACTCCCTGACATAGCAGCAATCTCTCTCTCTCCCTCATTAGTCTAGCAATCTCCCTCATGTCACCTAGCCCACATTACACTGTTACATCATAGTTACCTCCCATCCTGCAGGAGACTCCCTGACATAGCAGCAATCTCCCTCTCTCCCTCAATTGTCTAGCAATCTCCCTCATGTCACCTAGCTCACATTACACTGTTACACCATAGTTACCTACCCTGCTGCATTCTGCAGGAGACTCCCTGACATAGCAGCAATCTCCCTCTCTCCCTCATTAGTCTAGCAATCTCCCTCATGTCACCTAGCCCACATTACACTGTTACATCATAGTTACCTCCCCTCCTGCATTCTGCAGGAGACTCCATGACTTAGCAGCAATCTCCCTCTCTCCCTCATTAGTCTAGCAATCTCCCTCATGTCACCTAGCCCACATTACACTGTTACATCATAGTTACCTCCCCTCCTGCATTCTGCAGGAGACTTCCTGACATAGCAGCAATCTCCCTCTCTCCCTCATTAGTCTAGCAATCTCCCTCATGTCACCTAGCGCACATTACACTGTTACATCATAGTTACCTCCCCTCCTGCATTCTGCAGGAGACTCCCTGACATAGCAGCAATCTCCCTCTCTCCCTCATTAATCTAACAGTCTCCCTCATGTCACCTAGCCCACATTACACTGTTACATCATAGTTACCTCCCCTCCTGCATTCTGCAGGAGACTCCCTGACATAGCAGCAATCTCTCTCTCTCCCTCATTAGTCTAGCAATCTCCCTCTTGTCACCTAGTCCACATTACACTGTTACATCATAGTTACCTCCCCAGCTGCATTCTGCATGAGACTCCCTGACATAGCAGCAATCTCCCCCTCTCCCTCATTAGTCTAGCAATCTCCCTCATGTCACCTAGCCCACATTACACTGTTACATCATAGTAACCTCCCATTCTGCAGGAGACTCCATGACATAGCAGCAATCTCCCCCTCTCCCTCATTAGTCTAGCAATCTCCCTCATGTCACCTAGTCCACATTACACTGTTACATCATAGTTACCTCCCCTCCTGCATTCTGCAGGAGACTCCCTGACATAGCAGCAATCTCCCCCTCTCCCTCATTAGTCTAGCAATCTCCCTCATGTCACCTAGTCCACATTACACTGTTACATCATAGTTACCTCCCCTCCTGCATTCTGCAGGAGACTCCCTGACATAGCAGCAATCTCCCTCTCTCCCTCATTAGTCTAACAGTCTCCCTCATGTCACCTAGCCCACATTACACTGTTACATCATAGTTACCTCCCCTCCTGCATTCTGCAGGAGACTCCCTGACATAGCAGCAATCTCCCTCTCTCCCTCATTAGTCTAACAATCTCCCTCATGTCACGTAGCCCACATTACACTGTTACATCATAGTTACCTCCCCTCCTGCATTCTGCAGGAGACTCCCTGACATAGCAGCAATCTCCCTCTCTCCCTCATTAGTCTAGCAATCTCCCTCATGTCACCTAGCCCACATTACACTGTTACATCATAGTTACCTCCCCTCCTGCATTCTGCAGGAGACTCCCTGACATAGCAGCAATCTCCCTCTCTCCCTCATTAGTCTAACAATCTCCATCATGTCACGTAGCCCACATTACACTGTTACATCATAGTTACCTCCCCTCCTGCATTCTGCAGGAGACTCCCTGACATAGCAGCAATCTCCCTCTCTTCGTCATTAGTCTAGCAATCTCCCCCATGTCACCTAGCCCTTATTACACTGTTACATCATAGTTACCTCCCCTCCTGCATTCTGCAGGAGACTCCCTGACAGAGTCAACATCTTCTGTTCTGGCAAGAGCACCACCAACGTACAAAGAAGCTTTGAGTCTATCAGTTTGTCGATATACTGGTCTTATTTACTGTATGTATAAACATCATGATCTATAGTCTGTGCGAGTCTCCTTTTTTCTTTGTCGCTTTTGGCATCGGTAAATCCATCTGTGTAACAAAGTTTCTGCCTTTTTCACTTCTTCAGATCTGTGCCCTTCAGATTGGATTTTATTTGGTAAAAAATGTTTATGGGTTTCCGAAAATACAGAAAATTGGGATGACAGCGTGAAACAGTGCAAATCGCAGAACGCCAACATGATGTCCGTGAAGCAGAATGACCCAAAACTCCAGGTACAGTCTTAGAATATTGTGCTGTGTGGTAACTCTGACCTGGGTCTGTAGGTGATTATATCAGCAGTGTCAGCAGTGTCTAGACAATAGCGCAACAAACGGTCGACACAAGCAAACTGACATGGAAATGGTCGATGCATGTAAGATGTTGACGTGACATTTTTTAGAATGTATTCTTTCACTTTTTTCGTACTGTAGCGTAATTTATGCATGTTGTAATTCTCCGTATCTGCCTCCTTAGTCTGTAGCTGTGGACAGATGCACAGTACCACTTCTCCTGTTTAGACAGGGTGTACTGTAATTCTCTGTATCTGCCTCCTTAGTCTGTAGCTGTGGACAGATGCACAGTACCACTTCTCCTGTTTATGCAGGGTGTAATTCTCTGTATCTGATTCCTTAGTCTGTAGGTGTGGACAGATGCACAGTACCACTTCTCCTGTTTATGCAGGGTGTACTGTAATTCTCTGTATCTGCCTCCTTAGTCTGTAGGTAAGGACAGATGCACAGTACCACTTCTCCTGTTTATGCATGGTGTAATTCTCTGTATCTGCCTCCTTAGTCTGTAAGTATGGGCTGATGCACAGTACCACTTCTCCTGTTTATTATTATTATTATTATAATTTTATTTATAAGGCGCCACAAGTGTTTCGCAGCGCTGTACAAAGGAACAATACAGGGAAACAAAACTTGGCATAACATTGAATAAATAACAAAATTACAGTACAAATAAAGAGCGCCACAGATCAATACACATTACAGCTTGGATATAAGTAGTGAGGACTCAATCAACATACAACTAGAGGCTTGAGGCCAATGATGGAGATGAGTATGAAGATGGTCACTGAGTGTTGGAGTAAAGGAGAGCTGTGAGTGACATGTGAAGAGAAGTGGGCTTTGACAACAGGAGGGAAGAGGGCCCTACTCGGAGGAGCTTACAATCTAGTAGGAAGGGGAGACAGACAGATTACAAGAGGTGCAAGCGAGGGGGTGGTGGTTAGATAGCAGGATGTAAACAGGCAAGGGGTCGGAGAACCAGCTGGTTTATGCAGTGGAAGGGTACGCTTTGATGAATAGGTGAGTTTTCAGTGCCCGTTTGAAGCTTTGCAAGGTCAGGGAGAGTCTAATGGAGCGAGGGAGTGCGTTCCACTGAAGGGGTGCAGCACAGGCAAAGTCCTGTACTCTAGCATGGGAAGTAGTGATCAGGGTGGAGGAGAGACGACAGTCGTCAGCTGACCGTAGAGGGCGGGAGGGTGTATGAATGGAGATGAGGTTAGAGATATATGGAGCAATGGAATTAGAGATGGCCCTGTATGTGAGTGTGAGGTGTTTGAAGAGGATTCTGTAGGGGAATGGGAGCCAGTGCAGATTTTGTTGAAGGGGAGTGGCAGAATTAGAGCGGCGGGAGAGGAAGATAAGCCTGGCTGCAGCATTGAGGACAGATTGGAGAGGAGCTAGTTGGGATTAAGCGAGGCCGGTGAGAAGAGCATTACAGTAGTCAAGCCGTGAGATGACCAATGAGTGGATGATCAGCTTAGTTGCACTCTGTGAGAGAAAGGGCCTGATGCGAGCAATGTTGCGTAACTGGAACCGGCAAGAATGGGCCAGCGTTTGGATGTGGGGTGCAAAGGAGAGGGAGGAGTCAAGAGTGACACCCAGGCAGCGGAGTTGGGGAACAGGGGAGATGATGGTGTTGTTAACAGTGATAGAGATATTAGTAGGGGGCATAGCTCTGGGTGGGGGAAAGATAATAAGTTCGGTTTTGTCCATATTCAGCTTCAGAAATCGCTCAGACATCCAGGAGGAGATGGCAGCGAGGCAGTTGGAAACTTGAGAGAAAACAGTGGGGGACAGATCAAGAGAGGAGAGGTAGATTTGGGTGTCATCTGCATAGAGGTGATAGGCAGGTGTACTGTAATTCTTTGTATCTGCCTCCTTAGTCTGTAGGTGTGGACAGATGCACAGTACCACTTCTCCTGTTTAGGCAGGGTGTACTGTAATTCCCTGTATCTGCCTCCTTAGTCTGTAGGTGTGGACAGATGCACAGTACCACTTCTCCTGTTTAGGCAGGGTGTACTGTAATTCTCTGTATCTGCCTCCTTAGTCTGTAGGTGTGGACAGATGCACAGTACCACTTCTCCTGTTTAGGCAGGGTGTACTGTAATTCCCTGTATCTGCCTCCTTAGTCTGTAGGTGTGGACAGATGCACAGTACCACTTCTCCTGTTTAGGCAGGGTGTACTGTAATTCTCTGTATCTGCCTCCTTAGTCTGTAGGTGTGGACAGATGCACAGTACCACTTCTCCTGTTTAGGCAGGGTGTACTGTAATTCTCAGTATCTGCCTCCTTAGTCTGTAGGTATGGACAGATGCACAGTACCACTTCTCCTGTTTATGCAGGGTGTACTGTAATTCTCTGTATCTGCCTCCTTAGTCTGTAGCTGTGGACAGATGCACAGTACCACTTCTCCTGTTTATGCAGGGTGTAATTCTCTGTATCTGATTCCTTAGTCTGTAGGTATGGACAGATGCACAGTACCACTTCTCCTGTTTATGCAGGGTGTAATTCTCTGTATCTGATTCCTTAGACTGTAGGTATGGACAGATGCACAGTACCACTTCTCCTGTTTATGCAGGGTGTAATTCTCTGTATCTGCCTCCTTAGTCTGTAGGTATGGACAGATGCACAGTACCACTTCTCCTGTTTATGCAGGGTGTAATTATCTGTATCTGCCTCTTTAGACTGTAGGTATGGACAGATGCACAGTACCACTTCTCCTGTTTATGCAGGGTGTAATTCTCTGTATCTGCCTCCTTAGTCTTCTCCTGTTCACTAAGGAGGCAGATACAGAGAATTACAGTACACCCTGCATAAACAGGAGAAGTGGTACTGTGCATCTGTCCACACCTATAGACTGAGGCAGATACAGAGAATTACAGTACACCCTGCCTAAACAGGAGAAGTGGTACTGTGCATCTGTCCACACCTACAGACTAAGGAGGCAGATACAGAGAATTACAGTATACCTGCCTATCACCTCTATGCAGATGACACCCAAATCTACCTCTCCTCTCCTGATCTGTCCCCCACTATTCTCTCTCAGGTTTCCAGCTGCCTCTTCGCTATCTCCTCCTTGATGTCTGAGCGATTTCTGAAGCTGAATATGGACAAAACCGAACTCATTATCTTTCCCCCACCCAGAGCTATGCCCCCTACTAATATCTCTATCACTGTTAACAACACCATCATCTCCCCCGTTCCCCAACTCCGCTGCCTGGGTGTCACTCTCGACTCCTCCCTCTCCTTTGCACCCCACATCCAAGCCCTGGCCCATTCTTGCCGGTTCCAGTTACGCAACATTGCTCGCATCAGGCCCTTTCTCTCACAGAGTGCAACTAAGCTGATCATCCACTCATTAGTCATCTCACGGCTTGACTACTGTAATGCTCTTCTCACTGGCCTCGCTCAATCCCAACTAGCTCCTCTCCAATCTGTCCTCAATGCTGCAGCCAGGCTTATCTTCCTCTCCCGCCGCTCTAACTCTGCTACTCCCCTTCAACAAAATCTGCACTGGCTTCCATTCCCCTACAGAATCCTATTCAAACACCTCACACTCACATACAGGGCCATCTCTAATTCCATTGCTCCATATATCTCTAACCTCCTCTTCATTCATACACCCTCCCGCCCTCTACGGTCAGCTGACGACTGTCGTCTCTCCTCCACCCTGATCACTGCTTCCCATGCTAGAGTACAGGACTTTGCCCGTGCTGCACCCCTTCAGTGGAACGCACTCCCTCGCTCCATTAGACTCTCCCCGGCCTTGCAAAGCTTCAAACGGGCACTGAAAACTCACCTATTCATCAAAGCGTACCCTTCCACTGCATAAACCAGCTGGTTCTCCGACCCCTTGCCTGTTTACATCCTGCTATCTAACCACCACCCCCTCGCTTGCACCTCTTGTAATCTGTCTGTCTCCCCTTCCTACTAGATTGTAAGCTCCTCCGAGTAGGGCCCTCTTCCCTCCTGTTGTCAAAGCCCACTTCTCTTCTCTTAACTGGTGGCAGATGTACTAAGCCGGGTGATAATACAGCACCGTCATTGTAGTGTCTCTGGCAGATACAGAGAATTACAGTACACCCTGCTTAAACAGGAGAAGTTGTACTGTGCATCAGCCCATACTTACAGACTAAGGATGCAGATACAGAGAATTACACCCTGCATAAACAGGATAAGTGGTACTGTGCATCTGTCCACACCTACAGACTATTGAGGCAGATACCGAGAATTACAGTACACCCTGCCTGAACAGGAGAAGTGGTACTGTGCATCTGTCCACAGCTACAGACTATTGAGGCAGATACCGAGAATTACAGTACACCCTGCCTGAACAGGAGAAGTGGTACTGTGCATCTGTCCACAGCTACAGACTAAGGAGGTAGATATAGAGAATTACAGTACAACCTGCCTAAACAGGAGAAGTGGTGCTGTGCATCTGTCCATACCTACAGACTAAGGAGGCAGATACCGAGAATTACACCCTGCATAAACAGGAGATGTGGTACTGTGTTTCTGTCCATACCTACAGACTAAGGAATCAGATACAGAGAATTACACCCTGCATAAACAGGAGAAGTGGTACAGTGCATCTGTCCACAGCTACAGACTAAGGAGGCAGATACAGAGAATTACAGTACACCCTGCATAAACAGGAGAAGTGGTACTGTGCATCTGTCCACACCTACAGACTAACAAGCCCATTTATTAAACCATATTTGCGGCTAAATCCCCGAAAACACCCGTTTTCGGGATTTAGCCGCAAATATTAAGTATCTCCTAAATGTATCAAAGGGGGACCGCAGCAGGGATCTCCGATCCCTGCTGCGATCCCCCCTGCACCGCCGCCGGCCGCATCCCCCATAGGTTTCTATGGGGGATGCGAAGCTGCCCGATGTATTAACATCGGGCAGCCCGGCTTCGCATCCCTGGGCTATCGCCATTCTGATATGGCGATAGCCCATTGTAGCCTATGGCTACGTGATCGCACTACGAACGGAGCAGTGCGGTCACAGGGGTCGGCGGGGGTCAGCGCATAACCGCGCATGCGCAGACCCCCCGGCTTCCGGGTTAGGGCTTCGCAGGGACAGGCTCCTATCGGAGCCCTGTCCCTGCGCCCTTTTAATGATACATCCCGGCGGTATACTTGAACACCGCAATGCGATGTCCGGCGATGCCACTGCGCCGGCATCGCACTATATTGATAAATGCGCCCCTAAGGAGGCAGATACAGAGAATTACAGAACACCCTGCCTAAACAGGAGAAGTGGTACTGTGCATCTGTCCACACCTACAGACTAAGAAAGCAGATACCGAGAATTACACCCTGCCTAAACAGGAGAAGTGGTACTGTGCATCTGTCCATACCTACAGACTAAGGAGGCAGATACAGAGAATTACACCCTGCCTAAACAGGAGAAGTGGTACTGTGCATCTGTCCACAGCTACAGACTAAGGAGGCAGATACAGAGAATTACAGTACACCCTGCATAAACAGGAGAAGTGGTACTGTGCATCTGTCCACACCTACAGACTAAGGAGGCAGATACAGAGAATTACAGAACACCCTGCCTAAACAGGAGAAGTGGTGATGTGCATCTGTCCACACCTACAGACTAAGAAAGCAGATACCGAGAATTACACCCTGCCTAAACAGGAGAAGTGGTACTGTGCATCTGTCCATACCTACAGACTAAGGAGGCAGATACAGAGAATTACACCCTGCCTAAACAGGAGAAGTGGTACTGTGCATCTGTCCACAGCTACAGACTAAAGAGGCAGATATAGAGAATTACAGTACACCCTGCATAAACAGGAGAAGTGGTACTGTGCATCTGTCCACACCTACAGACTAAGGAGGCAGATATAGAGAATTACACCCTGCATAAACAGGAGAAGTGGTACTGTGTATCTGTCCATACCTACAGACTAAGGAGGCAAATACAGAGAATTACAGTACACCCTGCCTAAACAGGAGAAGTGGTAGTGTGCATCTGTCCACACCTACAGACTAAGGAGGCAGATACAGAGAATTACAGTACACCCTGCCTAAACAGGAGAAATGGTACTGTGCATCAGCTCATACTTACAGACTAAGGATGCAGATACAGAGAATTACACCCTGCATAAACAGGAGAAGTGGTACTGGGCATCTGTCCACACCTACAGACTAAGGAGGCAGATACAGAGAATTACAGTACACCCTGCCTAAACAGGAGAAGTGGTACTGTGCATCTGTCCACAGCTACAGACTAAGTAGGCAGATATAGAGAATTACAGTACACCCTGCCTAAACAGGAGAAGTGGTACTGTGCATCTATCCATACCTACAGACTAAGGAGGCAGATACAGAGAATTACACCCTGCATAAACAGGAGAAGTGGTACTGTGCATCTGTCCACACCTACAGACTAAGGAGGCAGATACAGAGAATTACAGTACACCCTGCCTAAACAGGAGAAGTGGTACTGTGCATCTGTCCACAGCTACAGACTAAGGAGGCAGATACAGAGAATTACACCCTGCATAAACAGGAGAAGTGGTATTGTGCATCGGTCCACACCTACAGACTAAGGAGGCAGATACAGAGAATTACAGTACACCCTGCCTAAACAGGAGAAGTGGTACTGTGCATCTGTCCACAGCTACAGACTAAGGAGGTAGATATAGAGAATTACAGTACAACCTGCCTAAACAGGAGAAGTGGTACTGTGCATATGTCCATACCTACAGACTAAGTAGGCAAATACAGAGAATTACAGTACACCCTGCCGAAACAGGAGAAGTGGTACTCTGTATCTGTCCATACCTACAGACTAAGGAGGCAGATATAGAGAATTACAGTACACCCTGCCTAAACAGGAGAAGTGGTACTGTGCATCTGTCCACACCTACAGACTAAGCAGGCAGATACCCAGAATTACACCCTGCATAAACAGGAGATGTGGTACTGTGTTTCTGTCCACACCTACAGACTAAGGATGCAGATGCAGAGAATAACAGTACACCCTGCCTAAACAGGAGAAGTGGTACTGTGCATCTGTCCACACCTACAGACTAAGGAGGCAGATACAGAGAATTACAGTACACCCTGCCTAAACAGGAGTAGTGGTACTCTGCATCTGTCCATACCTACAGACTAAGGAAGCAGATACAGAGAATTACACCCTGCATAAACAGGAGAAGTGGTACTGTGTATCTGTCCATACCTACAGACTAAGGAGGCAGATACAGAGAATTACAGTACACCCTGCATAAACAGGAGTAGTGGTACTCTGCATCTGTCCATACCTACAGACTAAGGAAGCAGATACAGAGAATTACACCCTGCATAAACAGGAGAAGTGGTACTGTGTATCTGTCCATACCTACAGACTAAGGATGCAGATGCAGAGAATTACACCCGGCATAAACAGGAGAAGTGGTACTGTGCATCTGTCCACACCTACAGACTAAGGAGGCAGATACAGAGAATTACACCATGCATAAACAGGAGAAGTGGTACTGTGCATCTGTCCACACCTACAGACTAAGGAGGCAGATACAGAGAATTACAGTACACCCTGCCTAAACAGGAGAAGTGGTTCTGTGCATCTGTCCACAGCTACAGACTAAGGAGGCAGATATAGAGAATTACACCCTGCCTAAACAGGAGAAGTGGTACTGTGCATCTGTCCACACCTACAGACTAAGGAGGCAGATACAGAGAATTACAGTACACCCTGCCTAAACAGGAGAAGTGGTACTATGCATCAGTCCACACTTACAGACTAAGCAGGCAGATACTGAGAATTACACCCTGCATAAACAGGAGAAGTGGTACTGTGCATCTGTCCATACCTACAGACTAAGGAGGCAGATACAGGGAATTACAGTACACCCTGCCTAAACAGGAGAAGTGGTACTGTGCATCTGTCCATATCTACAGACTAATGAGGCAGATACAGAGAATTACAGTACACCCTGCCTAAACAGGAGAAGTGGTACTGTGCATCAGCCCATACTTACAGACTAAGGATGCAGATACAGAGAATTACACCCTGCATAAACAGGAGAAGTGGTACTGTGCATCTGTCCACACCTACAGACTAAGGAGGCAGATACAGAGAATTACACCCTGCATAAACAGGAGAAGTGGTACTGTGTATCTGTCCATACCTACAGAATAAGGAGGCAAATACAGAGAATTACAGTACACCCTGCCTAAACAGGAGAAGTGGTACTGTGCATCTGTCCACACCTACAGACTAAGGAGGCAGATATAGAGAATTACAGTACACCCTGCCTAAACAGGATAAGTGGTACTGTGCATCTGTCCATACCTACAGACTAAGGAGGCAGATACAGAGAATTACACCCTGCATAAACAGGAGAAGTGGTACTGTGCATCTGTCCACAGCTACAGACTAAGGAGGCAGATACAGAGAATTACAGTACACCCTGCCTAAACAGGAGAAGTGGTACTGTGCATCTGTCCACACCTTCAGACTAAGCAGGCAGATACAGATAATTACACCCTGCATAAACAGGAGAAGTGGTACTGTGTATCTGTCCATACCTACAGACTAAGGAGGCAAATACAGAGAATTACAGTACACCCTGCCTAAACAGGAGAAGTGGTACTGTGTATCTGTCTATACCTACAGACTAAGGAGGCAGATACAGAGAATTACAGTGCACCCTGCCTAAACAGGAGAAGTGGTACTGTGCATCTGTCCACACCTACAGACTAAGAAGGCAGATACAGAGAATTACAGTGCACCCTGCCTAAACAGGAGAATTGGTACTGTGCATCTGTCCACACCTACAGACTAAGAAGGCAGATACAGAGAATTACAGTACACCCTGCATGAACAGGAGAAGAGGTACTGTGCATCAGCCCATACTTACAGACTAAGGAGGCAGATACAGAGAATTACACCCTGCTTAAACAGGAGGAGTGGTACTGTACATCTGTCCACACCTACAGACTAAGGAGGCAGATACAGAGAATTACACCCTGCCTAAACAGGAGAAGTGGTACTGTGCATCTGTCCACACCTACAGAGTAAGGAGGCAGATACCGAGAATTACACCCTGCATAAACAGGAGATGTGGTACTGTGTTTCTGTCCATACCTACAGACTAAGGAGGCAAATAAAGAGAATTACAGTACACCCTGCCTAAACAGGAGAAGTGGTACTGTGCATCTGTCCACACCTACAGACTAAGGAGGCAGATACAGAGAATTACGGTACACCCTGCCTAAACAGGAGTAGTGGTACTCTGCATCTGTCCATACCTACAGACTAAGGAAGAAGATACAGAGAATTACACCCTGCATAAACAGGAGAAGTGGTACTGTGTATCTGTCCATACCTACAGACTAAGGAGGCAAATACAGAGAATTACAGTACACCCTGCCTAAACAGGAGAAGTGGTACTGTGCATCTGTCCACAGCTACAGACTAAGGAGGTAGATATAGAGAATTACAGTACAACCTGCCTAAACAGGAGAAGTGGTACTGTGCATATGTCCATACCTACAGACTAAGTAGGCAAATACAGAGAATTACAGTACACCCTGCCGAAACAGAAGAGTACCACTTCTCCTGTTTCGGCAGGGTGTACTGTAATTCTCTGTATTTGCCTACTTAGTCTGTAGGTATGGACATATGCACAGTACCAATTCTCCTGTTTAGGCAGGGTGCACTGTAATTCTCTGTATCTGCCTTCTTAGTCTGTAGGTGTGGACAAATGCACAGTACCACTTCTCCTGTTTAGGCAGGGTGTACTGTAATTCTCTGTATCTGCCTCCTTAGTCTGTAGATATAGACAGATGCACAGTACCACTTCTCCTGTTTATGCATGGTGTAATTCTCTGTATCTGCCTCCTTAGTCTGTAGGTGTGGACAGATGCACAGTACCACTTCTCCTGTTTATGCCGGGTGTAATTCTCTGCATCTGCTTTCTTAGTCTGTAGGTATGGACAGATGCAGAGTACCACTACTCCTGTTTAGGCAGGGTGTACTGTAATTCTCTGTATCTGCCTCCTTAGTCTGTAGGTGTGGACAGATGCACAGTACCACTTCTCCTGTTTAGGCAGGGTGTACTGTAATTCTCTGTATCTGCCTCCTTAGTCTGTAGGTGTGGACAGATGCACAGTACCACTTCTACTGTTTATGCATGGTGTAATTCTCTGTATCTGCCTCCTTAGTCTGTAGGTGTGGACAGATGCACAGTACCACTTCTCCTGTTTATGCCGGGTGTAATTCTCTGCATCTGCATCCTTAGTCTGTAGGTATGGACAGATACACAGTACCACTTCTCCTGTTTATGCAGGGTGTAATTCTCTGTATCTGCTTCCTTAGTCTGTAGGTATGGACAGATGCAGAGTACCACTACTCCTGTTTATGCAGGGTGTACTGTAATTCTCTGTATCTGCCTCCTTAGTCTGTAGGTATGGACAGATACACAGTACCACTTCTCCTGTTTATGCAGGGTGTAATTCTCTGTATCTGCTTCCTTAGTCTGTAGGTATGGACAGATGCAGAGTACCACTACTCCTGTTTAGGCAGGGTGTACTGTAATTCTCTGTATCTGCCTCCTTAGTCTGTAGGTGTGGACAGATGCACAGTACCACTTCTCCTGTTTAGGCAGGGTGTACTGTTATTCTCTGCATCTGCATCCTTAGTCTGTAGGTGTGGACAGAAACACAGTACCACATCTCCTGTTTATGCAGGGTGTAATTCTGGGTATCTGCCTGCTTAGTCTGTAGGTGTGGACAGATGCACAGTACCACTTCTCCTGTTTAGGCAGGGTGTACTGTAATTCTCTATATCTGCCTCCTTAGTCTGTAGGTATGGACAGATACAGAGTACCACTTCTCCTGTTTCGGCAGGGTGTACTGTAATTCTCTGTATTTGCCTACTTAGTCTGTAGGTATGGACATATGCACAGTACCACTTCTCCTGTTTAGGCAGGTTGTACTGTAATTCTCTATATCTACCTCCTTAGTCTGTAGCTGTGGACAGATGCACAGTACCACTTCTCCTGTTTAGGCAGGGTGTACTGTAATTCTCTGTATCTGCCTCCTTAGTCTGTAGGTGTGGACCGATGCACAATACCACTTCTCCTGTTTATGCAGGGTGTAATTCTCTGTATCTGCCTGCTTAGTCTGTAGCTGTGGACAGATGCACAGAACCACTTCTCCTGTTTAGGCAGGGTGTACTGTAATTCTCTGTATCTGCCTCCTTAGTCTGTAGGTGTGGACAGATGCACAGTACCACTTCTCCTGTTTATGCAGGGTGTAATTCTCTGTATCTGCCTCCTTAGTCTGTAGGTATGGACAGATGCACAGTACCACTTCTCCTGTTTAGGCAGGGTGTCGTGTAATTCTCTATATCTGCCTACTTAGTCTGTAGCTGTGGACAGATGCACAGTACCACTTCTCCTGTTTAGGCAGGGTGTACTGTAATTCTCTGTATCTGCCTCCTTAGTCTGTAGGTGTGGACAGATGCCCAGTACCACTTCTCCTGTTTATGCAGGGTGTAATTCTCTGTATCTGCATCCTTAGTCTGTAAGTATGAGCTGATGCACAGTACCATTTCTCCTGTTTAGGCAGGGTATACTGTAATTCTCTGTATCTGCCTCCTTAGTCTGTAGGTGTGGACAGATGCACACTACCACTTCTCCTGTTTAGGCAGGGTGTACTGTAATTCTCTGTATTTGCCTCCTTAGTCTGTAGGTATGGACAGATACACAGTACCACTTCTCCTGTTTATGCAGGGTGTAATTCTCTATATCTGCCTCCTTAGTCTGTAGGTGTGGACAGATGCACAGTACCACTTCTCCTGTTTATGCCGGGTGTACTGTAATTCTCTATATCTGCCTCTTTAGTCTGTAGCTGTAGACAGATGCACAGTACCACTTCTCCTGTTTAGGCAGGGTGTACTGTAATTCTCTATATCTGCCTCTTTAGTCTGTAGCTGTGGACAGATGCACAGAACCACTTCTCCTGTTTAGGCAGGGTGTACTGTAATTCTCTGTATCTGCCTCCTTAGTCTGAAGGTGTGGACAGATGCACAGTACCACTTCTCCTGTTTATGCAGGGTGTAATTCTCTGTATCTGCTTCCTTAGTCTGTAGGTATGGATAGATGCAGAGTACCACTACTCCTGTTTAGGCAGGGTGTACTGTAATTCTCTGTATCTGCCTCCTTAGTCTGTAGGTGTGGACAGATGCACAGTACCACTTCTCCTGTTTATGCAGGGTGTAATTCTCTGTATCTGCTTCCTTAGTCTGTAGGTATGGACAGATGCAGAGTACCACTACTCCTGTTTAGGCAGGGTGTACTGTAATTCTCTGTATCTGCCTCCTTAGTCTGTAGGTGTGGACAGATGCACAGTACCACTTCTCCTGTTTAGGCAGGGTGTACTGTAATTCTCTGTATTTGCCTCCTTAGTCTGTAGGTATGGACAGAAACACAGTACCACATCTCCTGTTTATGCAGGGTGTAATTCTGGGTATCTGCCTGCTTAGTCTGTAGGTGTGGACAGATGCACAGTACCACTTCTCCTGTTTCGGCAGGGTGTACTGTAATTCTCTGTATTTGCCTACTTAGTCTGTAGGTATGGACATATGCACAGTACCACTTCTCCTGTTTAGGCAGGTTGTACTGTAATTCTCTATATCTACCTCCTTAGTCTGTAGCTGTGGACAGATGCACAGTACCACTTCTCCTGTTTAGGCAGGGTGTACTGTAATTCTCTGTATTTGCCTCCTTAGTCTGTAGGTATGGACAGATACACAGTACCACTTCTCCTGTTTATGCAGGGTGTAATTCTCTGTATCTTCTTCCTTAGTCTGTAGGTATGGACAGATGCAGAGTACCACTACTCCTGTTTAGGCAGGGTGTACCGTAATTCTCTGTATCTGCCTCCTTAGTCTGTAGGTGTGGACAGATGCACAGTACCACTTCTCCTGTTTAGGCAGGGTGTACTGTAATTCTCTTTATTTGCCTCCTTAGTCTGTAGGTATGGACAGAAACACAGTACCACATCTCCTGTTTATGCAGGGTGTAATTCTGGGTATCTGCCTGCTTAGTCTGTAGGTGTGGACAGATGCACAGTACCACTTCTCCTGTTTAGGCAGGGTGTACTGTAATTCTCTATATCTGCCTCCTTAGTCTGTAGGTATGGACAGAAACACAGTACCACATCTCCTGTTTATGCAGGGTGTAATTCTGGGTATCTGCCTGCTTAGTCTGTAGGTGTGGACAGATGCACAGTACCACTTCTCCTGTTTCGGCAGGGTGTACTGTAATTCTCTGTATTTGCCTACTTAGTCTGTAGGTATGGACATATGCACAGTACCACTTCTCCTGTTTAGGCAGGTTGTACTGTAATTCTCTATATCTAACTCCTTAGTCTGTAGCTGTGGACAGATGCACAGTACCACTTCTCCTGTTTCGGCAGGGTGTACTGTAATTCTCTGTATCTGCCTCCTTAGTCTGTAGATATGGACAGATGCACAGTACCACTTCTCCTGTTTAGGCAGGGTGCACTGTAATTCTCTGTATCTGCCTCCTTAGTCTGTAGGTATAGACAGATACACAGTACCACTTCTCCTGTTTAGGCAGGGTGTAATTCTCTGTATCTGCCTGCTTAGTCTGAAGGTGTGGACAGATGCACAGTACCACTTCTCCTGTTTAGGCAGGGTGTACTGTAATTCCCTGTATCTGCCTCCTTAGTCTGTAGGTATGGACAGATACACAGTACCATTTCTCCTGTTTATGCAGGGTGTAATTCTCGGTATCTGCCTGCTTAGTCTGTAAGTGTGGACAGATGCACAGTACCACTTCTCCTGTTTAGGCAGGGTGTACTGTAATTCTCTGTATCTGCCTCCTTAGTCTGTAGGTATGGACAGATGCAGAGTACCACTACTCCTGTTTAGGCAGGGTGTACTGTAATTCTCTGTATCTGCCTCCTTAGTCTGTAGGTGTGGACAGATGCATTGTACCACTTCTCCTGTTTATGCAGGGTGTAATTCTCTGTATCTGTCTGCTTAGTCTGTAGGTGTGGACAGATGCACAGTAGCACTTCTCCTGTTTAGGCAGGATGTACTGTAATTCTCTGTGTCTGCCTCCTTAGTCTGTAGGTGTGGACAGATGCATAGTACCACTTCTCCTGTTTAGGCAGGGTGTACTGTAATTCTCTGTATCTACCTCAATCTGTAGGTGTGGACAGATGCATAGTACCACTTCTCCCTTTTATGCAGGGTGTAATTCTCTGTATCTGCATCCTTAGTCTGTAAGTATGGGCTGATGCACAGTACCACTTCTCCTTTTTAGGCAGGGTGTACTGTAATTCCCTGTATCTGCCTCCTTAGTCTGTAGGTGTGGATAGATGCACAGTACCACTTCTCCTGTTTATGCAGGGTGTACTGTAATTTTCTGTATCTGCCTCCTTAGTCTGTAGGTAAGGACAGATGCACAGTACCACTTCTCCTGTTTAGGCAGGGTGTAATTCTCGGTATCTGCCTCCTTAGTCTGTAGGTGTGGACAGATGCACAGCACCACTTCTCCTGTTTAGGCAGGGTGTACTGTAATTCTCTGTATCTGCCTCAGTCTATAGGTGTGGACAGATGCACAGTACCACTTCTCCTGTTTATTCAGGGTGTACTGTAATTCTCTGTATCTGCCTCCTTAGTCTGTAGGTATGGACAGATGCACAGTACAACTTCTCCTGTTTAGGCAGGATGTAATTCTCGGTATCTGCTTTCTTAGTCTGTAGGTGTGAACAGATGCACATCACCACTTCTCCTGTTTAGGCAGGGTGTTCTGTAATTCTCTGTATCTGCCTCCTTAGTCTGTAGGTGTGGACAGATGCACAGTACCACTTCTCCTGTTTATGCAGGGTGTACTGTAATTCTCTGTATCTGCCTCCTTAGTCTGTAGCTGTGGACAGATGCACTGTACCACTTCTCCTGTTTATGCAGGGTGTAATTCTCTGTATCTGATTCCTTAGTCTGTAGGTATGGACAGAAACACAGTACCACATCTCCTGTTTATGCAGGGTGTAATTCTCGGTATCTGCCTCCTTAGTCTGTAGGTATGGACAGATGCACAGCACCACTTCTCCTGTTTAGGCAGGTTGTACTGTAATTCTCTATATCTACCTCCTTAGTCTGTAGCTGTGGACAGATGCACAGTACCACTTCTCCTGTTCAGGCAGGGTGTACTGTAATTCTCGGTATCTGCCTCAATAGTCTGTAGGTGTGGACAGATGCACAGTACCACTTCTCCTGTTTATGCAGGGTGTAATTCTCTGTATCTGCATCCTTAGTCTGTAAGTATGGGCTGATGCACAGTACAACTTCTCCTGTTTAGGCAGGGTGTACTGTAATTCTCTGTATCTGCCAGAGACACTACAATGACGGTGCTGTATTATCACCCGGCTTAGTACGTCTGCCACCAGTTACAGAGAGAGACTAAAGTGACGGTGCTGTGTTATCACCCGCCTTAGTACATCTGCCCCCAGTTACAGTGTGATACTACAGTGATAGTACTGTGTTACCACCCGGCTTAGTATATCTGCCCCCAGTTACAGAGTGATACTACAGGGACAGTGCTGTGTTATCACCCAGCTTAGTACATCTGCCCCCAGTTACAGAGACACTACAGTGATGGTGCTGTGTTATCACCCGGCTTAGTACATCTGCCCCCAGTTACAGAGTGACACTACAGTGGCGGTGCTGTGTTATCACCCGGCTTAGTACATCTGCCCCCAGTTTCAGAGTGACACTACAGTGGCGGCGCTGTGTTATCACCCGGCTTAGTACATCTGCCCCCAGTTACAGAGACACTACAGTGATGGTGCTGTGTTATCACCCTGCTTAGTACATCTTCCCCCCAGTTACAGTGAGAGACTACATTGACGGTGCTGTGTTATCACCCGGCTTAGTACATCTGCCCCCAGTTACAAAGTGACACTACAGGGACAGTGCTGTGTTATCTCTCGGATTAGTACATATTCCCCCAGTTACAGAGTGACACTACAGTGACAGTGCTGTGTTATCACCCGGATTAGTACATCTGCCCCCAGTTACAGAGACACTACAGTGACAGTGCTGTGTTATCACCCGGCTTAGTACATCTGCGCCCAGTTACAGAGTGACACTACAGTGACGGTGCTGTGTTATCACCCGGCTTAGTACATCTGCCCCCAGTTACAGAGACACTACAGTGACAGTGCTGTGTTTTTACCCGGCTTAGTACATCTGCACTAAGTTACAGAGACACTACAGTGACGGTGCTGTGTTAATATCGGGCTTAGTACATCTGCCCCCCAGTTACAGAGAGAGACTACAGTGACAGTGCTGTGTTATCACCCGGCTTAGTACATCTGCCCCCAGTTACAAAGTGACACTACAGGGACGGTGCTGTGTTACCACCCGGCTTAGTACATCTGCCGACAGTTACAGAGTGACACTACAGTGATGGTGCTGTGTTTTCAGCCGGCTTAGTACATCTGCCCCCAGTTACAGAGACACTACAGTGGCGGTGCTGTGTTATCACCCAGCTTAGTACATCTTCCCCCCAGTTACAGAGAGAGACTACAGTGATGGTGCTGTGTTATCACCCGGCTTAGTACATCTGCCCCCAGTTACAGAGTGATACTACAGTTATAGTGCTGTGTTACCACCTGGCTTAGTACATCTGCCCCCAGTTACAGAGTGATACTACACTGACAGTGCTGTGTTACTACCCGGCTTAGTACATCTGCCCCCAGTTACAGAGTGATACTACAGTGATAGTGCTGTGTTATCACCCAGCTTAGTACATCTGCCCCCAGTTACAGAGACACTACAGTGATGGTGCTGTGTTACCACCCGGCTTAGTACATCTGCCCCCAGTTACAGAGTGATACTACAGTGATGGCGCTGTGTTATCACCCAGCTTAGTACATCTGCCCCCAGTTACAGAGTGATACTACAGTGACAGTGCTGTGTTATCACCCAGCTTAGTACATCTGCCCCAGTTACAGAGACACTACAGTGATGGTGCTGTGTTATCGCCCGGCTTAGTACATCTGCCCCCAGTTACAGAGTGACACTACAGTGGCAGTGCTGTGTTATCACCCGTCTTAGTACATCTGCCCCCAGTTACAGAGTTACACTACAGTGGCGGTGCTGTGTTATCAGCCGGCTTAGTACATCTGCCCCCAGTTACAGAGACACTACAGTGATGGTGCTGTGTTATCACCCTGCTTAGTACATCTTCCCCCCAGTTACAGAGAGAGACTACATTGACGGTGCTGTGTTATCACCCGGCTTAGTACATCTGCCCCCAGTTACAAAGTGACACTACAGGGACAGTGCTGTGTTATCTCCCGGATTAGTATATATTCCCCCAGTTACAGAGTGACACTACAGTGACAGTGCTGTGTTATCACCCGGATTAGTACATCTGCCCCCAGTTACAGAGACACTACAGTGACAGTGCTGTGTTATCACCGGCTTAGTACATCTGCCCCCAGTTACAGAGTGACACTGCAGTGACGGTGCTGTGTTATCATCCGGCTTAGTACATCTGCCCCCAGTTACAGAGACACTACAGTGACAGTGCTGTGTTTTCACCCGGCTTAGTACATCTGCACACAGTTACAGAGACACTACAGTGACGGTGCTGTGTTAATATCTGGCTTAGTACATCTGCCCCCCAGTTACAGAGAGAGACTACAGTGATGGTGCTGTGTTATCACCCAGCTTAGTACATCTGCCCCAAGTTACAAAGTGATACTACAGTGATAGTGCTGTGTTACCACCCAACTTAGTACATCTGCCCCCAGTTACAGAGTGATACTACAGTGATAGTGCTGTGTTATCACCCAGCTTAGTACATCTGCCACCAGTTACAGAGACACTACAGTGATGGTGCTGTGTTACCACCCGGCTTAGTACATCTGCCCCCAGTTACAGAGTGATACTACAGTGATGGCACTGTGTTAACACCCAGCTTAGTACATCTGCCCCCAGTTACAGAGTGATACTACAGTGATGGTGCTGTGTTATCACCCAGCTTAGTACATCTGCCCCCAGTTACAGAGACACTACAGTGATGGTGCTGTGTTATCACCCGGCTTAGTACATCTGCCCCCAGTTACAGAGTGACACTACAGTGACGGTGCTGTGTTATCACCTGGCTTAGTACATCTTCCCCCCAGTTACAAAGAGAGACTACAGTGACGGTGCTGTGTTATCACCCGGCTTAGTACATCTGCCCCCAGTTACAGAGTGACACTACAGTGACTGTGCTGTGTTATCACCCGGCTTAGTACATCTGCCCCCAGTTACAGAGTGACACTACAGTGACGGTGCTGTGTTATCACCCGGCTTAGTACATCTGCCCCCAGTTACAGATACACTACAGTGATAGTGCTGTGTTTTCACCCGGCTTAGTACATCTGCACCCAGTTACAGAGACACTACAGTGACGGTGCTTTGTTATTATCTGGCTTAGTACATCTGCCCCCCAGTTACAGAGAGAGACTACAGTGATGGTGCTGTGTTATCACCCGGCTTAGTACATCTGCCCCCAGTTACAAAGTGACACTACAGGGACGGTGCTGTGTTATCACCCGGCTTAGTACATCTGCCCCCAGTTACAGAGTGACACTACAGTGATGGTGCTGTGTTATCACCCGACTTAGTACATCTGCCCCCAGTTACAGAGTGACACTACAGTGACTGTGCTGTGTTATCACCCGGCTTAGTACATCTGCCCCCCATTTACAGAGACACTACAGTGATGGTGCTGTGTTATCACCCGGCTTAGTACATCTGCCCCCCCATTACAGAGACACTACAGTGACGGTGCTGTGTTATCACCCGGCTTAGTACATCTGCCCCCAGTTACAGTGACGCTACAGTGACAGTGCTGTGTTATCACCCGGCTTAGTACATCTGCCCCCAGTTACAGAGAGAGACTATAGTGAGGATGCTGTGTTATCACCCGGCTTAGTACATCTGCCCCCAGTTACAGAGTGACACTACAGTGACGGTGCTGTGTTATCACCCGGCATATTACATCTGCCCCCAGTTACAGAGACACTACAGTGACGGTGCTGTGTTATTACCTGGCTTAGTACATCTGCCCCCAGTTACATAGACGCTACAGTGACAGTGCTGTGTTATCACCTGGCTTAGTACATCTGCCACCAGTTACAGAGACACTACAGTGACAGTGCTGTGTTTTCACCCGGCTTAGTACATCTGCACCCAGTTACAGAGACACTACAGTGACGGTGCTGTGTTAATATCTGGCTTAGTACATCTGCCCCCCAGTTACAGAGAGAGACTACAGTGATGGTGCTGTGTTATCACCCGGCTTAGTACATCTGCCCCCAGTTACAAAGTGATACTACAGTGATAGTGCTGTGTTACCACATGGCTTAGTACATCTGCCCCCAGTTACAGAGTGATACTACAGTGACAGTGCTGTGTTACCACCCGGCTTAGTACATCTGCCCCCAGTTACAGAGTGATACTACAGTGACAGTGCTGTGTTACCACCCAACTTAGTACATCTGCCCCCAGTTACAGAGTGATACTACAGTGATAGTGCTGTGTTATCACCCAGCTTAGTACATCTGCCCCCAGTTACAGAGACACTACAGTGATGGTGCTGTGTTACCACCCGGCTTAGTACATCTGCCCCCAGTTACAGAGTGATACTACAGTGATGGCGCTGTGTTATCACCCAGCATAGTACATCTGCCCCCAGTTACAGAGTGATACTACAGTGATGGTGCTGTGTTTTCACCCAGCTTAGTACATCTGCCCCCAGTTACAGAGACACTACAGTGATGGTGCTGTGTTATCACCCGGCTTAGTACATCTGCCCCCAGTTACAGAGTGACACTACAGTGACGGTGCTGTGTTATCACCCGGCTTAGTACATCTTCCCCCCAGTTACAAAGAGAGACTACAGTGACGGTGCTGTGTTATCACCCGGCTTAGTACATCTGCCCCCAGTTACAGAGTGACACTACAGTGACTGTGCTGTGTTATCACCCGGCTTAGTACATCTGCCCCCAGTTACAGAGTGACACTACAGTGACGGTGCTGTGTTATCACCCGGCTTAGTACATCTGCCCCCAGTTACAGAGACACTACAGTGATAGTGCTGTGTTTTCACCCGGCTTAGTACATCTGCACCCAGTTACAGAGACACTACAGTGACGGTGCTTTGTTATTATCTGGCTTAGTACATCTGCCCCCCAGTTACAGAGAGAGACTACATTGATGGTGCTGTGTTATCACCCGGCTTAGTACATCTGCCCCCAGTTACAAAGTGACACTACAGGGACGGTGCTGTGTTATCACCCGGCTTAGTACATCTGCCCCCAGTTACAGAGTGACACTACAGTGATGGTGCTGTGTTATCACCCGACTTAGTACATCTGCCCCCAGTTACAGAGTGACACTACAGTGACTGTGCTGTGTTATCACCCGGCTTAGTACATCTGCCCCCCATTTACAGAGACACTACAGTGACGGTGCTGTGTTATCACCCGGCTTAGTACATCTGCCCCCCCATTACAGAGACACTACAGTGACGGTGCTGTGTTATCACCCGGCTTAGTACATCTGCCCCCAGTTACAGTGACGCTACAGTGACAGTGCTGTGTTATCACCCAGCTTAGTACATCTGCCCCCAGTTACAGAGACACTACAGTGATGGTGCTGTGTTACCACCCGGCTTAGTACATCTGCCCCCAGTTACAGAGTGATACTACAGTGATGGCGCTGTGTTATCACCCAGCATAGTACATCTGCCCCCAGTTACAGAGTGATACTACAGTGATGGCGCTGTGTTATCACCCAGCATAGTACATCTGCCCCCAGTTACAGAGTGATACTACAGTGATGGTGCTGTGTTATCACCCAGCTTAGTACATCTGCCCCCAGTTACAGAGACACTACAGTGATGGTGCTGTGTTTTCACCCGGCTTAGTACATCTGCACCCAGTTACAGAGACACTACAGTGACGGTGCTGTGTTAATATCTGGCTTAGTACATCTGCCCCCCAGTTACAGAGAGAGACTACAGTGATGGTGCTGTGTTATCACCCGGCTTAGTACATCTGCCCCCAGTTACAAAGTGATACTACAGTGATAGTGCTGTGTTACCACATGGCTTAGTACATCTGCCCCCAGTTACAGAGTGATACTACAGTGACAGTGCTGTGTTACCACCCGGCTTAGTACATCTGCCCCCAGTTACAGAGTGATACTACAGTGACAGTGCTGTGTTACCACCCAACTTAGTACATCTGCCCCCAGTTACAGAGTGATACTACAGTGATAGTGCTGTGTTATCACCCAGCTTAGTACATCTGCCCCCAGTTACAGAGACACTACAGTGATGGTGCTGTGTTACCACCCGGCTTAGTACATCTGCCCCCAGTTACAGAGTGATACTACAGTGATGGCGCTGTGTTATCACCCAGCATAGTACATCTGCCCCCAGTTACAGAGTGATACTACAGTGATGGTGCTGTGTTTTCACCCAGCTTAGTACATCTGCCCCCAGTTACAGAGACACTACAGTGATGGTGCTGTGTTATCACCCGGCTTAGTACATCTGCCCCCAGTTACAGAGTGACACTACAGTGACGGTGCTGTGTTATCACCCGGCTTAGTACATCTTCCCCCCAGTTACAAAGAGAGACTACAGTGACGGTGCTGTGTTATCACCCGGCTTAGTACATCTGCCCCCAGTTACAGAGTGACACTACAGTGACTGTGCTGTGTTATCACCCGGCTTAGTACATCTGCCCCCAGTTACAGAGTGACACTACAGTGACGGTGCTGTGTTATCACCCGGCTTAGTACATCTGCCCCCAGTTACAGAGACACTACAGTGATAGTGCTGTGTTTTCACCCGGCTTAGTACATCTGCACCCAGTTACAGAGACACTACAGTGACGGTGCTTTGTTATTATCTGGCTTAGTACATCTGCCCCCCAGTTACAGAGAGAGACTACATTGATGGTGCTGTGTTATCACCCGGCTTAGTACATCTGCCCCCAGTTACAAAGTGACACTACAGGGACGGTGCTGTGTTATCACCCGGCTTAGTACATCTGCCCCCAGTTACAGAGTGACACTACAGTGATGGTGCTGTGTTATCACCCGACTTAGTACATCTGCCCCCAGTTACAGAGTGACACTACAGTGACTGTGCTGTGTTATCACCCGGCTTAGTACATCTGCCCCCCATTTACAGAGACACTACAGTGACGGTGCTGTGTTATCACCCGGCTTAGTACATCTGCCCCCCCATTACAGAGACACTACAGTGACGGTGCTGTGTTATCACCCGGCTTAGTACATCTGCCCCCAGTTACAGTGACGCTACAGTGACAGTGCTGTGTTATCACCCAGCTTAGTACATCTGCCCCCAGTTACAGAGACACTACAGTGATGGTGCTGTGTTACCACCCGGCTTAGTACATCTGCCCCCAGTTACAGAGTGATACTACAGTGATGGCGCTGTGTTATCACCCAGCATAGTACATCTGCCCCCAGTTACAGAGTGATACTACAGTGATGGTGCTGTGTTATCACCCAGCTTAGTACATCTGCCCCCAGTTACAGAGACACTACAGTGATGGTGCTGTGTTATCACCCGGCTTAGTACATCTGCCCCCAGTTACAGAGTGACACTACAGTGACGGTGCTGTGTTATCACCCGGCTTAGTACATCTTCCCCCCAGTTACAAAGAGAGACTACAGTGACGGTGCTGTGTTATCACCCGGCTTAGTACATCTGCCCCCAGTTACAGAGTGACACTACAGTGACTGTGCTGTGTTATCACCCGGCTTAGTACATCTGCCCCCAGTTACAGAGTGACACTACAGTGACGGTGCTGTGTTATCACCCGGCTTAGTACATCTGCCCCCAGTTACAGAGACACTACAGTGATAGTGCTGTGTTTTCACCCGGCTTAGTACATCTGCACCCAGTTACAGAGACACTACAGTGACGGTGCTTTGTTATTATCTGGCTTAGTACATCTGCCCCCCAGTTACAGAGAGAGACTACATTGATGGTGCTGTGTTATCACCCGGCTTAGTACATCTGCCCCCAGTTACAAAGTGACACTACAGGGACGGTGCTGTGTTATCACCCGGCTTAGTACATCTGCCCCCAGTTACAGAGTGACACTACAGTGATGGTGCTGTGTTATCACCCGACTTAGTACATCTGCCCCCAGTTACAGAGTGACACTACAGTGACTGTGCTGTGTTATCACCCGGCTTAGTACATCTGCCCCCCATTTACAGAGACACTACAGTGACGGTGCTGTGTTATCACCCGGCTTAGTACATCTGCCCCCCAGTTACAGAGACACTACAGTGACGGTGCTGTGTGATCAACCGGCTTAGTACATCTGCCCCCAGTTACAGTGACGCTACAGTGACAGTGCTGTGTTATCACCCGGCTTAGTACATCTGCCCCTAGTAACAGAGAGAGACTACAGTGAGGATGCTGTGTTATCACCCGGCTTAGTACATATGCCCCCAGTTACAGAGTGACACTACAGTGACGGTGCTGTGTTATCACCCGGCATATTACATCTGCCCCCAGTTACAGAGACACTACAGTGACGGTGCTGTTTTATTACTTGGCTTAGTACATCTGCCCCCCAGTTACAGAGACGCTACAGTGACGGTGCTGTATTATCACCCGACTTAGTACATCTGCCCCCAGTTACAGAGACGCTACAGTGACGGTGCTGTATTATCACCCGACTTAGTACATCTGCCCCCAGTTACAGAGTGATACTACAGTGACGGTGCTGAGTTATCACCCGGCTTATTACATCGGCCCCCAGTTACAGAGACGCTACAGCGACGGTGCTGAGTTATCACCCGGCTTAGTACATCTGCCCCCAGTTACAGAGACACTACAGTGACGGTGCTGTGTTATCACCCGGCATATTACATCTGCCCCCAGTTACAGAGACACTACAGTGACGGTGCTGTGTTATTACCTGGCTTAGTACATCTGCCCCCCAGTTACAGAGACGCTACAGTGACGGTGCTGTATTATCACCCGACTTAGTACATCTGCCCCCAGTTACAGAGACGCTACAGTGACGGTGCTGAGTTATCACCCGGGTTAGTACATCTGCCCCCAGTTACCGGGCTTTACAATGTAATGACTCATTTTATTCCTTTCTGTAATGATTCCCTGATTAATTCCGGTTTCCTTGTCAGGGTCCATGGGTCCCACAGGGGACATCGGGGTTGTAGGCGGATCCAGGGGGTCCGAGGCACCAATCAGCGAAGCTCTTAAAGGTTTTACCCAGCATGCCCGGGCCCTCTCCCCTACAACCCCGCCTCCAGGCTACTGCCGCCAGTTTTTAGTTGGTGCCTGCAGGAAGCAGACGCACCTGTAATCAGCAGGAATCACCTCTTTGAGGTGATTCCAAAAGAAGCTTTTTTATTTTTAAAACAGCTGCTACGGTGGCAGAAGCCGCCTTGCGGCAGAGTCGCTCCCCGCCGTCAGTGATTGACAGCGGAGTGAGCGTCTCCTTCACTCCTCCCGGCGCCGACCTCCTCAGAACAGCTTGAGGCAGACGGCGGAGGCGACGTCAGCGCCTAGCACCGCCGGACGTCGCTCTCCTGACAGCGTGGCCGGACCAGGAGCAGGTAAGGCTTCCTAAGGAAGCACTAATCGCTGTCCTGCCGCGGCGCGCTGGGAGACGCCCGCGGTGGCTGGCGTGGGCACTCGCTTCGGCCAGGGATCCCACTAGACCACCGGGGACAGAGCAGCAGGCTGGGCCTGGGGGGGACCCATTTTTAAGTAGCTCTTATGCTCCGGTGGGGGAAGTCCAGCAAGGGGAGGTGGCGTTTGGCCTGCAGCCCCTCCCCCAGCTTTGGCGCCAATCTCCTCGAGGTCTGCCGTCCATTAGCTGAAACTGTTTGTGCCCGCCCCCCCTCTCTTGGACCAGCGCCATTACAGCAGCACGCAGGTCTCCAGAGGTCGGGCACATCTCTCTCCCCTGTGAAACCGGCTACAGGCTAAGTAGTGCTTTTCACAGCCACCCTCATTCCCCCTTTGCTCTATAGAGTACTGTGGTTGATATAGGGTGTGTTTGCTCATCTATATTGCCTAATATAGTGTGTATGTGACTTTGTGCTAGTACTTTCTTTTCCTCTGTCAGTTTTTTTCTCAAACTGTCCACTTTATTCTAAGTGAGGTTTTTACCTCAGAGGTCACATACTGTCAGTGGATCACTCTAGGTCCTCTTCTACTGAGTTACCTACTGTGCACTGTTTCCCCCCCTATTAGGAGTGTGTTCACTATGTCCAAACGGGGGCGCAGCCAGACAGAATCTCCCTTGCTCTTGTCTTGCAAGAGCTGCGCTGCAGGTCTGTCTGACATGGATGTCATCCAGGATGGGCTATGTGTCAATTGCTTTACTCCTCCTGACCATCCCCAGCCCTCAGGGGCACCCCAGCCACCATGGGCAGCCTTTCAACAGCTGTTGGGCACCCTGGTGGATCGTCTCCCTAATGCTATAGCACCCCCTGTAGTACAGCCCCCCCCTCCATGGGTGGATGCTTTGTCGACCACGGTGCAGACCTTGCAGCAGACTACGGCAGCTATGCAGAAGCTACTGCCACTCGCTGCACAACCCAGTAGATCATTGATAAATCCGTTGCTACCGGTAACCAGGGATGGGTCTGATGACACAGACGATGGCGGGGATGACCCCGATAATGCAGACCCTGATAATGGGGAGGACATCATACCTGATGACAACCCTACGGACCCTTCCGCTTCTCAGGCTGAAACCCCTGACATAGCAGGCCTTATTTATGCTATCCGGGAGGTTCTTCTGTCAGATGCAGACGAACCTGAACCCACTGCTAAGACCAGGGACGTCTTCAAAAAGCAGAAGGTAGTCAAAGCCCAGTTCCCTCATTCTGATCATTTATCAGAAATCAGGAGAGATCAATGGGAGGCCTTAGGGAAGAGAGCCAACATATCTAAAAAGATGTTGGCTAGATACCCGCTACCTCCAGAGGATTGTACCCCTTGGGAAATCCCTCCCACAGTGGACGCGCACGTGTCCAGGCTGGTTAAACCATCCGTGCTCCCGGTAGCCTCAGGGTCAGCCCTGAAGGACCAGACAGACAGGCGTCTGGAAAACGCTCTCAAGGCAGCCTTTTCTTATGCAGGGGCAGTGCAGAGGCCTACAATTGCAGCTACTTGGGCGGCAAAGGCCATTTCTCCTTGGTTGCAAGTGATAGAGGATGAGTTGGCCCCAGTCGCATCTGAGGATGCAAGGCTGTGTATGCAACACATCAAACATGCAGCAACATATATTATGGATGCTATGTCGGACGCCGGCACTCTAGCTGCCAGAGCCTCCGCCAGTTCAGTGCTGGCACGCCGGATTATCTGGCTTCGGTCATGGAAAGCGGACCTAGAATCCAAAAGGACTCTGGAACTCTTACCCTTTAAAGGGGAAAACCTGTTTGGGGAGGAGTTAAATAAAATTGTGGCCTCCTTAGCGTCAGCTAAGACAGCCTGCCTCCCTACGGCTCTACCTCAAAGGCCTAGAACCCAGTTCTTTCGGCCCTTTCGCCCTCAAGGCAAGGCCAGAGGCCAGTCCTATACCAGACCCTCGCCCGCTCATAAAACTGGCAAACCCAAACCCAAGCAGCCTTGGGCCGCCAGACAGGCTCCCCCCAAGGCCGACAAGCCTTCAGCATGACGGGGCCAGCCTCCCACAGACGGACCCCCAAGTGGGAGGCAGACTCCTGTACTTCGCTCACCAGTGGCTGTCCACCACAAAGGATGCCTGGGTGAGGGAGGTAGTGTCGCAGGGGTACGCCATATCTTTCTCAAAGCCTCCCCCAAGAAGGTTCTTTTGCACAGGTCTCCCTAGAGACCCATGCAAGGCAGAACACTTGAGGATCATCCTACAGACCTTACTTCGGTCGCGGGTCATTGTTCCAGTGCCAGGGCACCAGAGAGGCCTCGGCTTCTACTCAACCCTGTTTCTGGTGCCAAAACCAAATGGAACATTCCGTCCCATTTTAAACCTCAAAGCTCTGAACAAGGTGGTAAAAGTCACAAAGTTCAGGATGGAGACCTTGAGGACCATTATCCTGGCCCTAGAGGAGGGGGACTTCATGGTCTCTCTAGATATCAGAGACGCATACCTCCACATCCCCATCCTACCGGCCCACCAGAAGTATTTGCGCTTCGCTATTCTGAAGAGTCACTACCAGTTTCAGGCCCTCCCATTCGGCCTTGCAACAGCGCCAAGGATTTTTACAAAAGTGATGGCTATAATGGCAGAAATCCTGCACAAGCAGGGGATCAGGGTCTTCCCCTACTTGGACGACCTGTTGATTGTAGCCAAGTCACCAGAGGTCCTAACATCCCACTTGCAGATAACAGTCTCCACATTACAGGATCACGGGTGGCTCCTCAACTGGGAGAAATCTTCCACGATCCCCTCCCAGAGAATGTTGCATCTGGGAGCTTTACTGGACACCAGAGCCCTGCGTCTGTTTCTCCCAGACGACAAGGCCAGGGACTTAATACAGAGAATCCAGATCTTTGCTCAGAAACCAAGAGTCTCGGTTCACTGGGCCATGAAAATATTGGGGAGGATGGTGTCCACATTCGACATGGTCGAGTGGGCCCAGTTCCACTCCCGTCCGCTCCAGGGCCTGGTCCTGGCGAAATGGGATGGCCTACCACAACACGTCAAGTCGACGTTTCTCACTCTAACACAGGAGGTCAAAGACTCGCTCCTGTGGTGGGAACAGATGGACCACCTAAACCAGGGGAGACTATTCTGGTTCAGAGAATGGATAGTACTAACCTCCGACGCCAGCCTGCGAGGCTGGGGGGCAGTAGTAGGATCCCGGTCCTTGCAAGGCGTCTGGACCGAACCAGAATCTCGATTATCCATCAATGTCTTAGAGATTCGAGCAGCCTACAATGCCCTTCTTCAGTCTCAGGATCTGTTGCAGGGAAAACCTGTTCAGATCAGGTCGGACAACGCCACGGCGGTGGCATACATAAACCGCCAGGGAGGAACACGAAGTGTTGCCGCCCTCCGGGAGGTCTCCAGGATTCTCACCTGGGGGGAAGAACATCTCCTAGCCCTGTCGGCAGTCTTCATCCGAGGAGTCCTGAACTGGGAGGCAGACTTTCTGAGCCGACAGGATATCCACCCGGGGGAGTGGTCTCTACACCCGGAAGTGTTTGTCAGTCTGACGCAAGTCTGGGGCACCCCAGATGTAGACCTCATGGCGTCCAGACACAATTTCAAAGTCCCATGCTTCGGAGCAAGGACCAGGGATCCGCAGGCCTACTTCACGGATGCCCTGTCCGTACCGTGGAAGTTTCATCTCCCATACGCGTTCCCTCCGATAAACATGATCCCCAGGGTGATCAGAAAGTTCAGGCAGGAAGGAGGAACCCTTCTTCTCATCGCGCCAGACTGGCCACGCCGACACTGGTACGTGGACCTACAACAATTGTCACACCAGTCCCCCTGGCCATTGCCTCTTCGTCAAGATCTGTTGAGCCAGGGGCCGTGTCTTCATCCAGACCCTCAGCGCCTGTCTTTGACGGCGTGGCTCTTGAAATTGCCTTATTAAAGGGCAAGGGTTTTTCTGACAAGGTGGCTAGGACGATGATCCAGGCTCGCAAGCCAGCATCTTCAAAGATATACTACCGGACTTGGCATTCCTATTTTTCTTGGTGCAATTCTAATAAATATGATCCCAAGATTTTCAAAACAGCCAGGATATTGGCCTTCCTTCAAAATGGATTGGACTTAGGACTAAGATTGGCTTCTCTGAAGGTCCAAATCTCAGCCCTTTCAGTATGGTTTCAGAGGAAGATTGCATTCTTACCTGACATTCGCACATTTCTACAGGGAGTAGTACACATACAGCCTCCCTTTGTCCCTCCCACGAATCCTTGGGACTTATCTTTAGTGCTTCAAGCTTTAACCAAACCACCGTTTGAACCACTATCATCAGTGGAGCTTAAATGGCTGACAGTCAAAACTGTCTTCCTCCTGGCCATTGCCTCCGCACGCAGGGTGTCGGATCTTTCCGCACTGTCGTGTAAATCACCCTTCCTGGTGTTCCACAGTGACAGGGCAGTGTTACGAACAAGGTCTTCTCATCTGCCTAAGGTGGTGACAAAATTCCATGTCAACCAGGAAATCGTGGTACCTGCATTCACCTCAGATGACCTTTCATCTGATGAAAAATTGCTTGATGTGGTCAGAGCTTTGACCGTCTATATCGACCGCACTAAATCGGTCAGGAAATCAGATTCCCTCTTTGTGTTATATGGCTTTCACAAGAAGGGTTGGCCAGCGGGTAAACAAACTATTGCCCGCTGGATCCGCATGGCTATACAACAGGCATATCTTCTGTCTAACAGGCCCATTCCGGTTGCTATCAGAGCACACTCTACTAGAGCGGTTGGGCCTTCATGGGCAGCGAGCAGGGGTGCTTCTGCCGAACAGCTGTGCAAGGCTGCAACGTGGTCATCCGTCCAGACATTCATTAAGTTCTACGCCTTTGACACGTTCGCCTCCCAGGATGCCTCCTTCGGTCGTCGGGTTCTGCTGACACCTCAGACAAATTCCCTCCCTTAATTACGGCTTGTGACATCCCCGATGTCCCCTGTGGGACCCATGGACCCTGACAAGGAAAAGGAGAGTTATGGTAGACCTACCTTTGTTAACTCCCTTTCCTTGAAGTCCATGGGAACCACAGGGCGCCCACCCTTTAAATTTGCCACTGAGGTTCACCTTTATGTGATGTTCTGATACTGTGACCTGTTCTGACCAGTCCAGAAGTATGTATGAGTTCTGGGCATATGTGTTCTCTGTCCTCTTCTCTTCTCCGCTTCCTGCTCTCGGCTTGTTACCAAAAACTGGAGGCGGGGTTGTAGGGGAGAGGGCCCGGGCATGCTGGGTAAAACCTTTAAGAGCTTCGCTGATTGGTGCCTCGGACCCCCTGGATCCGCCTACAACCCCGATGTCCCCTGTGGTTCCCATGGACTTTAAGGAAAGGGAGTTAACAAAGGTAGGTCTACCATAACTCTCCTTTTCCTGAGAATTACAAGTTACAACCGAAAAGAATCCAGGGAATAATAATAATAATAATAATAATAATAATAATGATATTTATATAGCACTTTTCTCCCAATAGGACTCAAAGTGCTTCACACATTGTCTTTACAGCTCGAAATACAAAACAAGCTTAACAGTAGATGTCAGTGAAATGCTTGAGTAAATAAGTATGTCTTTAGTCTATTTTTAAAGGATTCTATAGTGGGCGCTTCTCGCACTGTGCGAGGAAGAGAGTTCCACAGAGTTGGAGCAGCAAAGTTGAAAGCTCGACCCCCAGATGAATTCAGGGAGATTCTGGGTACTGTTAGTCGTCCTTCTTCAGTGGATCGTAGTAATCGAGTAGGACAGTAAAGAATCAGCAGCTGTTGCAGGTACCTTGGGCCCTGGTCATGTAGGGCCTTTAAAGTGAGTAAGCCAATCTTGAAAACGATTCGCCATTTTACAGGTAGCCAGTGAAGGGCGTAGAGAATGGGAGTTATGTGGCAGGAGCGGGGCTGGTTAGTTAATAGTCTGGCGGCTGCATTTTGTACCAGCTGCAAGCGGTGCAATTCTTTTGCTGGAAGACCCAGGTAGAGAGCATTGCAGTAGTCTAGTCGTGATGATATAATCACTGGATTATTCCCATTCCATTATAACACATTTTTGAACATTATTTTTAGGATTTTCTTGGAGAAGAACGAGCAGACTTCTGGGTCGCGGCGGAACATGCAGCCAGCAAGTAGGTCCTCAGCCTGACTCTGTCACACTACTGTATGTTTTGGGCCATTTTTCAAATAATATTTGCAGCTAATTCACACTTTCCGAGGTTATCTGCAAATGTTACGTATAACTGGAATGTATCAGGAGGGACCTCAGCAGTAATCTCCGATCCCTCCTGCAATCCCTACTGCTCCACCGGCCGGCCATATCCCCCATAGGTTACTGGATACCGGGGCATTGTAGTCTATGCATACCTCCCAACTGTCCCAATATTTTGGGACATTCCCGCGTCCCTGCCGCCGGCAGTGTCCGGCAGGGGGTGGGGGGGGGCAGTTGGGACCCCCCCTGTGGTCCGTGAATAGACGCTGTGCACATGCGCACAGCGTCTATTCTTGCAAGCAGAGGGGCCGGGGGCTGTCTAGCAGCTCACAGAGCTGCTGGCCATGCCCCCACCGCGGCGAAAAAAAAACGGTCAGTGCCGTGACAGGTCACGACCCCCCAAAATTTGGGAGGTATGGTCTATGGGTTACAGATTGCACTGCTTAATAAATCCTTGCAATGTCTGTCCTTCTCTACCACCCCAACCATACAGGAATCATGGTACTCGCGCTGCTTGCCCACGCCACTGGTTCGGAGATGTATTAGAGAGGCTGGCGGACTGAGGAAGATGAGGACAGGAAATGATCAGACTAATTAGCTATTATTATTATTATTATTATTATTATTATTATTATGATACCACGTTTCTGACTGATACGTCGTCCTTAGCTCTTACAGTCTTCCAGTCTGTGGGATGAAATGTTCTCTGTACACAATGCACTATCCATTCCCGGCACTACCCAGGAATAAAGAGGGACCCGTGTGTATGACATGAGCCACCCATCAGGGCGTGCGTGATCGCAGCGGCTCCCTCGCATTTACACACCGCGATTGCAGAATATGCGCATCTTTCCGAGTCCCGCTCCGTTGTGTAAGAATAAGCGGTACTTGTATACTATCACGGCTCCCACGATGGGCATCGTGTAGGAAAAAATTGCATCGCATGCCATCGCGATGCGATGCGATGGCATGCGATTTTGATCACAAATGCATCCAAATGCATTTAAATTAGTAGCAAACATGTTAAATGCACCCCAAATGTCATTTTTCACACTGTACCACCCCCACTATCAACGGCAACCCGAAGCGTGACGAGCGCAGCAAGCCCGCGAGGGGCGGCGGTACGCGTCCTACGACCTTTTCATAACCCCACTAACCACGTCGGCGTGGAGTTGAGAATAGAAAGTGTGGCGAGCGCAGCGAGCCACCGAGCCCGAAGCGTGGCGAGCGCAGCGAGCCCCGCGCGGGGACACGGACACCTGTGAAGCCCGCGTGGGGACGCGGACACCTGTGAAGCCCGCGAGGGGACGCGGATACCTGTGAAGGTATCCGCGTCCCCTCGCGGGGCGCGCTGCGCCTGCCACACTTCGGGTTTGGTGGCTCGCTGCGCTCGGCACACTTTCTATTGTCAACTCCACGCCAGCGTGGATAGTGGGGGTATGAAAAGGTCGTAGGACGAGTACCGCCTGCGCTCGCCACGCTTTGGGTTGGCGTTGATAGTGGGGGTGGTACAGTGTGAAAAATGATATTTGGGGTGCATTTAACATGTTTGCTACTAATTTAAATGCATTTGGATGCATTTGTGATCAAAATCGAATCGCATCGCATCGCATGCGATGGCATGCGATTTTTCACACAAATTCATAAAAAACCCGTAAAAATCGCATCACATCGCATGCCATCGCATGCCACTACATATGACATGCGATGGCATGCGATGGGAGCCGTGATAGTATACAAGTACCGAATAAGCTGTTGCAGACACATGAATTAGGCCCTCTGTCTCTGTAACGCTTTCTCTATGTGACATACAATATAACCACATTTACTTTACAGATCAGGGTATAAGAATTGTTGGAAAATGAACAGAGGAACATTGGTGACGGATCGGTGCAGTGTCCGGAAGAGGTGGATCTGTGAGAAACCCCTTGTTCTAGCTGCAAATCCTTCATATTACTGGCGGTATGAATTTACGTTGTACGGCGCCGAGTATTACTGTAACGAAAAACCTAACTATGGCTAAGTGATACAGCATCTGCATTTTGTGTATACTGTATATGTGTCTGTATATATACTGTATATCTGTCTGTATATATACTGTACTGTATATATACTGTATATGTGTCTTTGTATATATATATATATATATATATATATATATATATATATATATATATATATATATATACAGACACATATACAGTATATATCCAGTACAGTATATATACAGACAGATATACAGTATATATACAGACACATATACAGTATATATATACAGACACATATACAGTATACAGTATATATACAGACACATATACAGTATATATACAGACACATATATATATATATATATATATACTGTATATGTGTCTGTATATATACTGTATACTGAATATGTGTCTGTATATATACTGTATACTGTATATGTGTCTGTATATATACTGTATACGGTATATGTGTCTGTATATATATACTGTATACTGTATATGTGTCTGTATATATACTGTATACTGTATATGTGTCTGTATATATACTGTATATGTGTCTGTATATATACTGTATATGTGTCTATATATATATATATATATATATATATATATATACTGTATATGTGTCTGTATATATACTGTATACTGAATATGTGTCTGTATATATACTGTATATATACAGTATACTGCATATGTGTCTGTATATATACTGTATACTGCATATGTGTCTGTATATATACTGTATACTGTATATGTGTCTGTATATATACTGTATATGTGTCTGTATATACAGTATACTGCATATGTGTCTATATATACTGTATATGTGTATGTATATGTGTCTGTATATATACTGTATATGTGTCTGTATATATACTGTATATGTGTATGTATATGTGTCTGTATATATACTGTATATGTGTCTGTATATATACTGTATATGTGTCTGTATATATACTGTACTGTATATATACTGTATATGTGTCTGTATATATACTGTATATGTGTCTGTATATATACTGTATACTGTATATGTGTCTGTATATACAGTATACTGCATATGTGTCTATATATACTGTATATGTGTATGTATATGTGTCTGTATATATACTGTATATGTGTCTGTATATATATACTGTATATGTGTATGTATATGTGTCTGTATATATACTGTATATGTGTATGTATATGTGTCTGTATATATACTGTATATGTGTATGTATATGTGTCAGTATATAAACTGTATATGTGTCTATATATATACTGTATATGTGTCTGTATATATACTGTATATGTGTCTGTATATATATACTGTATATGTGTATGTATATGTGTCTGTATATATACTGTATATGTGTATGTATATGTGTCTGTATATATACTGTATATGTGTATGTATATGTGTCAGTATATAAACTGTATATGTGTCTATATATATACTGTATATGTGTCTGTATATATACTGTATATGTGTCTGTATGGAACATTCAATAAATACTTTTCTGGACTGTTTTATTTTCTCTATCTCACAAATTTCATACATTAATTAATACTCATGTTTTTACAGCTAAGGGCCTGATTCAGACCTTATTGCTGCTGTGCAATTTTGCAGAGCCCTGCGATCATAAAGCCACCGCCCAGACAGTGTGTAATCCCGCCCCGTGCAGAGCCCTGTGATCAGATAGCCACCGCCCAGACAGAGTGTAATCCCGCCCCGTGCAGAGCCCTGCGATCAGATAGTCACCGCCCAGGCAGTGTGTAATCCTGCCCCGTGCAGAGCCCTGCAATCAGATAGCCACCGCCCAGGCGTTGTGTAATCCCGCCCCGTGCAGAGCCCTGCGATCAGATAGTCACCACCCAGGCAGTGTGTAATCCCGCCCCGTGCAGAGCCCTGCGATCATAAAGCCACCGCCCAGACAGTGTGTAATCCCGCCCCGTGCAGAGCCCTGTGATCAGATAGCCACCGCCCAGACAGAGTGTAATCCCGCCCCGTGCAGAGCCCTGCGATCAGATAGTCACCGCCCAGGCAGTGTGTAATCCCGCCCAGTGCAGAGCCCTGCGATCAGATAGTCACCGCCCAGGCAGTGTGTAATCCCGCCCCGCGCAGAGCCCTGCGATCAGATAGTCACCACCCAGGCAGTGTGTAATCCCGCCCCGTGCAGAGCCCTGCGATCAGATAGTCACCACCCAGGCAGTGTGTAATCCCGCCCGTGCAGAGCCCTGTGATCAGATAGCCACCGCCCAGGCAGTTTGAAAAAACTCAGGAGCCCGAGGTGTGCTCCCCACCACCAGTGCTGTGCCTAAACACGTGCAAAGGAGGCCGTGCGATCGAATGGGTCCGTCTCCTAGGAGACAGGGCCCCGTTTTTCCCCTAACCCCTCTCAACCATAAGGCCGAAGAGGGGAAAATAGGGAACGGTGGGTCCTCTTCGCCGAAGCTTAGAGAGACCCTCATTCCTCAACCCCCGAAAGGGTTAGGACGGTGGGTCCTCCGCACCCCATGGTTTGGAGAGACCCGCAGTGGACTTCCCTCCGCCTTGCGGCTCGGGGTCGTCCTCGGGGGGACCGAAGCTCTCCCCAAAAGGTGAGAGCTTCGGCACATTGGGGAAATGGAAGGCCCGGAAGGGTCGACCACACAACCCAAAAAAACGTGACAAAACTACAAAAAACAAGGAACGTGAAAAGTGACAAACGTGAGAGGGGGAAGAGAAATAAATAATAAAGGACCCTAGCCAGAAGGCCAGGGTGGGGGTGTGAAAAATTGTCCTACCCCATCCAAAAGGACGGGGTAAGGACGTGAAGCGTCGCCTGAAGGGAAAGTGCGCAGTGCAAGTGCCATACTAGTGCATGGTGATTTTGGGATCACCCGTGCATGTTCGGCACCCCCGAGTTTCCCTGGGGGCACAGTGCAGCCTCGGACTCCAAGCAACCGACCGATCAGCGTCCGACCAAGGTTTCTCTGTTCCCATCGTAGGGCATTTTCCAGCCCCTGGCATGGGAATGGGTACTCCACTGGGCTTTTCGAAAGACTCCCTTAGGGGCTGCACCCCCCTCGGAAGAGCAATCTACTCAGTCCCAGTGTTTCTCCGCTCCCAGTCCCAGATACTAGGCTGAGCTTTTCGCTGTGCCCAGGCTGGGGCCCTACCCAACCTGGACCAATCTACTCGGTCTCAGCTTTTCTCCGCTCCCTGGGAATGGATACTAGACTGAGCCTTTCGCTGTCTCATCCTTCGGGGGCTACGAACCCCCTCAAGAGAGTCAAACTACTAGGCCCAGTTTTTCTCCCCCCCTCTTACCAGTGGATTTACGGAAACAACACCTCCTACCAAAGGCAGAGGTGAAGGTACTCAGCCAGACTTTTCACCACTCCCAGGCAAAAAAGAGGGGTCCCACACCCTCCGCCCATCAGAGCAGCTACTCAGTCCAGCCTTTCTCTATTCTCTGCCAGAGGCCAGTCCATACCCACTGATAAGAACAGATACTACACTTGATCTTAGCCAAAAGGCCGAGAAGCGAGGCCGCCCAGGCAGTGTGTAATCCGGTCCCGTGCAGAGCCCTGCGATCAGATAGGTGCTGCTCAGACAGAGTGTAATCCCGCCTTGTGCGGAGCCCTGCAATCATATAGCCACCGCCCCGCCAGAGTGTAATCCCACCCCATGCAGAGCAGAGGGGAGGGTCAGTATGGGCAGGGGGGTTAGTGGGAGGCAGGGGTGGGTCAGTGGGATGCAGGGGAGAGTCAGTGGGAGTAGGGGAGGGGCAGAGACAGCAGGTGACATTTAATGGGATGCAATTTTTAGTCACTTTCCGAAATCGCACATTATCGCACTTTTTAATAATCACATTTTTGCTGTGAATTTGCATATATAATGAGATGTGTATTCCGGGCAAAAAAGTGCGATAATGTGCAAATTTTATTCATGAAAATGCACAAATTTGAGAAAATGTTACATTTTTTTTTTTTAAATGGGATGAGGTCCCCCCTCCTGACCATAACCAGCCCCAGGCTCATAGAGCCAGACCTGGTTCCAAAAATATGGGGACAAAAAGTGTAGGGGTCCCCCGTATTTCTGAAACCTGCCCCGGACTCTTGGACCAGCACTTCTGCTCTGTCCACTGATGTGGTGGCAGCTCTATTGCTCATATTAAATACCAGGGTTATTGTTTCGTTTAAGGCAATTGCCAAGACCGAGACAGGACCTAGGCAGCAGCGTGGCCAGGACACACTGCAGGAAGCAATATCACCGGCAGGGCTGCACTGGGCCAGATGCCTTAAATGGAATAGTCTGGCCAATCAGGCCCTGCCGTCAGACCGGCCCCCAGTAAAAATTACTTTCAGGAGGCCGAGTGTGCGCCTGTATCTTCACAGCGTCCCCCGGCCGGGCGGAAGTTACGCGACCTGGGCGGACGTGACGTTGGTTTCTTTAATATAGGGGGACCTTATGTCATTTTTCCCCTGGTATTTGAGAAACCTGGACTGGCTCAGTGAGCCTGGGGCTGGTCTTGCTCATGCCGGGGACCCTACACCATTTTTAGATAATAGAAGGGGAACATCTCCTTAAATCGCTCCAGTAGCACATGATTGTTATTCTCCCTCTAACGGAGAGCAATTAGCCTAATGAAGACGATGATGTATCTGTCTGATTGATACTTGCTCTATTGGATAATTGCTTTTGACAAAGAGACAATTGAAGCAGGGGCAGCGTACGCAGCTAGACACAAGCCATTTTCAATAAAGTGTGGGTCAATATATGTCTGCTTAAAGAACTGGACTACACAGTGGAAACTAATAGTAACTAATAATTCATCCATGTTACAAATGTCGCTGGTCTGCTAAATACATTGTTTCCTTACACTTCAGTTCCTCTCTCTCTCTGCAGCCAGATATCTAACAGCGCTGCGATGTGGGGGGAGATCAGTGCTATTATTTGGGGGAATGTCAGAAGGAACTCGTTCTCCTTGCTTCCAGAGATTGAGCATCTCCCTAATACTCTCATTTCTCTACCTCTGACCCAGAGGCGGAACTAGCAAGTTGTGGGCCCAGGTGCAAAAATATGCTTTGGGGCCCCGCACTAGAATGTCAGACACGTAATGCCTATTACACATGCCACACCCTAATGCCCATTAAATATTAGGCCTCTAATTACTCGCTGCAAGGGGTTTCATGGCAAAAGATGCAGCTTTCTTCTCGTGGCGGCACCAGTGTTCCATGCACTTCCGGGTAACGCTATATACGCACTGGCATACTTTTAAAATATGCATTCCCCTATGGCATTTTAGTGCCGATTATAAACATAATGGCCCCTGAAGTGCTGCTTACATGCATAATGCCCCCGGCAGTGCAAGTTTACATAATGCCCACTGTAGTGCCACTTCATAATGCCCGCAGCAGTGCTGATTATACATAATGCCTACTGTGATGCCACTTCATAATGCCCGCAGCAGTGCTGATTATACATAATGCCTACTGTGATGCCACTTCATAATGCCCGCAGCAGTGCTGATTATACATAATGCCTACTGTGATGCCACTTCATAATGCCCGCAGCAGTGCTGATTATACATAATGCCCACTGTAGTGCTGCTACATACTGCACCTGTAGTTCTGCTGCTTCATGCCCCCTGTAATGCCGCTGAATAATGCCCTGTTGGCACATAAGGGGTACATCCATGGAGGGGCAAATTGGCACATAAAGGGTATGTGGAGGGGTCTGGTGGCACATAAGGGGCCCGTGGGCAAGTGTGCTAATAAACAAACAATGTAAATAAAAAGGTCACAGTAGTTCTGCATCCAAACGGAAAATACTTACACTGTCCTTCCTCAATCCTTCCCCTATATTTTACACACACACACAGACACACACACACACACACATATTGTATTTGTTCGCCACCCCCCACCCCCCAACTTGCCTAGGAAACAAAAGCATCATATATATTTGTTATAACTTTCTTCCCCAAGACCATCTCCACCTTTTCCCTTATACAGTAGAGTCAAATGATGAATTATTTTGTGTGTCCCCTTCTTTAATTATGTAAATGTTCCACAGTTCCAGCATTCCAGCATGACTGTAATTCCTTTATTCACTTACTTCTGTAAGATTGCTGCTGGAACTCAGCTCAGGCTGGCCAGCCAGTGTTGTGCGTGTTATGGGCATCATAACTTCAATCTCACCCCTCTGTCAGCGCCATGGTCTGGACCACCATTAACAGCAGGAGGAGGGGATGTGCGCTGAGACAACCCAGCGCATCGCTCGGCAATTATCCATCAAGGCAGGCACCCGGCCAGAGGCGAAACTAGAGAGCACTGAGCCGCCGGAGATTCTGCAGCGCTGCTCTCAGCTCTCCGTCTCCTCCTCCTCCTCTCAGCGGCAGACTTGCGCCGCACATTTTAAAAACAGCCAAAACTTTTGGGAGCGGAGGGCAGCGCCGGGCAGTGGGCCCCTTTAACCACTTGGGCCCCGGTGCATTGCACCGTCTGCACCGGCGGTAGTTCCGCCCCTGCTCTGACCCATGATAGAGGAAAAGCAGATCTCGGACGAGAACCTTATGCTGTGTACACACGGTGAGATTTGACATTAGATTATGACTATATAGTCAAAATCGCAAGCAGATCGCACAGGTTTTTTACCTTGCGATCCCGATGCTCGCTCCCGTGACAGCACCCAGATAGACAGGGCAGCAATGACTATATAGTGCAAATCGAATGTAGATAGCAAGAATTGTATGCAAACAGTACAGAGATAGCTAAGATTGTATAGCAGTCAAATAGCAAGGGAATCTCACCGTGTGTACACAGCAGAACACTCAGCTCTCTGTCATTCATGCAGAAAGAAATACTTCATTATTATTGATTACAGGTACCTACCTTCCTATGTGCTTAAAGTATAATTAATATTCATTTATTCTGAAATTCTTTGAAGCCAGGAACACAGGATAAGCATGAATGAAATAAGGGACAACAGTCCTCAGAGACTCCGAATGACTCATTTCTGTTTATGGCTAAATAAGATTGTCAGTGTGCGTTACACGTTTGTTTGTAATTTACGTCTATTTAATTGTATATTTTATGCATCCTGACCATTTCTAGCAATTGTTGTTGGCAGAATAGGACCTTTTTTTAATCAATACAATAAAATGTATGTGTGAAACTAAATACACCTTGTCAATCAAACAATTAATGCCCCCAACAAAAGTCGTATGTTCTTCTGACTTTGGGGAGCACCTCCAAACCTTCTAATTAAATAGCAACTATGTGCTTGCTAAGATATATTGGGATTTGGAGAACATTTGCCAGAAAATCTAATAAAGGTTAATATTTCAAAAACTATTTGGCAAAAGTCCTGAATGAAATCAAACAATACTCCCAGCAACCGCCCGCTTCACAGCACAGTTCCACCGTTACCCATTATCCCAGCAACCGCCCGCTTCACAGCACAGTTCCACCGTTACCCATTATCCCAGCAACCGCCCGCTTCACAGCACAGTTCCACCGTTACCCATTATCCAGAGCCGCCCGCTTCACAGCACAGTTCCACCGTTACCCATTATCCAGAGCCGGCCGCTTCACAGCACAGTTCCACCGTTACCCATTATCCCAGCATAGCTGGCGCCCGCTTAACAGCACAGTTCCACCGTTACCCATTATCCCAGCATAGCTAGCGCCCGCTTCACAGCACAGTTCCACCGTTACCCATTATCCCAGCAACCGCCCGCTTCACAGCACAGTTCCACCGTTACCCATTATCCCAGCATATCGGGTGCCCGCTTCACAGCACAGTTCCACCGTTACCCATTATCCCAGCATAGCGGGCGCCCGCGGACCAGCAGGCAACTGGTGGACCGCGGTCCGACTCTGGACCACAAAGGACAGGAAACCGGACCGTCTCTAGAATATAGATTAGGGGGCATGGCCTAGCGGCGGAGGAGAGAAGACACACTTTCCCGGGGCTCTTGCTTCTGAGTGCTGGCCACCCAGTTCCCGGCCTTCCCCTACACCCTGCCGGGACCAAGGTGAGGACACACTGTGGGGGGGGGGGGGGGCACAGTGTGTCCTCACCTTGGTCCCGGCACCCTGCCACCTGTGCTGGAGAGCTGATTGCTCTCCAGCACACGTGGATTGCTAGATTGCTCCTGCGGGTTGCGGCCTCCAGTACTCCTGAAGCCGGGGCCTCGATTTCTGCAGCCCCCCAGCCGGACCCGCTGGATGCTCCGGTTCGGCCGCCGGGAATCCCCCTCCTCTCTGCCCGTGATGGGACACAGTGACTGCGGGGACAAGGTCTGGGTGTCTGCTGCACATCAAGCACACAAACAGGAGGCAGACACTGCTGTGGTCATCTACCTTATGTGGGTTCCTGTTCCTCTCTCTCAATAGTAGGTACCCTCCAAGTGCTCCCTCCCTCCATTAATCTCCTACCTATACTATTTCTCTCTGGCAGATTAGAAAATGAATATATAAAAATAGAATATAGATTAGTGCTGCCATATAGTAGCCATAGGCGCATCTAGGCGTTCCCAGTAGTGCACTGCGCAGGTGACGTCATCGCGTGTCTTTAGGACTTAACAAAGTGCTCAAAAAACAAGTGAAATAAATATAATACATACTAGGACATGCCTGTCTTCCCCCCTCCTCTGTCAGGGTGGCGGCCATCAACTTCCAGTCAAAAAAGCAAAACAATAAGAAATATTAAATATTAAGGGTGACATTCTATGATATGCGATTAGCGCTATTTTGCGGTAATTAGACCACAAAATGGCGCTATCGCATTTTCCCATTAAATCGCCGATTTAATGGGATGCGCACAGGGGCTGAAATCGCATATTTTGTGCGTAAATGTCTGGTGAATAAAAATGCGAGATTAATTCGCATTTTTATCGCATCCAGATGTTTGCGCACAGAAAAGTATACAAGTCGCTTATTTAATGCTTTGCGCATTTGCACATCGCATTATTTAAGTGACTAATTATCGCACTTATTTCAGACCTGGGTCTGTTAGGCGAATTAGGCAGAACCCTGCACAGATCGCAATGTTCCGTGCAGGGTTCTGCTGTAAAAAATAAAATAAATGGTTAAATAAAAAAAAAAAACGAGCGCGGGGTACCCCGCCCGAGTCTAACCAGCCCCAGGCTCACTGAGCCGGTGCTGGTGACATAAAATCAGGGTCCCCGACAAATAGGGGTCCCCTTGATTTTATGAAACCAGCACCAGACTCAAGGTCCGGCGCTGGTTCCCAAAATACGGGGGACAAAGTGACTAGGGGTCCCCCGTATTTTAAGAACCAGCACCGGACACAACCAGCCAGCAGGCTAATGCCACAGCCGGGGGGAGACTTTTTATACAAGTCCCCCCGGCCAAAGCATTAACCCCCTGGCTGGTCAGCATGGGCAGGGGTCCTGGGGAAGTGGGGACCCCCCCAATGAAGGGGTCCCCCCCCTCCAGGACTTACCAGCCCATGCTGGGCTGTGGGCATGGAGCTGATGCTTTGTGTAAAAAAAAGAATGTCAACTATTGTTTTACACTGGCGAACTATCAGTCCCAGCAAGCCTACCCCGCATGCTGGGACTTGGGGAACCACAAGTCCCAGCATGCGGGGCATTAAAGTGCCCGCTGGCACTTGTAGTTCTGCAGTGTAAAAAAATAGTGCACAAAATCACACTGACACCCTGAAAAATAAAACTTTAATACACACAAAACACACTGATACTTACCTACCTTGAGCCCGTAGGTCGGTCCCTGGATCCTGGATTCGTCCTCCGGGGCTCCAGGGCAGAAGAGTCCGGTTCCGGGGCCTTGGTCCTGGTTCCGGGGCTGGTCCTGGGGTTCCGGGGCTCCTGGCGTGAAGAATCCGGGGTCCGGGATCCGTGGTAGTCCAGAGGGGTACCTAAGGAGGAAAATCCTACTCACCTGCTCCCCGGCAGCGACCTCCGGTGACAGCGCTGCTCCTGACTGGTACCCGGCTTCAAGGAGTTGGTCCGGCGCTGAGATGTTGCTCCCTCGACGTCTCTGCACAGAATGATTTCTCGGCCAATCAGGAGCCGAGAAAGTCGGCTCCTGATTGGCCAGAAATCATTCTGAATATAGACGCCGACGGAGTAACATCTCAGCGCATCCAGAGCAGAGATGTTACTCCGTCGGCGTCTATATTCAGAATGATTTCTGGCCAATCAGGAGCCGACTTTCTCGGCTCCTGATTGGCCGAGAAATCATTCTGTTCAGAGACGTCGAGGGAGCAACATCTCAGCGCCGGACCAACTCCTTGAAGCCGGGTACCAGTCGGGAGCAGCGCTGTCACCGGAGGTCGCCGCCGGGGAGCAGGTGAGTAGGATTTTCCTCCTTAGGTACCCCTCTGGACTACCACGGATCCCGGACCCCGGATTCTTCACGCCAGGAGCCCCGGAACCCCAGGACCAGCCCCGGAACCAGGACCAAGGCCCCGGAACCGGACTCTTCTGCCCTGGAGCCCCGGAGGACGAATCCAGGATCCAGGGACCGACCTACGGGCTCAAGGTAGGTAAGTATCAGTGTGTTTTGTGTGTATTAAAGTTTTATTTTTCAGGGTGTCAGTGTGATTTTGTGCACTTTTTTTTACACTGCAGAACTACAAGTGCCAGCGGGCACTTTAATGCCCCGCATGCTGGGACTTGTGGTTCCCCAAGTCCCAGCATGCGGGGTAGGCTTGCTGGGACTGATAGTTCGCCAGTGTAAAACAATAGTTGACATTCTTTTTTTTACACAAAGCATCAGCTCCATGCCCACAGCCCAGGGGCATGGAGGACAGCCCCGGACTATCAGCATGGGCTGGTAAGTCCTGGAGGGGGGGACCCCTTCATTAGGGGGGTCCCCACTTCCCCAGGACCCCTGCCCATGCTGACCAGCCAGGGGGTTAATGCTTTGGCCGGGGGGACTTGTATAAAAAGTCTCCCCCCGGCTGTGGCATTAGCCTGCTGGCTGGTTGTGTCCGGTGCTGGTTCTTAAAATACGGGGGACCCCTAGTCACTTTGTCCCCCGTATTTTGGGAAGCAGCGCCGGACCTTGAGTCTGGTGCTGGTTTCATAAAATCAAGGGGACCCCTATTTGTCGGGGACCCTGATTTTATGTCACCAGCACCGGCTCAGTGAGCCCGGGGCTGGTTACACTCGGGCGGGGGACCCCGCGCTCGGTTCTTTTTTTTACACCTTGCGCTGTCCTGCAAATGTGCGATTTTCACACATGAAAATCGCACATTTTCAGGACTAAAACCAGCGCACCACATCGCCGCAAATCGCCCCTATTCGCACTTTTCAGCCTCCAATGCGCATCACATTAAATATGCGCATTTAGGCTGAAAAATGCGATTTCTAAATAGGCGATTTGCGGCGATACAGGGTGCGAATTAAACATGCGCATTTAGCGCATAGCATAGAATGTCACCCTAAATGTCATTTTTCTTCTGTTTTTGCATTTTTTAATGAATTTATTTTTTGAGTATTAGAATAATTTAAACACTTTTAGGCACTCAAAATAATAGGAATAAAAATAAGAATAAGGTGATATGATTGTTTAACATTATTACAGACTTAATAGGATTGATATTTTGAAAAACAAAATGTATTTGTGCTTAATTAGATATATTAGGGATAGTGCACCATCTAGTGGGCATAGTACGCTAACACAGACAGGTGAACTTTAATAAAACACATTTAGATTGTTAGAATAAAAGTCATTTTTAAACTATTGATTTATTTAGCACAGTACAGGAGACATGTTATTGATGTGCTTTATGTAAATCCTGTATGAGTTTTTTGGGGTTTTAGTTTGCACAGTGACACCTCACCCAGCTGGGAGTCCCGATTTCATCTCAGCTGGTATGATGACCTCGGGATGATGGCCGTGACCTTGACGGAGGAGGGGGTCGCTCGAAATGGCGTAGACAATAAATATCGCTTTCACAGGCAAAAAATGGGGTCGATGAATTAAAAAAATAGCTAGTACTTTGCTCCAATTGATGAAAGGACTGCAACAATTCAATGTGCTTGGGTATATAATGGGTACCAGACTGATGAGTTTGCTGAACATGTTCCTTATGGTGGAAATAAAGGTATTGCAAAGTCCCGGATGAATGCCCAGTTAGCATGGAAGGGAGCAGTCTTACTGGTACGGATATATCTGGCTTGTTGGCTGCATGTGAATCTGGCATGAATTGGTCCTGTGATGATGTATAACCTGGTCCGGAATGATGGAAGACAGTCTGGAAACACCTCTGAACATGTCCACACGTCTTCATCAGGAGCTGGAGTGTCTGGTCCATGCAGGGCAGCTCTCAGTATACCCCGGGATAATTAGGGGATTCATCGCAGATGGGATTTGAACATGTAACTTAATTAAATACACAATAAAATAACATCAGATCGTACCTATAAATTCTTATTGAAAATGCATGCACAGGGGAAGATAATATATATACTAGGTTATTCATCGCGCCCTACAGGCGCTCTTCACACCGTCATAAGGGGCTCCGCCCCCATAACCTGTGAGTGCCTTTATTGTGTGGGTGAGGGTCGGGTGCAAGAGTGGGGGAAGGTGCTCGGGGGTATTGTGGGTGGGGGAGTTGCCGGTGCGGGGTGGCCCCTGTGGGTTGGGTGCACCGGTTGAGTGACGGTCAGTTGCGGGAATGCTGTGGGTGCAGGAGGTGTGGGGGCAGTGGTGGTGTGGGTGGGGGAAGAATGGGTGTAAGGGTACTGCGGGTGGGCGGGAGCGGTGTTGGGGAAGCTGGGTGCGGGGATACTGGAAGATTGCGAGGTCCGGGTGTGGGGGTGCCCTTGGTTGGTGCATTATTACCACGGGTGGGGGAGTGGGGGATGCGGATGTCCGCAGGTGAGGGAGGGTGTCCTTGGTGATGTGTGTATACACATATATATATATATATATATATATATATATATATATAGAGAGAGAGAGAGAGAGAGAGAGAGAGAGAGAGAGATGAGCGGGTCCGGATCCCAGAGATCCGACAGATCCGAATATCGGGGATCCGGGCCGGATCCGAGCCGGCTCAGGAGTTCCCGCCTGAATTCTGGACCAATAACAAGGCCGAACGTCATCATCGCGCTGTCGGATTCTCGCGGGAGCGGGATCTTATAAAAGATGCATGCGCGCCCCGCCATCTTCACTCCAATCTTGGAGAGGGAAGAGGGTGGTTGGGAAGCTCTGTGTGCTCCGTGCTGTGCTCTGTGCCATGTGCTCCGTGCTGTGCTGTGCTCCGTGACCTGCCCTGTGCCCTCACTGCCCTGTGCTGTGCTCCGTGCCATGTGCTCCGTGCTGTGCTGTGCTCCGTGACCTGCCCTGTGCCCTCACTGCCCTGTGCTGTGCTCCGTGACCTGCCCTGTGCCCTCACTGCCCTGTGCTGTGCTCCGTGACCTGCCCTGTGCCCTCACTGCCCTGTGCTGTGCTGTGCTCCGTGACCTGCCCTGTGCCCTCACTGCCCTGTGCTGTGCTCCGTGACCTGCCCTGTGCCCTCACTGCCCTGTGCTGTGCTGTGCTCCGTGACCTGCCCTGTGCCCTCACTGCCCTGTGCTGTGCTCCGTGACCTGCCCTGTGCCCTCACTGCCCTGTGCTGTGCTCCGTGACCTGCCCTGTGCCCTCACTGCCCTGTGTTGTAGACTTGAGAGTCAGTGACTGTTTATAGGCCTGAGCCCTGTAGTGTGATTTAACTAACTAGGTGCTGCAGTGCTCACACGCAGGGGCTGCAGTGTCCACTGTCCAGGGGCTGTCCTGTGGCCCGTGCCCTGTTGTGATTTATTTAGCCCTAAGCCCTGTGTTGTGATTTATTTAGCCCTGAGCCCTGTGTTGTGTGATTTAACTAACTCAGTGCTGCAGTGCTCACACGCAGGGGCTGCAGTGCTGCTGAGTAGTACACTGTGTACAGGGGCTGCAGTAATACAAGGGGCTGTGTCCAGTGTGACGGCCTATATCTTATCCATTGTCCAGTGTCACGAGTCACTCACGACATATATCCTGTGTCCTGTCCTGTGTGACGACTGACAACATATCCTGTGTCCAGTGTGACGACATATATCCTGTGTCCAGTGTGACGACATCTATCCTGTGTCCAGCGTGACATATATCCATTGTCCAGTGTGATGACATATATCCTGTGTCCAGTGTGATGACATATATCCTGTGTCCAGTGTGACGACATATATCCTGTGTCCAGTGTGACGACATATATCCAGTGGCCAGTGTGACGACAATATATCCTGTGTCCAGTGTCACAAGTCACAACATATATCCTGTGTCCAGTGTGACATGTAATGTGTGCCGGCATATATCCTGTGTCCAGCGTGACATATATCCATTGTCCAGTGTGACGACATATATCCTGTGTCCACTGTGACGACATATATCCAGTGTCCAGTGTGACGACATATATCCTGTGTCCACTGTGACGACATATTTCCTGTGTCCAGTGTGACGACATATATCCTGTGTCCAGTGTGACGACATATATCCTGTGTCCACTGTGACGACATATATCCATTGTCCAGTGTGACGACATATATCCTGTGTCCAGAGTGACGACATATATCCTGTGTCCAGTGTGACGACATATATCCTGTGTCCACTGTGACGACATATATCCATTGTCCAGTGTGACGACATATATCCAGTGTCCAGTGTGACGACATATATCCAGTCTCCAGTGTGACGACATATATCCAGTCTCCAGTGTGACGACATATATCCTGTGTCCAGTGTGACGACATATATCCTGTGTCCACTGTGACGACATATATCCAGTGTCCAGTGTGACGACATATATCCTGTGTCCAGTGTGACGACATATATCCTGTGTCCAGTGTGACGACATATATCCAGTGGCCAGTGTGACATCTAACCATTGTGTGACGGCATATATCCAGTGGCCAGCGTGACATATATCCAGTGTCCAGTGTACAGGAGCTGTGTCCATGGGCGGTGTCCAGAGGCTGTGTCCAGTGTGACGGCTCTGTCCATTGTCCAGGGGCTGTGTCCAGTGTGACGGCTGTGTCCAGTGTACAGGAGCTGTGTCCAGAGCTGTGTCCATTGTCCAGGGGCTGTGTCCAGGGTGACAGGCTGTGTCCAGTGTCCAGGGGCAGTGTCCAGGGGCTGTGTCCAGGGGCAGTGTCCAGTGTCCAAGGGACTGTGTCCAGTGTGACAGGCTGTGTCCAGTGTAAAGTAAGAAAAATAAATAAAAGTAATAAATAAAATAAAAACACATTTTTGGAGGATGATGGAGGAGGAAATAGTGGGAGTGCTGAAGCTGCTACCACCAGTCATGACAAGGCCGATACCTCTTTGTATTTGCTGTTTGGAGCATTTCTCTTTTTTTGGGATAGTTTATTAAACTGCCACCCTGTCTGCCCCTGTAGTGCCACTCTGCCAGGTTGGAAGTGTAAGGTCCACATGTATGTGATGCCGACTGCTGTCGCTTAGCTTAGTCATCCAGCTACCTCGGTATACCCTTTTGGCCCAACTACAGTAAATGAAAACAATTTTGTGAGCTGTGAAGTGATCAAAATTGACTAGAAATGAGTGGAAACTAATGTTATTGAGGTCAATAATACTTTATGGGCAAGAACAGGCCCAAATTCTGTTATTTTAGCAATTTTTAGCATTTTTTCATAAAAATCCAGATCCAAAACCAAAACCCACAAGGGTGGTTTTGCCAAAACCAATCCAGATCCAAAACACGAAGGGAGATCCAGATCCAAAACACGAAAAAGTGGCCGCCGCACATCTCTAATATATATATACACACAAGTCCAACTCAGGTTTTACCCCCTACCTGAGGTTACACATTACACATGATGGCACACACCATGATACACCCATTACACATTATGGCACACACCATGATACCCATTACACATGATGGCACACACCGTAATGCCCATTACACACGATGCCACACACCATAATGCCCATTACACATTATACCACACACCATAATGCCCATTACACATTATGTCTCAGATGGTAATGCCCAATACACATGGTGCCACACACCGTGATTCCCATTACATATCATGCCACATAAGTGACAATTAGTGACATGCTCATTGCTAGGAGTTTGTTTCTCATTGCCAGGGGCTTCATGTTCGATGCCAAGGGGGTTTTATGATCATTTTCATTGGGGATTACATGCATATTGCCACAGGTGATTACTTGCTCGGCCAAGGGTGAGTGAGGGTCACGGTGACAGCTGCAAGCCCGGTAGAATGGAAGTGATGTGACAGCCGGGCCGAGGCGGGTGTGCTGCCAGGCTGTCTTCTGAGCTATTCCACGGCTGTTTGAAACAACCCGGCCCACAGCCGCTGCTTTTGCACGCCGGGTGAGCCAGCATGCAAAAGCAGCGGCTGCAGGTCTGAGGAAAGTGGTCCGGCGTACCTGCAATATATTTCTTACAGGTACTGTATGCTGTACCACATCGTACCCCCTTACTTGCATCACTGTTTATCTCTCTCTCCCCCAGTCTGGATACACATAGGTCAAACACAGGTCACATCCTGTCAGCCATTTTGACACAGAAACCTAGGTCACAGCTAAGCTAATCATTCTTGGTGATTATTTCTGCAGGTATCATCACAACTCTGATCAAATATAATTTGTGATGACTTCCGGTTGAGGCAGCGTGGAGTGAGCAGCAGCTCCACATCACTCCGTCTGCCGTCATCTCTCCTCACACCCGCACCCTGAATTCCCCACGAAGGAACCGATCGAGATCACCCAGAGGGTCTATGGACACGATGGACCAACATAAAACGGCTCCGGAGACTTCCAAATTGGCGCAGAAACACCCGCCTCAGACGCCGCATATTCCCCAGCACCAGAGACAGGAAAAAAGGCGCGGTGATCACGCGGCAGGCCAGAATCCTGATAACGCCAAGGGGACCCCGCTTGCTAAAAAAACGATTGGAGACCAGGGGATAGACTGGATAACACCCTCAAATCTCTCAGGTACAGCAGCAACCCCTTACCCTGATTTAATTGAAGCAATACAGCAGGCAATGGCCCCACTCTTACAAAAAGCTGTCACAGACATCACTGATCAGCTCAAGTCCCTCACTACACGCACTACAGCGGCGGAGCAAGCTATCAGTAATAATACTGATGACATTAATCTACTACAGAAAGAAGTCAAGCTTTTACAAGTTGAAAACAAACGTTTGTCTGAGTCAGTAGAGAATATTGAGAACAGGGCCAGACGCTGCAATCTGAGGATAGCAGGTCTCCCTGAAACGCTGAGAGGTGCGCAGCTAGAATTTTTTGTCAGACACACCTTACCTGAGCTATTGAAAGTAGAGGAGGCTTGCAAGGACTTAGTCATAGAGCGAGTCCACAGAATGGGAATGCTACAAACGCATCAAGCCCCAAAACCAAGAGTGGTTATTTTCAAAGTTCTTAATTACTTGCATAGACGGGTTTTATGGGCAGCCTCCCGCAAGATCAACCCAATCATCTGGGAAACCCATACACTACGCCTATACCAGGACTTCTCCATAGATCTCTCTAAAAAGAGAAAGGCTTTTACCCCGGTTTGTTCGGAATTGGTGAAAAATAACATTAAATTCTATATGATGTTCCCAGCTCGATTAAGAGTGCTCACTTCGTCAGGACAAAAAGACTTTTTAAGCCCTCTGGAAGCTTCAACGTCATTGAAACAGATTATAAAAGACCAGATACCTGATGACATCTCTGATTCAAGAATAATTACGTGACTTTCTAGAGACTTTGCTTAAAATTTCTTCAACTCCAAAGGTTTCGGTCCTCCCTTCAGCGGGAAGCTAAGTATATACCTATCTCATTTGAAACTTCAAATGTGATAAATGAGGAGAGATGTGTAGATGGATGCCTGCCTTTATAATACAAATCTAGATTTTAGCTGAAGCTTTACGCTTCAAATAATTTGATAACGGTAGTCAGTTCAGATCTTACTAAGAATGCTGCAACGTTTATTGTTTCCTGTATTTATTAGGTATAGTTTATTACTAATTAGTACTGTTGTCCAATTTGTCTATATGTTGTCTCTCTTCCCTCATGTTTCCTTCCTTTCGCCTAATCATACTAAGGTCGTTTACAGAAACATAATGTTTAATAATAAGCTGATATGGCAGTTGTATTAGGTTCACTAAACATTAGGGGTATACACACACCGGCTAAAAGGAGAAAACTTTTTACCTACCTGAATAAACAAGATATTGGTTTAATCTGCCTTCAGGAGACGCATCTGATGCCATCTGAACATAAAAAACTTGCTATGCTGAACTGGGAACTTCTCGGTTCAGCACATTTAAATTCTAAGTCCTGCGGAGTTGCAATACTCGCAAAAAAGCAATTGAAAATTAAGATTCTTGAATCAGATGCGGATCCTCAAGGCAGATACATCATCCTTAACATGGAAATAATGGATAAAAATATTACTATTTGTAATCTCTACGCCCCCACACAGTATAAGAAATCATTCTTTACCCAAATAATTGCTAAGTTGTATAAATATGACCCCAAAACCCTTTTTATATGTGGAGATCTTAATCTCATGTCATTGGTAACCCTAGACCGTACACCTCCTCCTAGAAACCCCATCACTCTTCCTAAAATAGGAGTTCCATATCTTTGTAAATGCTTTAATTTAGTAGACTCATGGAGGGTCCTCAATCCTACAGATATGGACTTCACATGCTTGTCCCTGACACATGCCACATGGTCCAGGATAGATTATATTCTTCTCCCAGAGCCCTTACTCCCTAGCTCAGAAAAAGCTACTATACTACCCCCCACTTTATCCGACCACGGCCTAATATCTGTAAAGCTAATTCTACAATCTAAGGAAAAAACGCCCCCGAACTGGAGATTTCCATCACACCTTTCCCAGTCTCAAGGCTTGACCGATGTACTGAATAAGACATGGTCTAACTATGTGTCTGAGAATAAAGAATATGCCTCAGAGAAGCCCAGCATCTTTTGGCAGGCTGGGAAGGCAGTAATTAGAGGAGAAGTCCTCGCTTATGTCTCGAGACTTCGGAAACAACAAAACCAAAAGTACAAAGACCTGCAATCTATATTGACTAATCATTTTCATAATTACAAATTAGCCCCTACCCCTGAAAATAAAACCCAATACCAAAATTCGAAGCAACAACTGGAAGATTATTTGCAATTTCATGGAGACAAATATCTCTTTAACATTAATTCCAAATTTTACAAGTTCGGGAACAAAGTGGGAAAACTTTTGACTAATCTATTACAGGGATCTAGAACACAAATCACCATTCAACCCTTGTTGAAGACAGATGGGACCCTTACGACCTCCAATAAACAAATAGCCCAAATTTTTAGAGATTATTATTTAAAGCTATATACCCCGCCGGGGGTGGCTCCGGATGAGCGAATGGATGCAAACCCAAATGATACTTTCCCTGACCCTACCCAACGAAACGCCTATTGGAATATGCTCCAAACGCCCCAATTACCCCAACACTGCAGTGATTCTCTTAAAGCCCCTATATCGGTTGAAGTACTTTGAGCAATAGGTAAACTGAAGTTGGCAAAGGCACCGGGTCCAGACGGATTCACGAACGAATTTTACAAAAAAATGTCACAACAAATTGCCGAACCCCTGACCTTATGTTTTAACGAAATTATAGAAAAAGGAGTACTTCCAGATCACTTTTCAGATGCCACGATTAAGGTAATCCCAAAATCAGGCCGACCCCTAAATTTAACTAGTTCTTACAGACCTATATCCTTGCTCAACGTGGATTATAAATTATTCACTAAAATTATAGCAGAAAGGTTAAAACCCATCCTTCCCTTGATTATACATGAAAATCAAACAGGATTTATAACCGGCCGACATTCAGTTGTTAATGTAAGAAGAGTCCTGGCGGCAATACAACACTCCTCGAGCCATTCTCTGGCCTCCTCGGCGCCCAGCCTGATTATCACGCTGGACGCCGAGAAGGCTTTTGATATGGTCCTTTGGCCCCACCTTTTTGAAACAATGAAAAAATTTGGATTCCCCCCTCTTTTTATAAGAATAATAGGTACTTATGTAGTATCTGGGCTGCCGATTTCTAAATCGGGTCGGATCGGGAGATCGCATCGCATCGCATGCGACCATGCGATTCGATGCGATGCGATGCGATGCGATGACCCGATTTTTCCATAGGAATCAATGTTAAAATGGACTGAGTCCATTTTAACATGGAATTCAATGGGAAAAATGGGTCCTTTTCATACCCCTACTATCCAAGTGGGCATGGAGTTGGATATAAACCTGTGGCGAGCGTAGCGAGCCACCGAGCCCGAAGCGTGGCGAGCGAAGCGAGCCCCGCGAGGGGACGAATACCGTCCCCTCGCGGGGCTCGCTTCGCTCGCCACGCTTCGGGCTCGGTGGCTCGCTACGCTCGCCACAGGTTTATATCCAACTCCATGCCCACTTGGATAGTAGGGGTATGAAAAGGACCCATTTTTCCATAGGAATCATTTTAACATTGATTCCTATGGAAAAATCGGGTCATCGCATCCGATATCGGATGCGATGCGATGCGATGCGATGCGATATCGCATCGCATCGCATCTGATTGTATGCCTTAACTTAAGGCATACAATCAAAAAATCGGCAGCCCAGATACTACATAAGTACCGAATAATACAAACATTATACAAATCCCCCTCTTCAAATATTTCTTGTAATGGCATACTCTCAGAACCCTTCTTGCTTGCCAGAGGAACGAGGCAGGGTTGCCCTATGTCTCCCCTCCTCTTTGCCTTGGCCATAGAGCCATTGGCCATTGCTGTACGAACATCCCCATTGATCACAGGAATAAGTATTGGTAATCAAGAACTAAAGATTGCGTTGTTCGCTGATGATACACTAATTTTTCTTACAGACCCGTCTAAATCACTCCCTGCTTTGTTGCATCTTATTCGCTCGTTCGGAGCTATCTCCGGTTATAAGGTCAACTTAAATAAATCAGAGATTCTCCCAATAGGTCAGAAGTGTGTAGATATAATTAAAACCTTGGATACCCCATTTGCAATAAATTTCTCCCATTTTAAATATCTCGGAGTACAAATCCCAGCTAATCTTGCCAAACTTTATCTTTTAAATTATCCCCCAATTATCTCCCAAATTACAACAAAATTGGAAGCCTGGAAAGATTTACCTCTTTCACTATTAGGCAGGTTGGCTGTAATCCAGGCCATAATCTTTCCGAAAATATTTTATAGCATGCAAATGCTACCCCTTGCTTTATCCTCTTCGGATATTGCTTGATTAGACTCAGTATTTTCCAAATTTATATGGCAGAATAAGAGGCCGAGAATTGCAAAACAAAAAATTAAAACTTTAAAAAAACAGGGAGGACTTGGATATCCTGATCTGAAAGCTTATTCAGACTCAGTCTTTTTTAGATATATATCTGACTGGATAATGACGTCTTCTAAATATACAGATTATGGCCTGGATTGCCAGATATTTATGCCTTACTCCCCCAGTGCTTTGATACATACTGATATAACGAATATTCCCCAAGCGCTAAGAACACATATCCTGCTCCGTGATGCGCATGTGGCTTGGACAAGCATGAATAAAAAGTTACATAGGAACCCCCACATTACCCATTATATTCCACTTTGGGGAAACCCCTCATTTCTTCCTTCTCTTCAGAACAAGGGATATAAAAACTGGATGGAAAAAGGATTAGATACATCATCCAAAATGTTTGATCCAGGAGGAAATCTTTATACATTCCAAAACCTAGCTGTTAAATATGACCTGCCTAACACCCAGTTGTTTATGTACTTGCAAGTTAGACACTTCTTATCATCCCATAAAACCCCCTTAACACCACTCTCTAGGAAAGGTGCTACATTACAGATAACGAACATAGACACATTGTTAGCATTTATTATAGAGAAGCCATATAAGGTTAAATACTTGTACACCCTCCTAATGACTATAGAAATGCCCAAAGATCCACAATGGACTAAACTTTGGTCTAAATGGAAAATGGACATATCATCGATAATAGACGTCACTATTCTGTTAGATTCGTATAACTTGACTATGTCTTCTTTAAAATCTGTATACCTCCAGGAAGTATATATTAGAACGTTGCACCGTGCATATATCACCCCCAATAGACGCAAATACATGGTCCATGAGGAAACTGGAAACTGCATGAAATGTCGAAAGCAAGTAGCAGACTTTTCACATTGCATGTGGGACTGTTATAAACTAAGACGTTTCTGGAACAAAACCTTACAATTTATAAATGTTGTTTTTCACTCCACTTTCAAGCCAAATTTGGCTGCATATATGGGATTATCATTCCAAGCATGGGACCTTCAGAACCTGGATAAACATGAGCTCTCGTTACTTGTAATGATTATAACTACAGCGAGAAAATGTATTTTAGTCCATTGGACAAAAAAGACTGCGCCAACTATACTGGAACTGAAGCACAAACTCCTTCAATTATTATCCTTCGAAAGAAGATATGCTCGGCTCGACTTACTGAGAGGAGCAGAACTCTTCCTCCAGAAATGGTGGCCTTTCATAAATTCATTGGACACTCATCAAAAGAATTTAATTCTTAAAGATATTTAGATATGTTTAGCTGTTGTGTTAGGCACCTTTTATCTTAGAGATTTCCTTTGCAGTGTCTAATATATCCTAGTAACAACTGTTTGAATCAGAAAAACGATACCGACCTAATATAAGAAAATCATAATCTGCAATTCCTCCCCCTCCCCCCCCCCCCTCCCCCCCTCCCCCCCCCTCCCTTTACCTCTTACCTTGTCTCCCCAGTCTATTGTCTAGATGTTATATGTTTAGAGTGTTAGATACAAGGGGCGAAATGTAATAGGGTGTGATTTTTTAGACATGTGCGATTTTTGGTCAAAAACGGCCGAAATCGCACATTTTCCGAAAATCGCACATTTAATAGGTTGAAAATCGCGGTAAAAAATCGCACTTTTTACCGCGAAATCGCACTTTTAGAAGTGCGATTTTTAGTCACATTTCAATTCGCATCCAGATGTTTTCCCATTATAAAGTATACAACTCGCAAATGTAATAGGGTGCGATTTTTGGTCAATGTTACCAAAAATCGCAAAAAAAATAGACCAGGTTCTGACAGGCGAATTTGACAGAACCATGCACAGATCATTGAGATCTGTGCATGGTTCTGTTAATAAAAATGTGTAAAAGTGTTTTTATAAAAAAAAAAACGGCGTGGGGTCCCCCCTCCTAAGCATAACCAGCCCCGGGCTCATTGAGCCGGACCTGGTTCCAAAAATACGGGGGGACAAAAATCATAGGGGTCCCCCGTATTTCTGAAACCAGCCCCGGACTCTTGGACCGGTCCTGGTTCCAAAAATACGGGGGACAAAAAATCTGGGGGTCCCCCGTATTTTGAAACCAGCACCGGGCTCCAACAGCCCGCGGTGTCATGCCACAGCCGGGGGACACTTTTTATACAAGGTCCCCTGGCCAAAACATGAGCACCGTGGCTGGTCAGCCTTGGACGGGGTACCTGGAGGAGTGGGGACCCCCCCAATAAAGGGGTCCCCCCCCCCCCAGGCTTCACCCGTCCAGGGCTGAAGCCCGGGGCTGTCACCGGCGTCCGTGGCCAGTGGACGCCGGCCTGATAGGGTTAAATCCATCATACATATCATTACATTGCTTTTTACTGGCGAACTACAAGTGCCAGCAGACCTCCCCCGCATGCTGGGACTTGGAGAACCACAAGTCCCAGCATGCCGGGCATTAATGGGCCCGCTGGGACTTGTAGTCCACCTGTAAAAAGAATGTTTATAAAAAACACACACACAGAGAAGTACAAGTTTATTACACACACACACCTCACTTTTACACCAGCATACTTACCATTCCTGGATCCAGCGCTGGTCTGGCTGCTTCACAGCCGGCTCCCCCCGCACTGACAGGCAGCGGGGAGAACCGGCTTTCTCCGTTGCCTGTCACCGGCTTTCTCCGTAGCTTCTGTAGCTCTGTCCGAGTGCTACAGAGGCTGAGAGCGCGATTGGCTGAGCTACAGTATGCGTCTCCATGGAGACGCATAGCTCAGCCAATCAGGACTGAGCTATGCGTCTCCATGGAGACGCATACTGTAGCTCAGCCAATCACGCTCTCAGCCTCTGTAGCACTGGGACAGCGCTACAGAAGCTACGGAGAAAGCCGGTGACAGGCAACGGAGAAAGCCGGTTCTCCCCGCTGCCTGTCAGTGCGGGGGGAGCCGGCTGTGAAGCAGCCAGACCAGCGCTGGATCCAGGAATGGTAAGTATGCTGGTGTAAAATTGAGGTGTGTGTGTGTAATAAACTTGTACTTCTCTGTGTGTGTGTTTTTTATAAACATTCTTTTTACAGGTGGACTACAAGTCCCAGCGGGCCCATTAATGCCCTGCATGCTGGGACTTGTGGTTCTCCAAGTCCCAGCATGCGGGGGAGGTCTGCTGACACTTGTAGTTCGCCAGTAAAAATCAATGTAATGATATGTATGATGGATTTAACCCTATCAGGCCGGCGTCCACTGGCCACGGACGCCGGTGACAGCCCCGGGCTTCAGCCCTGGACGGGTGAAGCCTGGGGGGGGGGACCCCTTTATTGGGGGGGTCCCCACTCCTCCAGGTACCCCGTCCAAGGCTGACCAGCCACGGTGCTCATGTTTTGGCCGGGGGACCTTGTATAAAAAGTGTCCCCCGGCTGTGGCATGACACCGCGGGCTGTTGGAGCCCGGTGCTGGTTTAAAAATACGGGGGACCCCCAGATTTTTTGTCCCCCGTATTTTTGGAACCAGGACCGGTCCAAGAGTCCGGGGCTGGTTTCAGAAATACGGGGGACCCCTATGCTTTTTGTCCCCCCGTATTTTTGGAATCAGGTCCGGCTCAATGAGCCCGGGGCTGGTTATGCTTAGGAGGGGGGACCCCACGCCGTTTTTTTTTTAACTTTTTTTTTTTTGCACAAAATCGCATTTATAAAAATGCGCACATTTTCATGACTGAAAATGCGCACATTTTCATGACTAAAAATCGCGGCAAATCGCAGCAAATCGCATTTTTTGCCGCTAATTCGCATCTCATTACATATGCGAATTCGCGGCAAAAAATGCGATTTTTAAAGGTGCGATTTGGTGCGATTTTTTTTTAGTCTAAAAATCGCACCCTATTACATTTCGCAGGAGTCTTACTAAATGGGGCAATTTGAAAAGAGAATCCACATCAGATTCTTATAACTACGTGTATAGTAATAACTAATAGATAATAACGTGAAGACATAAGACCAAGTTATAAAATAATGATGGCAAAATTGTATGTAATATAATGTCAAGAAAATTGTTACAGATAAGTAAGACTCCGATACTGGTTTGCATACCAAATTTGTTTAATTTCTTTCGCATGACAGAAAATTTCAATAAAAATTCATTTAAAAAAAAAAAAATATATATAATTTGTGATCATCCTCTCTGCGTTTACCCGTGACAGGTTAATTGCCTCTTTGACCCATTTGGTGCCATTGAATGGGGTATAGCGCGCTCCTCTGGAATGGGGTATAGTGCGCTCCTCTGGAATGGGGTATAGCGCGCTCCTCTGGAATGGGGTATAGCACGCTCCTCTGGAATGGGGTATAGCGCGCTCCTCTGGAATGGGGTATAGCGCGCTCCTCTGGAATGGGGTATAGCGCGCTCCTCTGGAATGGGGTATAGCGCGCTCCTCTGGAATGGGGGTATAGTGTGCTCCTCTGGAATGGGGTATAGTGCGCTCCTCTGGAATGGGGTATAACGCGCTCCTCTGGAATGGGGTATAGTGCGCTCCTCTGGAATGGGGTATAACGCGCTCCTCTGGAATGGGTTATAGCACGCTCCTCTGGAAAGGGGTATTGCGCTCTCCTCTGGAATGGGGTATAGCGCGCTCCTCTGGAATGGGTTATAGTGCGCTCTTTTGGAATTGGGTATAGTGCGCTCCTCTGGAATGGGGTATAGTACGCTCCTCTGGAATAGGGTATAGCGCGCTCCTCTGGAATGGGGTATAGCACGCTCCTCTGGAATGGGTTATAGCGCGCTCCTCTGGAATGGGGTATAGCGCACTCTTCTGGAATGTGGTATAGCGCGCTCCTCTGGAATGGGTTATAGCGCGCTCCTCTGGAATGGGGTATAGCGCACTCTTCTGGAATGTGGTATAGCGCGCTCCTCTGGAATGGGGTATAGCGCGCTCCTCTGGAAAGGGGTATAGCGTGCTCCTCTGGAATGGGGTATAGCGCACTCCTCTGGAATGGGGTATAGCGTGCTCCTCTGGAATGGGGTATAGCGCGCTCCTCTGGAATTGGGTATAGCGCGCTCCTCTGGAATGGGGTATAGCGCGCTCCTCTGGAATGGGGTATAGTGCGCTCCTCTGGAATGGGGTATAAGGCGCTCCTCTGGAATGGGTTATAGCGCGCTCCTCTGGAATGGGGTATCATGCTCTCCTCTGGAATGAGGTATAGCGCGCTCCTCTGGAATGGGTTATAGTGCGCTCTTTTGGAAATGGGTATAGTGCGCTCCTCTTGAATGGGGTATAGTGCGCTCCTCTGGAATGGGTTATAGTGCACTCTTCTGGAATTGGGCATAGTGCGCTCCTCTGGAATGGGGTATAGTGCGCTCCTCTGGAATGGGGTATAGTGCGCTCCTCTGGAATGGGTTATAACGCGCTCCTCTGGAATGGGGTATCGTGCTCTCCTCTGGAATGGGGTATAGCGCGCTCCTCTAGAATGGGTTATAGCGCGCTTCTCTGAAATGGGTTATAGTGCGCTCCTCTGGAATGGGGTATAGTGCGCTCCTCTGGAATGGGGTATAGTGCGCTCCTCTGGAATGGGGTACAGTGCGCTCCTCTGGTATGGGGTACAGTGCGCTCCTCTGGAATGGGGTACAGTGCGCTCCTCTGGAATGGGGTACAGGGCGCTCCTCTGGAATGGGGTACAGGGCGCTCCTCTGGAATGGGGTACAGGGTGCTCCTCTGGAATGGGGTACTGTGCGCTCCTCTGGAATGGGGTACAGTGCGCTCCTCTGGAATGGGGTACAGCGCGCTCCTCTGGAATGGGGTACAGCGCGCTCCTCTGGAATGGGGTATAACGCGCTCCTCTGGAATGGGGTATAGCGCGCTCGTCTGGAATGGGGTATAGCGCGCTCCTCTGGAATGGGGTATAGCGCGCTCCTCTGGAATGGGGTATAGCGCGCTCCTCTGGAATGGGGTATAGCGCGCTCCTCTGGAAAGGGGTATAGCGCGCTCCTCTGGAATGGGGTATAGCGCGCTCCTCTGGAATGGGGTATAGCGCGCTCCTCTGGAATGGGGTATAGCGCGCTCCTCTGGAATGGGGTATAGCGCGCTCCTCTGGAATGGGGTATAGCGCGCTCCTCTGGAATGGGGTATAGCGCGCTCCTCTGGAATTGGGTATAGCGTGCTCCTCTGGAATGGGGTATAGTGCGCTCCTCTGGAATGGGGTATAGTGCGCTCCTCTGGAATGGGGTATAAGGCGCTCCTCTGGAATGGGTTATAGCGCGCTCCTCTGGAATGGGGTATCGTGCTCTCCTCTGGAATGGGGTATAGCGCGTTCCTCTGGAATGGGTTATAGTGCGTTCTTTTGGAATGGGGTATAGTGCGCTCCTCTGGAATGGGGTATGGTGCGCTCGTCTGGAATGGGGTATAGCTCGCTCCTCTGGAATGGGGTATAGCGTGCTCCTTTGGAATGGGGTATAGCGCGCTCCTCTGGAATGGGGTATAGCGCGCTCCTCTGGAATGGGGTATAGCGCGCTCCTCTGGAATGGGGTATAGTGCGCTCCTCTGGAATGGGGTATAGTGCGCTCCTCTGGAATGGGGTATAAGGCGCTCCTCTGGAATGGGTTATAGCGCACTCCTCTGGAATGGGGTATCGTGCTCTCCTCTGGAATGGGGTATAGCGCGCTCCTCTGGAATGGGTTATAGTGCGCTCATTTGGAATTGAGTATAGTGCGCTCCTCTGGAATGGGGTATAGTGCGCTCCTCTGGAATGGGTTATAGTGCGCTCCTCTGGAATTGGGCATAGTGCGCTCCTCTGGAATGGGTTATAGTGCGCTCTTTTGGAATTGGGTATAGCGCGCTCCTCTGGAGTGGGGTATAGCGCGCTCCTCTGGAATGGGGTATAGCCCGCTCCTCTGGAATGGGGTATAGCGCGCTCCTCTGGAATGGGGTATAGCGCGCTCCTCTGGAATGGGGTATAGCGCGCTCCTCTGGAATGGGGTATAGCGCGCTCCCCTGGAATGGGGTATAGCGCGCTCCTCTGGAATGGGGTATAACGCGCTTCTCTGGAATGGGGTATAACGCGCTTCTCTGGAATGGGTTATAGCGCGCTCCTCTGGAATGGGGTATCGCGCGCTCCTCTGGAATGGGGTATCGCGCGCTCCTCTGGAATTGGGTATAGCGTGCTCCTCTGGAATGGGGTATAGTGCGCTCCTCTGGAATGGGGTATAGTGCGCTCCTCTGGAATGGGGTATAAGGCGCTCCTCTGGAATGGGTTATAGCGCGCTCCTCTGGAATGGGGTATCGTGCTCTCCTCTGGAATGGGGTATAGCGCGTTCCTCTGGAATGGGTTATAGTGCGTTCTTTTGGAATGGGGTATAGTGCGCTCCTCTGGAATGGGGTATGGTGCGCTCGTCTGGAATGGGGTATAGCTCGCTCCTCTGGAATGGGGTATAGCGTGCTCCTTTGGAATGGGGTATAGCGCGCTCCTCTGGAATGGGGTATAGCGCGCTCCTCTGGAATGGGGTATAGCGCGCTCCTCTGGAATGGGGTATAGTGCGCTCCTCTGGAATGGGGTTTAGTGCGCTCCTCTGGAATGGGGTATAAGGCGCTCCTCTGGAATGGGTTATAGCGCACTCCTCTGGAATGGGGTATCGTGCTCTCCTCTGGAATGGGGTATAGCGCGCTCCTCTGGAATGGGTTATAGTGCGCTCATTTGGAATTGAGTATAGTGCGCTCCTCTGGAATGGGGTATAGTGCGCTCCTCTGGAATGGGTTATAGTGCGCTCCTCTGGAATTGGGCATAGTGCGCTCCTCTGGAATGGGTTATAGTGCGCTCTTTTGGAATTGGGTATAGCGCGCTCCTCTGGAGTGGGGTATAGCGCGCTCCTCTGGAATGGGGTATAGCGCGCTCCTCTGGAATGGGGTATAGCGCGCTCCTCTGGAATGGGGTATAGCGCGCTCCTCTGGAATGGGGTATAGCGCGCTCCCCTGGAATGGGGTATAGCGCGCTCCTCTGGAATGGGGTATAACGCGCTTCTCTGGAATGGGGTATAACGCGCTTCTCTGGAATGGGTTATAGCGCGCTCCTCTGGAATGGGGTATCGCGCGCTCCTCTGGAATGGGGTATCGCGCGCTCCTCTGGAATGGGGTATAGCGCGCTCTTCTGGAATGGGTTATTGTGCGCTCTTTTGGAATTGGGTATAGTGCGCTCCTCTGGAATGGGGTATAACGCGCTCCTCTGGAATGGGTTATAGCGCGCTCCTCTGGAATGGGGTATCGTGCTCTCCTCTGGAATGGGGTATAGCACGCTTTTCTGGAATGGGTTATTGTGCGCTCTTTTGGAATTGGGTATAGTGCGCTCCTCTGGAATGGGGTATAGTGCGCTCCTCTGGAATGGGTTATAGTGCGCTCCTCTGGAATTGGGCATAGTGCGCTCCTCTGGAATAGGGTATAGTGCGCTCCTCTGGAATGGGGTATAGTGCGCTCCTCTGGATTGGGGTATAACGCGCTCCTCTGGAATGGGTTATAGCGCGCTCCTCTGGAATGGGGTATCGTGCTCTCCTCTGGAATGGGGTATAGCGCGCTCCTCTGGAATAGGTTATAGTGCGCTTCTCTGGAATGGGTTATAGTGCGCTCCTCTGGAATGGGGTATAGTGCGCTCCTCTGGAATGGGGTAAAGTGCGCTGCTCTGGAATGGGGTACAGTGCGCTCCTCTGGAATGGGGTACAGTGCGCTCCTCTGGAATGGGGTACAGTGCGCTCCTCTGGAATGGGGTACAGTGCGCTCCTCTGGAATGGGGTACAGTGCGCTCCTCTGGAATGGGGTACAGTGCGCTCCTCTGAAATGGGGTACAGAGCGCTCCTCTGGAATGGGGTATAGCACGCTCCTCTGGAATGGGGTATAGCGCGCTCCTCTGGAATGGGGTATAGCGCGCTCCTCTGGAATGGGGTATAGCGCGCTCCTCTGGAATGGGGTATAGCGCGCTCCTCTGGAATTGGGTATAGCGTGCTCCTCTGGAATGGGGTATAGTGCGCTCCTCTGGAATGGGGTATAGTGCGCTCCTCTGGAATGGGGTATAAGGCGCTCCTCTGGAATGGGTTATAGCGCGCTCCTCTGGAATGGGGTATCGTGCTCTCCTCTGGAATGGGGTATAGCGCGTTCCTCTGGAATGGGTTATAGTGCGTTCTTTTGGAATGGGGTATAGTGCGCTCCTCTGGAATGGGGTATGGTGCGCTCGTCTGGAATGGGGTATAGCTCGCTCCTCTGGAATGGGGTATAGCGTGCTCCTTTGGAATGGGGTATAGCGCGCTCCTCTGGAATGGGGTATAGCGCGCTCCTCTGGAATGGGGTATAGCGCGCTCCTCTGGAATGGGGTATAGTGCGCTCCTCTGGAATGGGGTATAGTGCGCTCCTCTGGAATGGGGTATAAGGCGCTCCTCTGGAATGGGTTATAGCGCACTCCTCTGGAATGGGGTATCGTGCTCTCTTCTGGAATGGGGTATAGCGCGCTCCTCTGGAATGGGTTATAGTGCGCTCATTTGGAATTGAGTATAGTGCGCTCCTCTGGAATGGGGTATAGTGCGCTCCTCTGGAATGGGTTATAGTGCGCTCCTCTGGAATTGGGCATAGTGCGCTCCTCTGGAATGGGTTATAGTGCGCTCTTTTGGAATTGGGTATAGCGCGCTCCTCTGGAGTGGGGTATAGCGTGCTCCTCTGGAATGGGGTATAGCCCGCTCCTCTGGAATGGGGTATAGCGCGCTCCTCTGGAATGGGGTATAGCGCGCTCCTCTGGAATGGGGTATAGCGCGCTCCTCTGGAATGGGGTATAGCGCGCTCCCCTGGAATGGGGTATAGGGCGCTCCTCTGGAATGAGGTATAGCGCGCTCCTCTGGAATGGGGTATAACGCGCTCCTCTGGAATGGGTTATAGCGCGCTCCTCTGGAATGGGGTATCGTGCTCTCCTCTGGAATGGGGTATCGTGCTCTCCTCTGGAATGGGGAACAGTGCGCTCCTCTGGAATGGGGTACAGTGCGCTCCTCTGGAATGGGGTACAGTGCGCTCCTCTGGAATGGGGTATAGCGCGCTCCTCTGGAATGGGGTATAGCGCGCTCCTCTGGAATGGGGTATAACGCGCTTCTCTGGAATGGGGTATAACGCGCTTCTCTGGAATGGGTTATAGCGCGCTCCTCTGGAATGGGGTATCGCGCGCTTCTCTGGAATGGGGTATCGCGCGCTCCTCTGGAATGGGGTATAGCGCGCTCTTCTGGAATGGGTTATTGTGCGCTCTTTTGGAATTGGGTATAGTGCGCTCCTCTGGAATGGGGTATAACGCGCTCCTCTGGAATGGGTTATAGCGCGCTCCTCTGGAATGGGGTATCGTGCTCTCCTCTGGAATGGGGTATAGCGCGCTCTTCTGGAATGGGTTATTGTGCGCTCTTTTGGAATTGGTTATAGTGCGCTCCTCTGGAATGGGGTATAGTGCGCTCCTCTGGAATGGGTTATAGTGCGCTCCTCTGGAATTGGGCATAGTGCGCTCCTCTGGAATGGGGTATAGTGCGCTCCTCTGGAATGGGGTATAGTGCGCTCCTCTGGATTGGGGTATAACGCGCTCCTCTGGAATGGGTTATAGCGCGCTCCTCTGGAATGGGGTATCGTGCTCTCCTCTGGAATGGGGTATAGCGCGCTCCTCTGGAATAGGTTATAGTGCGCTTCTCTGGAATGGGTTATAGTGCGCTCCTCTGGAATGGGGTATAGTGCGCTCCTCTGGAATGGGGTAAAAGGCGCTGCTCTGGAATGGGGTACAGTGCGCTCCTCTGGAATGGGGTACAGTGCGCTCCTCTGGAATGGGGTACAGTGCGCTCCTCTGGAATGGGGTACAGTGCGCTCCTCTGGAATGGGGTACAGTGCGCTCCTCTGGAATGGGGTACAGTGCGCTCCTCTGAAATGGGGTACAGTGCGCTCCTCTGGAATGGGGTACAGTGCGCTCCTCTGGAATGGGGTACAGTGCGCTCCTCTGGAATGGGGTACAGTGCGCTCCTCTGGAATGGGGTACAGTGCGCTCCTCTGGAATGGGGTATAGCGCGCTCCTCTGGAATGGGGTATAGCGCGCTCCTCTGGAATGGGGTATAGCGCGCTCCTCTGGAATTGGGTATAGCGCGCTCCTCTGGAATGGGGTATAGTGCGCTCCTCTGGAATGGGGTATAGTGCGCTCCTCTGGAATGGGGTATAAGGCGCTCCTCTGGAATGGGGTATAGTGCGCTCCTCTGGAATGGGGTATAAGGCGCTCCTCTGGAATGGGTTATAGCGCGCTCCTCTGGAATGGGGTATCGTGCTCTCCTCTGGAATGGGGTATAGCGCGTTCCTCTGGAATGGGTTATAGTGCGTTCTTTTGGAATGGGGTATAGTGCGCTCCTCTGGAATGGGGTATGGGGCGCTCGTCTGGAATGGGGTATAGCTCGCTCCTCTGGAATGGGGTATAGCGTGCTCCTTTGGAATGGGGTATAGCGCGCTCCTCTGGAATGGGGTATAGCGCGCTCCTCTGGAATGGGGTATAGCGCGCTCCTCTGGAATGGGGTATAGTGCGCTCCTCTGGAATGGGGTATAAGGCGCTCCTCTGGAATGGGTTATAGCGCGCTCCTCTGGAATGGGGTATCGTGCTCTCCTCTGGAATGGGGTATAGCGCGCTCCTCTGGAATGGGTTATAGTGCGCTCATTTGGAATTGAGTATAGTGCGCTCCTCTGGAATGGGGTATAGTGCGCTCCTCTGGAATGGGTTATAGTGCGCTCCTCTGGAATTGGGCATAGTGCGCTCCTCTGGAATGGGTTATAGTGCGCTCTTTTGGAATTGGGTATAGTGCGCTCCTCTGGAATGGGGTACAGTGCGCTCCTCTGGAATGGGGTACAGTGCGCTCCTCTGGAATGGGGTACAGTGCGCTCCTCTGGAATGGGGTATAGCGCGCTCCTCTGGAATGGGGTATAGCGCGCTCCTCTGGAATGGGGTATAACGCGCTTCTCTGTAATGGGGTATAACGCGCTTCTCTGGAATGGGTTATAGCGCGCTCCTCTGGAATGGGGTATCGCGCGCTCCTCTGGAATGGGGTATCGCGCGCTCCTCTGGAATGGGGTATAGCGCGCTCTTCTGGAATGGGGTATAACGCGCTCCTCTGGAATGGGTTATAGCGCGCTCCTCTGGAATGGGGTATCGTGCTCTCCTCTGGAATGGGGTATGGCGCACTCCTCTGGAATTGGTTATAGTGCGCTCTTTTGGAATTGGGTATAGTGCGCTCCTCTGGAATGGGGTATAGTGCGCTCCTCTGGAATGGGTTATAGAGCGCTCCTCTGGAATTGGGCATAGTGCGCTCCTCTGGAATGGGGTATAGTGCGCTCCTCTGGAATGGGGTATAGTGCGCTCCTCTGGATTGGGGTATAACGCGCTCCTCTGGAATGGGTTATAGCGCGCTCCTCTGGAATGGGGTATCGTGCTCTCCTCTGGAATGGGGTATAGCGCGCTCCTCTGGAATAGGTTATAGTGCGCTTCTCTGGAATGGGTTATAGTGCGCTCCTCTGGAATGGGGTATAGTGCGCTCCTCTGGAATGGGGTAAAGTGCGCTGCTCTGGAATGGGGTACAGTGCGCTCCTCTGGAATGGGGTACAGTGCGCTCCTCTGGAATGGGGTACAGTGCGCTCCTCTGGAATGGGGTACAGTGCGCTCCTCTGGAATGGGGTACAGTGCGCTCCTCTGGAATGGGGTACAGTGCGCTGCTCTGAAATGGGGTACAGTGCGCTCCTCTGGAATGGGGTATAGCACGCTCCTCTGGAATGGGGTATATCGCGCTCCTCTGGAATGGGTTATAGCGCGCTCCTCTGGAATGGGGTATAGTGCGCTCCTCTGGAATGGGGTATAGTGCGCTCCTCTGGAATGGGGTAAAGTGCGCTCCTCTGGAATGGGGTACAGTGTGCTCCTCTGGAATGGGGTACAGTGCGCTCCTCTGAAATGGGGTACAGTGCGCTCCTCTGGAATGGGGTACAGTGCGCTCCTCTGGAATGGGGTACAGTGCGCTCCTCTGGAATGGGGTACAGTGCGCTCCTCTGGAATGGGGTACAGTGCGCTCCTCTGGAATGGGGTACAGCGCGCTACTCTGGAATGGGGTATAGTGCGCTCCTCTGGAATGGGGTATAACGCGCTCCTCTGGAATGGGTTATAGCGCGCTCCTCTGGAATAGGGTATCGCGCTCTCCTCTGGAATGGGGTATAGCGCGCTCCTCTGGAATGGGGTATAGCGCGCTCCTCTGGAATGGGGTATAGCGCGCTCCTCTGGAATGGGGTATAGCGTGCTCCTCTGGAATGGGGTATAGTGGGGTATAGCGCGCTCCTCTGGAATGGGGAATAGCGCGCTCCTCTGGAATGGGGTATAGTGCGCTCCTCTGGATTGGAGTATAGTCAGAAAGTAGCAGTAGGTGTGAAAGTCCTTTTTATTTATAATCAATAACATATGTAATTAATGGATGCTTGACATGTCAGATGAAGAAACGAGAATTGTGTAACAAACTGGAATTGAAACTGATTTGAGGACTGAAGAATAAAGAGCAAAGACTGGACCGGATTTGGAAGCTGTAAAATTCTAGCTGAGGATTAACAGATGTGGCAATTCTCTCTCACTCCGTCAGCGTGCCATCCGCTCGTATCTGGTGGATGGCGAGCACCGGTAGATATGGACACGCGAGCGCGTCCATTGACAAGATTGGGGTGCACGAGCGTCTCTGATGTACGCAGGCCCCATTCGGCAGATGGTGAGGGCTGGCGGGCAGCGATCTGTAATAATGAGGAGCTCAGCACAGAGCTGCATGCACTTTTATAGTGACATTGTACTGGCAATTTGAGCCAGTCAGGAAATGGAAATTATAGGGTAGAGTCTGTGGTGATTGGCCATTGTGGTCAGCTGACTGAAAACTGCCCTCAGATTGGTAGTGGTGAGTCATGTGACAGTATAACTGGAGTTCTGTAAGGAATCTTGGTGTGCACTCTGAACCCTGCATTAATGGAGAGTGAGCTGAGCACTACAGGAGGTTGCGCACTGAGAGTATAGCGACAGTGCTGACCATTCCTGAGATGTGCGGACAATGAAGATGGCGCATCTATCCTAGTGTCACCCGCAGGCAGCTGGAAAACCAACATAGAGGTAAGAAAGCATTTAAAATAATCCAAATCATGACAACTAGAAGATGCGGACACCACAGTCACTGTATTATCTTTATTGTCACAGGACATAAATACAGATATATAATTATAAGGCATTGCTCTGTAATAAGACACATCCACTGTCATTGGCTGATGCAGAGATCCGGCATCACTGGGCTGGGGATCCGTCTGCTAGAGGCTGAGCTGGTGACATAGGCTCATTTGGAATCCCAGCCATGGAGTACATTGTGTCTGGCTGCGGACGGTCATATGGAATCCCAGCCGTGGAGTACATTGTGTCTGGTGGATTCTTAGGTGACTCCTACAACCAAGAAGCCATGAGAAAGTTGGGTGATTGATCTCGATCCTAGCACAACCCCATGTTACCACATGTTATTTTATTTTAAAAGATTTTCTGATTTTAAATGAATTTTTATTCAGTCTACTGTAAATATCTTATTGCAGCAATACTGTCACCATCAGGTAATACTTTATTGGAAGCATCATACCAATATACAGAAGGAGCCACGCTCGTCTAGCCTGCCTATGGCATATGGCCCGCCAATCCGCCACATTGCACCTAGTGTTTGGTGAATGGTGTTACCGGATTAGTGCAGTACCAGCGATCATCCACCAGATGTTGTTTTTTAAAATCACCACTGTGCATGCGTCAGATGTCTAATGCAACGCTACAGTGAAAGAATCAGCATTGCATGTGCATGAAGTGTCCAGTGAAATGCACTATAGCGCAAGAACTACTTCACTGTACATTACTGTACTGTATGTTAGACACTTTCTTCTGAAAATACGATCATTATGCTATTTATAATGGGCTATGGGGATACAGTACTTTCACAGAGAAAGTGTGTGTGAGATGCTTGTGCAAACAGCGCACTGAGAAGGTTCGCTGTGGTGCAAAAGCAGAAAAGACAACCGTGGATCCATATGGAAGATCCCACTTGTGTAAGGGCACTGCTGTCCGTGCGTCTCATTATGCTACACTGGTTAAACACAGAATTACGCTACAGTAGGAATGACAAAGTACGGGCAGGCCAGACTTGTACACTGAGGGGGTTAACAAAATGGCTACCGAGCCTGAACCATGGAGCGAGCAACAGATGCTCAGACAACTCCCCCATTGTCTGTGTTATAGCTAGCATAATAAGACGCTGGTTAATGCTGACTGGTCACCCCGACCTCTCCCCTTCCCGAGGAGACTGCTCTTTTCACAGTCAATGAAGCCAGTGTGAATACTCTAAACTTCATCCAAGTCCCCTAGCTTTCAGGGCACACTGACTGGAGGACGAGAGCTGCGGGCTGATCCAAGTCCCATAGCTTTCCGGGCACACTGACTGGAGGACGAGAGCTGCGGGCTGATCCAAGTCCCATAGCTTTCCGGGCACACTGACTGGAGGATGGGAGCTGCGGGCTGATCGTTGCGTCATCTGTGCTTTTGTCAGCAGCCCTTGTGTTTTGAAATAGCGGAATAAGACGCACCTTCAGCATTCCCCTTAGACATGCTGCTGCTCACTTCATAGATGTGGGTTCACGTTCGGTAGCCATTTTGTCAACCTGCTGGGTGCTTCAGTCTGGCCTGCTAGGAACAGTACGGTGACTGTATGCTCGCTCTAACCCCATAGCCCCTATGTGTTTTAAATAGCGAAATGAGACGCACATACAGAATTGCCCATACACGTACATGCATAACCCATGCAATAGCATTTTCTGAGAATATTATCTATATAACATACAGTACTGTACATTAAAGTAGTATGAATAACTGTATGAATGAGAGACAAAAAAAAATTGTCACTTAGAAAATCAAACCCAGGTCTCTGAGCAAGGAGAGTGGCACACTTATCCACTAGCCCATGACACCTGGTATTAGCGACCTGTGCTCATGAGTCTACATATGTACAAAGGGATCTCATGCCATCGGTTATACTTACTGTATAACCAGACTAACCACCTGACCACTGTACATTACCCGGCCCATGTGCCCGAGCTTGTATTGTACTGTACTGTACTGAGGGATCTCATGCCATCGGTTACTGTATAACCAGACTCACCACCTGACCACTGTACATTACCCGGCCCATGTGCCCGAGCTTGTATTGTACTGTACTGTACTGAGGGATCTCATGCCATCGGTTACTGTATAACCAGACTCACCACCTGACCACTGTACATTGCCCGGCCCATGTGCCCGAGCTTGTATTGTACTGTACTGTACAGAGGGATCTCATGCCATCAGTTACTGTATAACCAGACTCACCACCTGACCACTGTACATTACCCGGCCCATGTGCCCGAGCTTGTATTGTACTGTACTGTACAGAGGGATCTCATGCCATAGGTTACTGTATAACCAGACTCACCACCTGACCACTGTACATTACCCGGCCCATGTGCCCGAGCTTGTATTGTACTGTACTGTACTGAGGGATCTCATGCCATCGGTTACTGTATAACCAGACTCACCACCTGACCACTGTACATTGCCCGGCCCATGTGCCCGAGCTTGTATTGTACTGTACTGTACAGAGGGATCTCATGCCATCAGTTACTGTATAACCAGACTCACCACCTGACCACTGTACATTACCCGGCCCATGTGCCCCAGCTTGTATTGTACTGTACTGTACAGAGTGATCTCATGCCATCAGTTACTGTATAACCAGACTCACCACCTGACCACTGTACATTGCCCGGCCCATGTGCCCGAGCTTGTATTGTACTGTACTGTACAGAGGGATCTCATGCCATCGGTTACTGTATAACCAGACTCACCACCTGACCACTGTACATTACCCGGCCCATGTGCCCGAGCTTGTATTGTACTGTACTGTACAGAGGGATCTCATGCCATAGGTTACTGTATAACCAGACTCACCACCTGACCACTGTACATTGCCCAGCCCATGTGCCCGAGCTTGTATTGTACTGTACTGTACAGAGGGATCTCATGCCATAGGTTACTGTATAACCAGACTCACCACCTGACCACTGTACATTACCCGGCCCATGTGCCCGAGCTTGTATTTTACTGTACTGTACAGAGGGATCTCATGCCATCGGTTACTGTATAACCAGACTCACCACCTGACCACTGTACATTGCCCGGCCCATGTGCCCGAGCTTGTATTGTACTGTATAGAGTGATCTCATGCCATCAGTTACTGTATAACCAGACTCACCACCTGACCACTGTACATTGCCCGGCCCATGTGCCCAAGCTTGTATTGTACTGTACTGTACAGAGGGATCTTATGCCATCGGTTATACTTACTGTATGACCAGACTCACCACCTGACCACTGTACATTACCCGGCCCATGTGCCCGAGCTTGTATTGTACTGTACTGTACAGAGGGATCTTATGCCATCAGTTACTGTATAACCAGACTCACCACCTGACCACTGTACATTACCCGGCCCATGTGCCCGAGCTTGTATTGTACTGTACTGTACAGAGTGATCTCATGCCATCAGTTACTGTATAACCAGACTCACCACCTGACCACTGTACATTGCCCGGCCCATGTGCCCGAGCTTGTATTGTACTGTACTGTACAGAGGGATCTCATGCCATCGGTTACTGTATAACCAGACTCACCACCTGACCACTGTACATTACCCGGCCCATGTGCCCGAGCTTGTATTGTACTGTACTGTACAGAGGGATCTCATGCCATAGGTTACTGTATAACCAGACTCACCACCTGACCACTGTACATTGCCCAGCCCATGTGCCCGAGCTTGTATTGTACTGTACTGTACAGAGGGATCTCATGCCATAGGTTACTGTATAACCAGACTCACCACCTGACCACTGTACATTACCCGGCCCATGTGCCCGAGCTTGTATTGTACTGTACTGTACAGAGGGATCTCATGCCATCGGTTACTGTATAACCAGACTTACCACCTGACCACTGTACATTACCCGGTCCAAGTGCCCGAGCTTGTATTGTACTGTACTGTACAGAGGGATCTCATGCCATCGGTTACTGTATAACCAGACTCACCACCTGACCACTGTACATTGCCCGACCCATGTGCCCGAGCTTGTATTGTACTGTACTGTACAGAGGGATCTCATGCCATCGGTTACTGTATAACCAGACTCACCACCTGACCACTGTACATTGCCCGGCCCATGTGCCCGAGCTTGTATTGTACTGTACTGTACAGAGGGATCTCATGCCATAGGTTATATTTACTGTATAACCAGACTCACCACCTGACCACTGTACATTGCCCGGCCCATGTGCCCGAGCTTGTATTGTACTGTACTGTACAGAGGGATCTCATGCCATCGGTTACTGTACAACCAGACTCACCACCTGACCACTGTACATTGCCCGGCCCATGTGCCCGAGCTTTTATTGTACTGTACTGTACATAGGGATCTCATGCCATCAGTTACTGTATAACCAGACTCACCACCTGACCACTGTACATTACCCGGCCCATGTGCCCGAGCTTGTATTGTACTGTACTGTACAGAGGGATCTCATGCCATCAGTTACTGTATAACCAGACTCACCACCTGACCACTGTACATTGCCCGGCCCATGTGCCCGAGCTTGTATTGTACTGTACTGTACATAGGGATCTCATGCCATCAGTTACTGTATAACCAGACTCACCACCTGACCACTGTACATTACCCGGCCCATGTGCCCGAGCTTGTATTGTACTGTACTGTACAGATGGAGCCGCATTGCCTTTCATCCAGAATAAGACGAAAGAGCGGCTCAATTGCAATCATGTCCCATTCTCGGCAAATGGCAGAGCTCCATCTTTACTGTAAAATATATCAATCCGCCGCTGGATTAGTGGAGCATTAGAGCGCTACAAAAGTGGCATGCCAAAACCCTCGCCTAGGCGCACTGAGCTTGGCTTCATCTATATTTACAGAGTATTTGACAAGACGCAGAGGAACAGAAATGACAGAGAGAACAGCTACAGATCCCCGGCAGGTTCAACTATTCCAAACATTAACCCTATGAGTACCGACCTCTATGTGAGAGATGTGCAAAATATCTGCTAAAGACGTCAGCGTCTCTCACATTTGCTATATAAATTCTAAAAAAAATGTTATGTAAAAAAATTATATTTCCTATATAAAAGTTAACCAAAAAAGTCATTATGATGAATACAAATGTGTGCTGGGCAATTTACTGTATATACCTATTATGTCAAACTTACTTGGCACTCAAAGGGTTGAAAGGAAAACAATATGTATACAGATACAAAAAAGAGGGGTTATCAATCGCACTGGAAATTCAATTAATGGTTTAGGATCACCTCCTTATTCTTATCAAACTATTAATTTAGTATTTGACGCGGTGTGTTACCGCAAGACAGTAAACAAATACAATTGGGGAACCAACAGAAGGTCTTTTTTTGCGGTGCACAATAGAGAAAGAGATATAAAATATAACTTTTATGGTTCACATCTAAAAGTACCCTCATTTGACAAACACCACGTAGTCCTATATATTATTATTCAGATTGAATCACATATGCCCACCCCCGCAACAGTAGGGATATTATTTCCTTTTTAGACTATGTCTTCAGTCTATAAATTTTGTTTGTATGTTTTTAAATCTTCGCAGTTATTTTAGATGTGAACAATAAAAGTTATATTTTATATCTCTTTCTCTATTGTGCACTGCAAAAAAAGGCCTTCTGTTGTTTCTCCAAATGTATACAGATACAGTATATCCACATACATTTGTCCTCCTTGTGCATTAAGTGGTCCTTTTAGACGCACCACAAAATGATTCCATTTTTTTACATTATAATTAAAAAGATTCTTATTCTCATCACTATGTGAACATCATGCCACAAGCAGCTTCTGCTGAGTAAAATATGTGGCTTCTGCTATTCTGTGTGAGCCACAGCTGTATCTGCTACAGATTGCTACATTACAGTGTTTTCCTCACTGTGAATAAGAAGTATTTTAGCCAAAACATTCACCCAAAAAAGATGCTTGGTTCTACCGACTCACAGGATGGCATAGCAAGGATAGATGTATGTGCACCCACCTGTATATAATAATATTCACAGAATTATTCAAGCTTGGAGAGAATAAAAATGGGAGCGCTAAAGTATCAGCAAAGCAGCTTCTACCTTATATGTTACAGGCTATGATAATAGCTGGATGGATGGTAGTTTATCTCTCCCCGAGCTTATATTAGACCTTATTCTGATCTTATCACATGTTGCAGAGGCTCTGGTGAATCTATTGCAGCATTATCGGTGGGATAAAGCAAACGTTCAGACCCATTGTGCACTGCCATCAGTTTCCCTGGTCATTGCAAACTGCGCAGTGTGAAATTACCCAGCGGACATTATCCAGGATGAGCCCACACATCTGTAACCTGCTGCTGGATGCTGGTACAGTTATCCAGACTCTCCACGGGGAATTCAGCGGTTATCAGCACTGCAGCAGGTCCAGGATCTCTTGTAGCACAGAGCATGGCTGAACCACACAGATGGGTAATTTGGCCTCCTGCAGACAAACGCTCTGGGTATATTACTGATAGTTCTAGTTGGTTGATTCTTATCTTGATTAAAATCTATCATAATTAGGCTTTCCATACTAACCCTGTAAACCTGTATTATCTCCATGTTCTCTATATATTATGAAAAGTTTTTCTGTCCTGCATTGTCTCTGTCCTGCTTCAGCACGAGCGATAGTTTATTCTTCTTATTATATTATTATAATACTCACCACAGGCCCATCGTCTATATCCTGGTAAAGGTGGTGAGATTTGCTGAGTGCTGGTGAATCCCCGGTCACGTCTGGCTCATTGGCTGTGGCATAGACGGTCGTCACAGTTTTCTTTGGCTCCATCTGTCACAAATAACATCAGACTAATTGAATTAACTTCTATGAGGAAATCAGTAAGCGGCTGGATTTAAGGTAATCTGTTGATGTGATACTGCTTGATTTTGCTAAAGCTTTTGACACGGTTCCTCATAAAAGGTTATTAATGAAACTATGTAATTTGGGGTTAGGAGATAAAATTTGTAATTGGCTTAAAAACTGGTTGCACATTCGGGGACAGAGAGTGGTGGTAAATGGCATACATTCCATCTCGGGTAAAGTCCAAAGTGGAGTCCTGCAAGGTTCAGTATTGGGACCCACCTTGTTTAATATATTCCTTAATGATATAGGAAGTGACATAGTGAGTAAAATTGCAATATTTGCGGACTACATGAAATTGAGTAAGGAAATGAACTCAGGAGAAGATGTGGATACACTACAAAGTGATTTAAATAAACTGGAAAGGTGGGCAGAAAGGTGGAAAATGCAGTTTAACGTTGATAAATGTAAATGATTTAATTATGGGAGCAAAAAATGAACAAGCTACTTATAGGCTAAATTGAGTTATTATAGGGAATTCTGCTGTATCTGGGAATTCTGTGGTCATCATAGATAATAAATACTGTGTAATAGTGCACACTGCTCAAATGCAGCAGCAAAAGCAAACCAGGCACTGGCATACATTAAAAGGGGAATGGATTCAAGGGATACCAATGTGATAGTGCCTCTTTACAAGGCATTGGTGAGACCACACTTGGAACACTGTGTTCAGTTCTGAGCACCGCACCTTAAAAAGGATATACTGTATATGAATTGGAACAGGTACAGAGAAGGGCGACTAAGCTAGTAACAGGTCTGGAATCACTAGAATACACAGATAGGTTATACCAGGCTGAATATGTTCTCACTGGAGAAACGGAGGCTGAGAGGTGATATGATTAGTATGTTCACATACAGGATTGGGAATCATATGGAACTGGGAGATGATTGGTCACTAACAGGCCTATACTTAGGACACGCGGGCATGTACTGAGGCTTGAGGAATATAAATTCCATCCTGAATTAAGAAGAGGATTCTTCCCCATTAGAGCAGTAACATTCTGGAACTCATTGCCGGTGGGGTGGTTACAGCAACTACTAGTAATGAATTTAAATCAAAACTTGATACATTTGTGGCCACTAAGGGAATCCTACAGATATGACTTAGTTACGTCAGTAGTTACAAGTCAGATAGTTTGAACTTGATGGACTAACGTCTTTTATCAGCCTTAATTACAATGTTAATACTGTATGTATAAATAGAAGCTTGGGTGGAGGGCGCACTGTGGCATATGTCCTATGCCCGTTACTGGCCGCCATTGGCTGGGCTGGTATATTTCTGCACCTCTGTATACCAAGGACCCAGTGATGCCGTTTTAGACTGTCCGCACTATTTTGTGCGGACAGTTAAAAATGCCCACCCCCTCCCCACCAATACATATGGAAAATATTTTTTGGTGCTTGCCAACAGAAGTGTGAATTTGTGAAAATGGGTGTGGCCTTATGGCAGGGGGTGTGGCCTTTCAGACAAATTCTCACTTACCCCCCAGCCCCCTACCAACCTGCATGTATTACGCCCTGCCCCCCACCCTGCATGTATTATGCTCTGCCCCCCTACCCTGCATGTATTATGCCCCCCAACCCTGCATGTATTATGCTCTGCCACCAACCCTTCATGTATAATGTATTATGCTATGCCCCCACCCTGCACGTATTATGCTCTGCCCCCCTTCCTGCTGCCTAGTAATGCCGCTGGTTCTGCTGTGAGCTGCACTGCTACTGATCTTTCTTCCTTCCTCACTGGCTGCCTGGTAAGATGGTGGCCACTAATGCCTCTAAGGCGCCCCCTTAGTGCACAGCTATGCGCAGCCACCTACTATCCCCTAGTACTCTGCTCGGTGGGTAGATTTAGATGCCTCTGCATCCTCTCATAGCAATGTCCTTCAGAGTAACTCCGCCCACCAAGCAGAGTACTAGGGGTGGGAAGGATGAGGGAGAACCTGGAGCCGCTCTTTGCTCAGAGACAGTGTGTGGCGGTGGGAGGTGATTGGCCCAGCAGCAGCACTGCAGTAGTGAGTAGTGTCGCTGCAAGTGCGATGGTGCATCTGTAAGGAGGGCACTGCCATGACCACATTGTGCCACCTCTCATTATCTCATTTCAGTCATCTGTTTCTTAGCATTTGATGCACCCATGTGTGTCACGATTCATCACATGATCGACCCGATCTGAGCAGAAAATGATGGCTCTCATTATGTGTTTTAAAAATATATACCTTATAATCATTCTTTTAGCTTAAATGTGACCTAGGACTGGCACAAAATGGCTGTGTCCTGTGCTTTAGATGGCAAATTCTGTCTTCTGATTGGCTGCCAGACCAGGGTTGGAAATCTTAGTGAGGCTAGGATGTTGTCACTCTGAGGGGACACAGAACATATCTGTAGAGTACTCTGAAGTCAGTCTATCTGATAAGGATCTGAGGCCCCTTGTAACCCAGCCCCTGGATCGTCCTCATTCCAGTTAGGAGGGACAGGATTCAGATCTCATTATCAGACCTTGCATCCTGTCTGTTGCATTCCAATGTGTAAGGAGTTTGTACATGGAACTTAGAAGTATAGTGGAATCTTCCTTTCATGTGCAAAGGATCAATTATTTAGGGACATTCATTAGTGTCCAGCAGGGAAATGGTCAAAATCTCCAAGGTTGGGGGAGGAATCTGCAGGTAAAATTACTCTTCTCTCCCAATAACCTGTGTTCATTTCTTGGGGACTTCAGCTATATGGTGGGAATGACCATACCTCTTTATATGTCAAATTCCCCCACAGTTTCTTGGTACTTGGAGTAAGTTAAGATTCTGGATTTTCATTCCTTTTTCATTTTGTTTGAGATTGTTTTCTTCTGTGTGTATTAAAATATATTTAATCATCTTTGTGAGCATTTTTGTAACTAAAGCTCTAAAGTATTCTTGGAAATAATAATAATTATAATAATGATTCATATTTCTAGTCCTGAATCTGTGTTCTTAGGATCAATGCCTAGAGCGGTTTATGCTACAACCGACTTATAATATATTGTGTGGTCAGATGCGAGCAAGGCGTACCTTGCGCAATTTGGAAGCACTAAACCAGTCTTTGCTGGTGGCGGCATACCTTATGTCAGGCATGTCCAAACTGTGGCCCTCCAGCTGTTGTGAAACTACACATCCCAGCATACCTTGCCATAGGATTAGCATTCCCTAATAGCAAATCTGTAGCGTTTCTGTATATAATGTATACTGACTGTAATTGCTGATGTTACATGTATAACCAGTGTGTAAAATAAAGGTAATACTTTTGTACCTTTGCTATTGTGTATTTCTGTGCGATCTTTGGAACTTGGAAGGAACTAGGGTGCTATGCGAGAGGCATAAGGTGCGCTGCACAGCTGCATAGATCCTGGGGTCCTCACAACCCTTCCTCCTCATCCCCTATACCTTGAAAAAGCCTTCCTTACAGGCGAAACGCGTTGGTACCGTATGGTACCGTATGGACTGTTCTATATGTTCGTTCCCTCCCCAGAAGTTTTATTTACCCAAAGCACCTATTGCTATTACCTATGTATATCTACTTTTTACAGATTTTATAAACAATATTATTATTTTTTATTGTAGAATAATAAATTATCTCTATCCGATTAATATTGGCACCTATTGATTAATTTAATTTAATCTTTTTATCCACCAGCGCAGTGTACACCCCCTATTCATTTTGTCCCTCCTCATCCCCGGCCTGGTACCCTTCCGCTTCATCCCAGCTACCTTCACCCACTTCATTCCACTGAGACTGCCTTAGTGAAAGTCACCAATGACCTGCTGTCAGCAAAATCCAGGGGTCACTTCTCCCTGCTTATCCTTTTGGACCTATCTGCTGCCTTTGACACTGTGGATCACCCTCCCCTCCTCCACACACTCCAAAAAATTGGCCTCTCTGGCACGGTCTTCCTCTTACCTCTCCAACCATTCCTTCTCAGTCTCTGCCTCTGGCTCCACCTCCCCAACCTCCATCCTTCCTGTCGGGGTCCCTCAGGGTTCCGTTCTTGGCCCCCTGCTGTTCTCCCTGTACACCTCTTCTCATTTGGCTTCCAATATCACCTCTATGCGGATGACACCCAAATCTACCTCTCCTCTCTTGATCTGTCCCCCACTGTTCTCTCTCAGGTTTCCAACTGCCTCTCTGCCATCTCCACCTGGATGTCTGAGCGATTTCTGAAGCTGAATATGGACAAAACCAAACTTATTATCTTTCCCCCACCCAGAGCTATGCCCCCTACTGATATCTCTATCACTGTTAACAACACCATCATCTCACCCATTCCCCAACTCCGCTGCCTGGGTGGCACTCGCGAATCCTCCCTCTCCTTTGCACCCCACATCCAAGCCCTGGCCCATTCTTGCCAGTTCCAGTTACTTGCTCGCATCAGGCCTTTTCTCTCACAGAGTGCAACTAAGCTTATCATCCACTCACTGGTCATCTCACGACTCGACTACTGCAATGCTCTCCTCACTGGCCTCGCTCGATCCAAACTGGCTCCTCTCCAATCTGTCCTCAATGCTGCAGCCAGGCTTATATTCCACTCCCACTGCTCTAATTCTGCCACTCCCCTTCAACAAAATCTGCACTGGCTCCCATTCCCCTACATAATCCTCTTCAAATAACTCACACTCACATACAGGGCCATCTCTAATTCCATTGCTCCAAATATCTCTAACACCCTCCCGCCCTCTACAGTTGGCCAACGACTGTCGTCTCTCCTCCACCCTGATCACTGCTTCCCATGCTAGAGTACAGGACTTTGCCCGTGCTGCACCCCTTCAGTGGAACGCACTAACTTGCTCCATTAGACTCTTCCCGACCTTGCAAAGCTTCAAACGGGCATTGAAAACTCGCCTATTCATCAAAGCATACCCTTCCACTGCATAAACCAGCTGGTTCTCCGACCCCTTGCCTGTTTACATCCTGCTATCTAGCCACCACCCACTTGCTTGCACCTCTTGTAATCTGTCTGTCTCCCCTTCCTACTAGATTGTAAGATCCTCCGAGCAGGGCCCTCTTCCCTCTTGTTGTTAAAGCCCTCTTCTCTTCACATTTCACTCACAGCTCTCCTATACTCAAACACTCAGTAACCTTCTTCGTCCACATACTCATCTCCATCATTGGCCTCAAGCCTCTAGTTGTATGTTGATTGAGTCCTCACTACTTACATTTAAGCTGTGATACCTTCAGCTTAAAAATGCTCTAGGTACCCAATTTAAAGGTCAAGTCCCAGAATTTGGAACACCACCCATTAAAAAAGATATTAGCTAAAACTAATAAGATCTCTAATATATATAAGCACTTTCTGCAAGTTAAAAATGAGGACGGGCTGAGTAAAATAAAAGAGAAATGGGAGGAGGACTTTGGACAGATGAGCGGGGACGAATGGACTAGGGCCATGAATTCGATTTCCAACTCGACAAACTCAATCAAGGTACAACAAATACAACTATATATATTACACAGATCATATTTGTCCACAGGGAGGATGATGAAATTTAAAGCAATATCATCAGACAAATGTCCAAAATGTAACAATGCTCCAGGGTCATTTTTCCATCTGCTATGGGATTGCTGGGTGGTCCAGGACTTTTGGATAAGGGTTGAAAGGTATTTGGTTGAAATCGGGGTAAAAGAAAATATTCTTACGCCCAAATGTTGCCTGTTAAATATAGTGAGCGATGGAGGAATAGACAGCGATGAGAAAGCTTTTATTGCCAACCTGTGCTCCCTAGCCAAGGTAATGATAGCCAGATCTTGGATGGCGAAAACAGGACCAGAATTTGAAGGTTGGACAGCACTAATAGAGTACACAGCACGGCACGAAAGACATATTTACAAGAATAGGAAGACATTGGGGAAGTATAAAAAGATATGGAGTAAATGGTTAGTAAAAAACTAATGTCACATATACATAATTTAATTAATAATAATTAGTAGACGTAGAGATTAATCACAATTAGGTATAAGAAACTAAATACACAAAGTAGCTCAGATATACTAAATTAACTAAGTAATGTACACAATCACAAATATAAATACTACAATAATAATAATAATAATAATAATAATAATAATAATAATAATAATAATAATAAAAAAAAAACATATCTAATAAAACTTACATTTAAGCTGTAATGTGTATTGAACTGTGGCGCTTTTTATTTGTACTCTATTTTTGTTATTCATTCAATGTTATGCCAAGTTTTGTCTCCCTGTATTGTTCCTTTGTACGGCGCTGCGAAACACTTGTGGCGCCTTATAAATAAAATAATAATAATAATAATAATCCCTGCCTGGTACCCTTCCTACTCATCCCCTGCCTGGTACCTTTCCTCCTCCTACCCAGCCTAGTACCCTTCCTCCTCTTAACCACCCTTCATTTGCCAACCCTGCCTGGTACCCCTCCTCCTGCTACCCTTCCTGGGACCCTTCCTCCTATCCTGCCTGGAACCCTTCCTCCTCCTACCCTACCTGGTACCCTAACTCCTCCCACCCTGTCTGAGACCCTTCCTCCTCCCGCCCTGCCTGAGACCCTTCCTCCTTCCACCCTGCCTGGTATCTTTCCCCCTCTCACCCTGCCTAAATCCCTTCCTCCTGCCACTCTGCCTGGTACCTAACTCCTCCCACCCTGCCTAGGACTCTTCCTCCTACCGTACCTGGGACCTTTCCTCCACCTACCCTGCCTGGTACCTTTCCTCCTCCTACCCAGCCTGGTACCCTTCCTCCTACCCTGCCTGGGACCCTTCCTCTGGCTACCCTTCCTACTCCTACCCTTCCTGGGACAATTCCACCTCCTACTCTGCCTGGGACCGTTCCTCCTCCCACCCTGCCTGAGACCCTTCCTCCTCCCACCCTGCCCGGGACACTTCCTCCCCCTACCCTGCCTGGTACCGTTTCTCCTCCTACCCTGCCTGGTACCCTTCCTCCTCCTACCCTGCCTGGGACCCTTTCTCTTCCTGCCTGCCTGGGACCCTTTCTCTTCCTGCCCTGCCTGGGACCTTTCCTACACCTACCCTGTCTGGTACCCTTCCTCCTCCTACCCTTCCTGGGACCCTTCCACCTCCTACTCTGCCTGGGAGCCTTCCTCCTCCCACCCTGTCTGAGACCCTTAATCCTCCCACCCTGCCTAGGACCCTTCCTCCTACTACCCTGCCTGGGACACTTCCTCCCCCTACCCTGCCAGGTACCATTCCTCCTCCTACCCTGCCTGGGACCCTTCCTCTTCCTGCCCTGCCTGAGACCCTTCCTCCGTTCACCCTGCCTGGTAACTAACTCCTCCCACCCAGCTTGGTTCCCTTCCTCCTCCCACCCTGTCTGGTACATTTCCTCCTCCTACCCTGCCTGGGACCTTTACCCCTTCTCACCTGCCTGGCACTCTTCCCCCTCCTCCCCTGCCTGGCACCCTTCCCCCTCCTCCCCTGCCTGGCAAGCTTCCCCCTCCTCCCCTGCCTGGTACCCTTCCCCCTCCTACCCTGTCTGGTTCCCTTCTTCCTCCCCTGCCTGAGACCCTTGCCCCTACTACCCTGCCTGGTACCCTTCCCCCTCCTACCTTGCCGGGTACCCTTCCCCCTCCTCCCCTGCCTGGCACCCTTCCTCCTCCTCCTCCCCTGCCTGGCACCCTTCCCCCTCTTACCCTGTCTGGTTCCTTTCCTAATCCTCCTCCACCCTTGCCTGAAACCCTTCCCCCTCCCCCCATGCCTGTTAACTAACTACTCATCCCCTGCCTGGCACCCTTCCCCCTCCTCCCCTGCCTGGTTCCCTTCCTCCTCCTCCCCTGCCTGGCACCGTTCCCCCTCCTACCCTGTCTTGTTCTCTTCCTCCCCTGCCTGAGACCCTTCCTCCGCCTACCATGCCTGGTACCCTTCCCCCTCCTTCCCTCCTCCCCTGCCTGGCACCCTTCCTCCTCCCCTGCATGGCACCCATCCCCATCCTACCCTGCCTGGTTCCCATCCTCCTACCCTGCCTGAGACCCTTCTTCCTCCCACCTTGCCTGGTCCCCTTCCTCCTCCTACCTTAGTATAAATGACATTACTAGAAATGCTAGAGATCCGGGTCAGTAATAACTCACATACAACACTTACCTCCACACTGCTGTCACTTCTGGCAGAATACGTTCTCTGCTTACCTAGAAAATCAGCACACAATGGTATTATATTCCTGTACGAAGTGAATAATATATCCGAGACTCCATTAGGAAGTCACCCCACCCCTTGTATCCAGGGCTGGCATTAGAAATCTTGGGGCCCCATACATTGATATCTGTGGGGCCCCTACCCCTACCTAGTTAAGCACTAGCGTGGAGAGTTAGGCCCTAGTTGGGAGGGTTAAGCTGCTAGGGTAGGGGGGTTAGGCTGGTAGGGGAGGGGGACTAGGCTGCAGGAAGGGAGGATAAGGGGGGCAGGGGGAGGGATTCCAACACCTGTCATCCAGATGTACCCCATATACTGTACCTACACACACATATAAACATATATATATATATATATATATATACACACACACACACATATATATATATATATATATGTAAACCCCCCACACACACATGTACATACGTACACACATAAGCATATATACCTACACATATATACATTTGACATACTGTGAAATGGTGAGGGAAGGGTACTATGACCCATGGGTACTCACTGTTGGTACAGACAGGATGTCTCTTAGCTGTAGGGACCAAGGGCCCTCAGCCTTTGGCTGAAACTTTGTAAGAGTGGAGGCCAACTCGGACTGCGCACGAACCCCATCACTGCCAGGAGAAGATCGGGACGGGGATGTCCCTCGTATCCTCTGACATCTGCTTCCTCCAACTGCACCGCAGGCTGCGCATATTGCTGGGTGGGCAACGGCGCTAATGGCTGGCAGCGGGGCTCCTGAGCGGACACAGCGTTGACATCATGTCTCCTGACGGGGACAGTTCAGTGGTGGGGCTGCAGGGGGCTGACGGCAGCTGCTGCCACTGCCTTGCAGTAGTTCCTGGCGCAGGCAGGAGACGGGGCTGCTCCGCGAACATCCTCTGCGTCAAGTGATTTGTAAAGGTCGGCACAGCGTAATCGGAGCGGGACTGGGTAAGGGAAAGGGGAGGGATGTTGGTGCAGCCCCCGTACACCCTGTAGGTGTCCCTCATATCTGACCCTTGGGGCCCCTCTGACCCTTGGGGCCCGGTACGGGTGTCCCCCTTGACCCCCCCCCCTGTCGCCGGGCCTGCTTGTATCAGCTGCTAGGAGATATTTGTCACTTACGATGGCACTTGTATTTCCATAACCATAGGACAGCACCTGCTATAATCAGGATTAGCAGTATAAGAAGAATGGGTAGAAGGATCCGGCCGTCACGGGATCTAAGAAAAAATATATTATATTTGTGTGGCTGAAATGTTCTCTGTGCAATATAACAATGTAATATAATGTACTATAATAATATAACAATGAAATGTAACAATGTAATATAACAATGTACCATAATGTAATGTAACAATGGAATATGTTAATGTAATGTAATAAAGTAACAATGTGATATAACAATGTAGCGTTACAATGTATTTAAAAATGTAATGTACTATCACAATATAATGTAACAATGTAATATAAAAATGCAATATAAAATGTAAAAATGCCATGTAATGTAACAATGTAATATAATGTAACAATGTACAGTAATGTAACAATTTTATGTAGTAGTATAACAATGTAATGTAAGAGTAACAATATAATATAACAATGTAATGAAACAATTTAATGTAATATAACAATGTACAGTAATGTAACAATTTTATGTAGTAGTATAACAATGTACAATAATGTAACAATGTTTTGTAATAAAGTAACAATGTGATATAGCAATGTAATATAACAATGTAATGTAACAATGCAATACAGTGTAACTATGTAATGTACCAATGTAATATAACAACAGTGGCGCACGCAGGGGGGGTTTCTGAGTACCCAGAAACCCTCCAGAAGTCTAAGGGCCCTAGGCTGAAAGCTGAGAGTCCCCTCTTTCCATGGGTACAAGAATTTTAAAAATTGGCTATATCTCACTTCAAAGCAGTGGTCCCCATCCAACTCTCTCTGCACATTTTGCATATGCTCCCCTGCAGTGCACATGGTTTTGTCCATCTAAGAAGGATTTTGTCAGAAAGAGTGAACCAAAATAAGGCCCAATGTAAGGGTCAGTTATGTGATGGTGTACAGTAATGTAACAATGTAATGTAATATAACAATGTAAGGGTCAGTTATGTGATGGTGTACAGTAATGTAACAATCTCTTATATATTTGGCTACATCTGTCAATCAAAGTGTGTCTGGAGCTGTAACGCTGGGTGGAGCCTCTGACTCACATGACTGACTCACATGACAGAGAACCAGCCCAGTGAGCCCACAGACAGTGCCAGACACCCTCTGCCTCTCCATGTTACACAGCAAAGACACAGCTACTCACCAGACACACCAGGGAGGTTAATATGGTTGGTGCGGCCAAACGTGCGTACGTTCTATATTAGCGTACGCTCTCCGTACGCGGCCGTTGGGGTTAAGTCCACCCACAAATCAGCCGCATACGTACGGGCATAAACAACGTCGAAGGGGAGTGGCGTACAATTGAGCGTACGCCAACGTACACGGACGGATCAGCCCTTAGACTCCGACAACTGGCGTACAACAGAGCGTACGCCACCGTTTACGGACGTCTCACGTCCGTCTTCCCGCCGACTTCTTGCGGAAATCTGAACGTACGCCAGCTTGCACGGATGGGTCGCTATTGTTTTCAATGGAAAACTCAGCTTATGTCACCGCTCGTGAGAGTGAGCGTACGTCCGTGTACGCTGGCATACCCTTCACATAGATGGACCTGCAAATCTTGCCTTTCAACTATAATTCAGACAATTAATTAATTATTCTAATTGTTATTCAATTATTGTTTTCTATTAACTCAATTGTCTACCTTAATAAAGACCCTAATAAAACAACATTTTAACCCTCATTACATGTATATTTGTTATGTTCTAATGTGGCATTTTAATCACTATCTATGTGTCCCCACATTGCTTTTACTTGTAAATACATTTATGTTGGTGTTTGTGTATATGTACTAAATTATGTCCCTAATTAGTTTGATCTGATTTTTTTAACATGTATACCTACCCTGATGTTATGTGTGATGTTTTCATCTAAAAACAATAAAAAATCATGCCTTTTCACTATGTGTTATTTCACCCCAAAACACACACATTCACACATCATTCATTACCCCTCACCTCAAATGACCAATAAAACTTACATGACACATCTGTATGTACCTGCCCTTACAAACCCACTCACATAATATTTATGATTAAAAACACAGCCAACTTCTAACTGAACATCAACTTTTTTTATTAATAATAGAAATTAACAATATGAAAAAAAAATTAAAGAAGGGCCTGCAGTTGGGCGAAAAGAATATGCAGGTACAGGATGGTCAGGAACATTTCTTGGAGTATATGGGCCACCTCTTCCTGGTGCTGTTCAGTGTCTGTAGTAAAGGGGAAAAACACATTATAATTAATATATCATATACATAAATGTTTATTGCATTGTAACATAATATGAATTTGTGAGTTAAGTGTGAAGGCCACATACATTTTTCCACTACATTGAAGATGGGTCTGCTGTAAACATGGTCCAAAATACTATTCTGTTGACACACACATACTGTACATATTACATAAAAATATAAAAATTACTCCTTATTGGATGAATGTATGCTGTATCCCAATTGGTAGTTTGGTTTTGGGGGACTCACCTCTAACCTCACAATTAGGCTGTGCTATTTAAGGGTTATGACATTGTTGCGGCTTAACCACTCCTTACTTAGTAAAATGTTGACCATTGCTGTACAAATTATAGGCCTAAAGCTATGTTTGTAAAGCATGCATCCGCATGGCCTCACACACTATTAACAAAACAATCTATAAATTAATGTTGCACATCATGCTGGGAAGTGGAGTTACACAACACCTGGACCCACATAACCTCCACACCACTAATGTTGGATATGTCATTGGATGTACTGTTATGTCAATTATTCAAGGGGTGAGGCATGGCCACACTCCAAAAAACCACCAAGGGGACCCTTGTTCCTGGAGAAGGACAGGCCACACCTCATGGTCGCCCTGCAGTGATATGTTGCAACTAATGTTGATGTTGGATACACATATGTGGTTGTTGTGATTGTTTATGTGTAGAAATGTGTAGGTAAACATTAGCCACATTATTTACTTACGGCTAGTAGAGACATCCTGCTCGCCGCTGGTTGGGTCTGCGGTGGTTGGGGGGGTCAGGAGCAAGGGGGATGGGATAGGACTTGGGATACAGGTAGTGGGTTGGAGTGGGGATTGGAGAGGTTTGGGGGTGGGTGGTGGGGAGGTGTAGGGGGGTTGGAAATGGGGTGGGGAGGGGGTGGGGGTAGGGGTGTGGGTGGGGTAGGGGTGTGGGTGGGGGTGGGGGTAGGGGAGGGGGTGGGTGTAGGGGTGTGGGTGGGGGTGGGGGTAGGGGAGGGGGTGGGGGTAGGGGAGTGGCTGGTGGAAGGGGATGTGGAAATTTGGTGGTCACCAGCAGGACCCATAGTCTCCTCCTCTTCCTCCTCCTCTTCCTCCTCCTATTCCTCCTCCTCTTCCTCCTCCTGGGCTGCCTGCTCCCGGGCTGCCTGCTCCCGGGCTGCCTCCTCCTGGGCTTCCATGCGTGCCCTTGCCCGTGCTGAAATGTTAATGTTGATGGCATAGAAATCGAAGGTTGGGTTTCATAAAAATGGGGGAAAGAAAGATTTGCATTAGTCATGCTCATAACCTTACAAATTTTCATTTCTGTTATATTTCAGACATTTATCATGCTAAATAATTGATATGCTACACCCAAAAACAGAGCGACTAATTATACCCCCCCCTATACACCCCATATACACCCCTATACACCCATATACACCCCATATACCCCCATATACACCCCATATACACCCCCTATACACCCCCTATACACCCCCTATACACCCCATATACCCCCATATACACCCCCTATACACCCCATATACACCCATATACACCCCATATACCCCCATATACACCCCCTATACACCCCATATACACCCATATACCCCCATATACACCCCCTATACACCCCATATACACCCCATATACACCCATATACACCCCATATACCCCCATATACACCCCATATACCCCCATATACGCCCCCTATACACCCCATATACCCCCATATACACCCCATATACCCCCATATACACCCCATATACACCCCATATACACCCATATACACCCCATATACACCCCATATACACCCCCTATACACCCACATACTCATGAACATATTTATAAAAAGTACAGAAATCATTGCAAAAAAACGCAGACATACTAGTTAATAAAAACTTACATCGGGCAATATGGCGGTGAATCGAACTCAGCATCACTGGCTGGCGCCGGCGCAGGTCAGACCAGCGCCGCTCGACTTGTGCCAGGCTTCTCTGGACGCCGGTCCGGGCGTATATTAGCCGGCGGGCAGCATTATATGCCCGCCGCTTGTCCATGTTGGACACATATGGGCCCCTGGACCCCAGGCGCCGGTCCATGACCTCAACCAAGGCCACCAGCTCCTGGGTAGAAAACGCGCTAGCCCTGGTTGAAGTCATATTGGCAATGGCGCAGTTATTAATTGCAGGTACATATATCACTTTTGGTGCTTGCTGATTGGTCTAAAAACTTGTTTGTTTAGTATTAACTTTATTAATCCTTCTTACATTAACAAACTGGATGCGAATAGAAACTTACGCGGACTGTTCTGATATACACACACCATAACCAACAGCATGCTTTCAATGTATAGAGAGACGTACTGTATATACAGTGTGCTGAAAATAATACACGCAACCGTCTACTAATAAATACGCTGCTAAAAAAGGCACAATGCAACATGTTGGTGTATGACAATTTCATACTCATTACATATGTAAGGAAAGCATTATAACGTGATGTTTTGAAATGTCATTCAGAAAGCATACACGAACTCCAACAGATACCAGCTGACAACACTCATCATTGGAATGACAGGTGCACACATTTCACCATGTAGCACACAATGCTCCACAACCTGTGTATGTGCATATACAGGTGAATGTTCAGGTGCGTTGAGACCTGCGTAATTTAAGCGGGAATTATTGCCGGGAAATATCGGCGTAAATTAGCTACTACATTGCGGGGAAAAATATACGCCCCCTTGTTCATGGCAGGAGATTACCATATAAATATTCAGTCAGATGCATGCCAGAATTGCTGCAAACATGTCTAGCTCAGATGATTCCGCAGCTGAGGACGCTCTACAGAGAGCTACAGCAGAATCCCTGCTTGAAGCTTTGCAGAAGAGGGAACAGGAGCGGAGAAGGAGGGCCCAAGAGAGAAGTAGCCTGCAAGACCAAGTGGGCCCCTCACTAACAGGCCCTGTTCAAACTCCACCAGCTCCACAAGGGCCAAGCAACCAGCCAGAACAAGAGGTTGCATCTCTCCAAACAGGTGTGACCCAGCAGGTGCATGGTGAGAGAACTGGGGCCACCAGAAAACGAGCTGCAACATCTAGGGTGAGGACTGAGCAGGATACCACCACCAAAAAGAGAAACCCTGCATTTGTAGAGGCAGAATTGAGAATTTTAGTGCCCAGGGCACGCAAATGGATCGAATTGCCAACCAGGAAGCCGGGTGCCAGTGCAAGGAGAAACCTTTGGGACAAGATCACAGAGGAAGTGAACCAGGTGTCACCAGTGGTCAGAGATTGGCTAGCGGTGAAGAAAAGGCAAGTGTGTTTCTCCCCCTGATAATATCATATGTGTGTACATATGTTACATGTATGTTTTGAGAATAATAGGAAGGTGTGTTTGTAGATAGTGCTACACTTCAATGTCACATGTGAACACAACCATGTCTAATAACCCACATTTATATATGAAACATGCACCATTGGTGTGATGTGAGGTTATGGGCACAGTTATGCTCATGTGAAGTATGTGAAGTATGTGATGGGACAAGAGAAAGCGTGTTTTTGAAAAAGAGTTGTTGTAACATGTTCCATATGATGCTACTGAAACAAGAATGACCAAACTGTGCACATGTAGCTGGTGAGAAACTACACATCCCAGTATGCCTTCCCATAGTTAAATTACTCCATAATAACCACACTGTCAAGCTATGGTGGAATGTGTAGTTTCACAACAGGTGGAGGTGCATAATTTGGTCATGGATGATGTCATTTCTGCATAGTGATCTATGTATGTGCATTTAGTGGCCTAATGAATGAGATGAGACACTGAAATGCCTCCTAGTGGAGACATTAATGTGTGTGTGTGGGACACATATGGCTAAAAAACATAAGATCACCCACACTAGGAAATGTAACGTAGTCATGATGTTCACTAGCACAGTGGTGCACATATCTCATGGTGATATTTGTATTTTTAAACTTGTAGGTGGACAGACTTCAAAACGACACTGAAGAGGAAGATGACTGACCGGTACAACCACAGCATGTCCACCGGGAGGGGGCCTATGCCAGACACCTTGGAATATACCCCCCTGGAGCAGGAGGCCTTGGATGTAATTGATGTGGCCGAGGTCAGGGGGATATCCAATATGGATAGTGAGCTCCCGGTGGAGGTCTTTGCTGCTGCTTTTGATGGTAAGTCACAGTAATGCATTGTATTTGGAAAGATATTTTTTAGTGCGTATGTGATGGTGACATTGTTTTCAATTATTATCCTAGAAGAAGCAGAAACACAGGATGAACCGGCAGCATCTTCCTCTGCAGAGCCACAGGTGGAGCAAGTGGTCCAGCCTCCACCAACACGACACCCCCAGCCACAGGACACATGGGATGCCAGGTGGATGGTGATGCTGGAGAGGATCGAGAAGCAAGGGGTGGAGGCTGCGGTCCGTCAGCAGCAGGTTGGGGAATTTCTGGCGGATTGGAAGGCCACAAACAGGCAGCAGTGTGAGGCCTTCAACCGCACGAATGACACTCTGGCAGCTGGCATGCAAAGCATTGCCCAACAACTCAGCCGCCTGAATGAAATTCTGGTGGAGCTGCTCACCACCGCCAGGTCCCTAAGGGACAATCCCCCATCTGTTGGGCCACCCCAAGCTGCTCCCCAACCTTCCACCTCTGCTGACCCTCCTGTGTCCACTATGGGAAGACGCCGCAAGCCATCTGAGCCAAAGGCCCCTGTCCCCAAGGCCCCATCTAAAAAGGGGAAAAAAGGGCCCAAATAATGAGACCTGGTTCACTTCCTCTGCGGTTGGACCCCAAATGTTTAAATTGCACTGGACATCCACTTCCTGAGTTGGCCATCGATCCATTTTCGTGCCATGGGCATTAAAGTTCTTATTTTGACCTCTACAAATGCAGGATAAATTTTTGGTGGTGTGTATCTTGCTTAGTATTCACCCTGGTTGTTGCAGTACGTATTCTGGTGTCCCCATTTCTTTCACCATTGCATTTGCAGGGTAACACATGTTTGGAGATATGCAACCTCTTGTTCTGGCTGATTTTTTATTTTTGTGTATATTTTATTTGTTTATTTGATTTATGACATTAAAGTGTCAAATAAGCTGTGATGCTGAACAGCAAATAAATTTATTTTACCAATTAAAACACAATTGTTGTATGTGTAATTTCTTGTGTGAAACAAATACTACATTTATGTGTACTTACTGACCAGGGTATTTTTGAGCATTTCTTGAAGTGTGGTAGAAGTTTCCCATGTGTAACCCTCTCCATGGCCATTCACATGTTCCTATCCAACTTTTCCCTGCTAATTAGTTTGTGTCAGCACATGTGCAGAGCAACTTAATAGGTGAGAAAGCAGTTTGTGTGCAGGTGAGGTAGCTCCTACATTAGTAGGTAAAAGCAGGTCCAGAACAATGCTTTCCTCATGGAGTGGGTGAGGCAGACAAACAAGGGTCAAAAGGTACATTTGTGTAGGAATGCATATGTGTCCTCCCTAAAAAAAGATGTGTGAATCGGCCAAACATGAGAAAATTGCTTGTGGACAAACATGTTTAACTTTGTACATATATATGATTTTACAGTGTCATAAGCAGATGTAGGAATCCTTTGTTAGAGAGATGTGAGTGCAATAATGTGATTGGTGGCATCTTACATCCAGAGTGTAGTAAAATCCAATTCATAGCAGATCAGATAGTGGTACAGGTCTGTATTTTGGGTACTATACAAAGATTGTGTGCAAAATAGTGGGCATGGGCTTAAAACATTGCTGAAACATCCTTTGTAGGTGTTAGATGTGGTTTATGTTATTGTATCATAAATACAAAACCTATGTTTGTATTAGAGTGAACACGTTGACACATGTCGACTTGTGTAGATTGAGTGTGCTACTGTGTAAAGTCTATGAAAGCACGTAGTGAATGTGTATAACTGTTTAACAAATACCTACCTTAGCATATATAAGCAGGTCTTAAAAAGATTCTTACCTTAAATTAAACAAACCTTTAAATGTAGAGAAGTATAGAAAGATAAGCTTCCAATGTGTTTGAGTGCTGTGTGTAGGCTTGCAGGTAGTGAAATCATGGTTTGGACTTAATAGACTGCAGCATTGCTTATTACATTCAGGTGTATGTGTTTGAGTAGTAATCAGCGTAAATTAGCAAACCCAGGCGCACGCTGGCATGCGGTATCTGTAGGGGTGGTCTGAGGTGGCGGTTGGCGGCCGCCTGTTTTGTGTCCGAAATGAACGGTGCTTTAGCCGATCGTGCGGTAGTAGCACCGTTCATTTTTGGTGCACACCCCCGTGTACGCCCATATTTACGCCCATTTTCCCTCATTATTTCGGCCGCTCCCCTCATCACGCCCCTATGCCGCCCCCAATGCCCGTACTCTCGCGTACAGGTTTTTTCGCACGGAGAGACCCGTCCGTAAGCGTTGTGGAGTGTTCGCGCCTGCGCATTGGAGATGGTACGCATGCGCAGATCATTAAAAACCCCGGAACGTACGCATACGGGACGGCCGCACCAACCAGAATAAGGCCCCAGGTGAGCGCCCAGGGGCGTAACTATAGCACCGCAGCCCCCGCGACCGCTGGGGGGCGCTATGCATGTGCGGGCGCCGGGGGCTGCAGTGCTATAGTTACGTTACACCCCGCCGCCCGCCGCACCATCCCCAGTCTTTACCTGTGCAGGTGGGGGGGATGCTGCGAGGCGGCTGGGGGGACGGACGCTGCGGGGGACACAGCTGCGGCAATTACTTACAGCTGAGCCGGGCAGGGGGAGCCGGGAGCTGTCTGTACTGAAGAAGAAAAAAAAAGCCCATACAATGAATGGGCAGCCTGTGATTGGCTGCTGAGCGCTCTCTCAGCCAATTGCTGACTGGCTGAGAGAGCGCTCAGCCAATCACAGGCTGCCGATTCATTGTATGGGCTTTTTTTCTTTTTCTTCCGTACTGACAGTGACAGCTCCCGGCTCCCCCTGCCCGGCTCAGCTGTAAGTAATTGCCGCCTCTGTGTCCCCCAGCCACCTCGCAGCGCCCCCCCCCCCACCTGCATTGACGGCTACCTGGGGGAGCGGCAGGCAGCGTAGATGGAGACCGGGGGCGCGGCGGGAGACCGGGCGGCCGCTGATTGGCTGAGAGCTCAGCCAATCAGCGGCCGCCCGGTCTTTTGAATAGGATTTCTTCCTATTCTCCCGCCGCGCCCCCGGTCTCCATCTGCGCCGCCTGCGGTCCTCGCCTGCCGCTCCCCCAGGTACCCACAGATACAGTATATCCGATCTGAATGCGGGGGTTGGTGCGGCGGGCGGCAGGCGGAGAGGCGGGTGAGTGGCTGGGCGCCCTCCCTTTAACGGCGGGGGGGCGCCCAAAATGTAGTTACGCCACTGTGAGCGCCCCACACCTCCATACCTCCCAACATGACCCTCTCCAGGAGGGACAGAATGCTCTGTTTGTGGACTTCCATCTTAATTTATGATTGTCATCACCTGTTTTAAACAGGGTAATTGATAAGAAAGGTGGTTAAGCACAGGTGATGGTAATCCATAAATTAAGAAGAAAGTCCAGAAACAGAGCAATGTGTCCCTCCTGGAGAGGGTCATGTTGGGAGGTAAGTACCTCCCTCCCCCCCCCCCCATTCACGGCATCCCCATGATTAAATGGCACATGCAAAACACTGACATGGCTATGGTCGACAATGAAAAAGGTTGACAAGATTTATTTTTCACTTTTTCAATGTTTTCATATTCATTCTCATGTGTCGACATGGACACCAATGAAGTGCCACACTTATGTCAACATTTACATGTGTTGAACTTTCTGTGTTGATTTTTTCTTGTGGCGATCCGCGGCACCCCCCGCGACCCCCCACCCGCGATTTGCAGCACTCCCCCCTCAATTCGCGGCACCCCCGGTGACTCCCGCGATTCGCGGCCCCACCCCGTGACACACCCCCCCCCTGCGATTCGCGGCACCCCGCGACCCCCCCCTCCCGCGATTCGCGCCAACCCCCCGGGCCCCCCCTCACGAGGTTCACGGTGCCCCCCACGACCCCCCAACCGCGATTCCCCACCCCTGACCCCCCCTCCTGTCATTGCGGCAACCCCCCACCCCCGCGACCCACCCTCCCGCGATTCACTGCAACCCCCCGCCCCCCCACCCACGATTCGCGGCACCCACACCCCCCCCCCCGCAATTCACAGCATCCACCCATGACCCCTCCTCCCATGATTCGCGGACACCCCTCACCTCCTCCCCCCCACCCCCCACCCCCGCGGCAACCCCAGGATTAAATGGCACATGCACGGCTATGGTCGACAATGAAAAAGGTTGACATGAGTTTTTGGAGATTTATTTTTCTTTTTTTGAATGTTTTCATATTCATTCTCATGTGTCGACATGGACACCGATGAAGTGCCACACTTATGTCAACATTTACATGTGTTGAACTTTCTGTGATTTTTTCGTGTAGCAATTTTTTTCCAGTGACAACTATGTGCACGTCAACCTACACATCATCAACCAATTCTTTGTATAATATATAACACCTGTTCTGTTTTACTGTAGGTGTTTTAAGTCAGACCTTTTACTGCTACTATTACTGTTTATGTAAATGCATTCTGATTGACAGCAACATCCTACCATCCTTCTACAAGAATATATAACCAACTAGGTGATTCATCGCGCCCCTGCCCCCCCCCCCTCCCGCAATTCACGGACCCCCTGCACACCCCCCCTCGCGCAATTCACGCCCCCTCCCACGCTTTGCGGACCCCCGCCCTCTCCCGCGATTCGCCGACACCTGCGCCCCCTCCCTCCCTTGATTCATGGCACCCCCCGCACCCCTCCCGCAATTCACGGCACCCCTAAGCCCCTCTTTAGTCCCCCGTATACTCACACACCCCTATCACTACCCAGCTTCCTGCTCTCCTGAACCGTAACTTCCACCACTGGGGAGTCGCTGACGCTGTTTTGCCCACATGCCCCTATCATGCCTCATAGCCCAGCCTCCTGCTCTCATGCACCCGAACTCCCACCCAGTAGGAGGAGACACTGACTAAGGGCCACCATCCTGTACTCCTGTACTGCCACGCTGGACCCTCACCCACTGGCAGAAGCTGCACAGTATCTCCCACCCTCCTCTTTAGTCCCCCTTATGCCCACACACCCCTATCACTACCCAGCCTCCTGTTTTCCTGTGTCGTGACCTCCGCCAGTGGGGAGCCGCTGACTCAGAAACACCCTACTATACTATTGCACACACACACACACACCTAAACAACATGCACACACACCCCCCCCCCCACACCCACAAATGTCACTGTACCCTCCACACTATCAATGTACATCTTACTCTGTAACCGCTTTTTAATTAAACAAAACAATACACACCCCCTTCCAAATCATATGCTCTCTATTTAACACATTTCACCTATAACTCAAGTTGCAATACAGGCATCTTTCATACAATTCTAACCATCTTTCTCATATACAAATGTTCCCAAATTAAGGGGGCGCAGCCCCTTACGACGGTGTGAAGAGCGCCCGTAGGGCGCGATGAATCACCTAGTAATGTAATATAACAATAAGGGACAATTATGGGATGGTGTACAGTAATGTAATATAATAATGTAATATAACAATGTACGGGTCAGTTATGTGATGTGTACAGTAATGTAATATAATCATGTAATATAACAATGTAAGGTTCAGTTTTGTGATGGTGTACAGTAATGTAACATAACAAAGTAATATAACAATGTAATATAACAATGTACTGTTCAGTTATGTGATGGTGTACAATAATGTAACAATCAGTTATGTGATGGTGTGCAGTAATGTAATATAACAATATAATGTAATATAACAATGTAAGGGCCAGTTATGTGATGGTGTACTGTAATGTAACAATAATGTAATATAACAATAAGGGTCAGTTATGTGATGGTGTACAGTAATGTAATATAATCATGTAATAAAACAATGTAAGGTTCAGTTATGTGATGGTGTACAGTAATGTAATATATTCATGTAATATAACACTGTAAGGTTCAGTTATGTGATGGTGTACAATAATGTAACAATCAGTTATGTGATGGTGTACAGTAATGTAATATAACAATATAATGTAATATAACAATGTAAGGTTCAGTTATGTGATGGTGTACAATAATGTAACAATCAGTTATGTGATGGTGTACAGTAATGTAATATAACAATATAATGTAATATAACAATGTAAGGGTCAGTTATGTGATGGTGTACAGTAATGTAATATAATAATGTAATATAACAATGTACGGTTCAGTTATGTGATGGTGTACAGTAATGTAACAATCAGTTATTTGATGGTGTACAGTAATGTAATATAACAATGTAATGTAATATAACAATGTAAGGTTCAGTTATGTGATGGTGTACAGTAGGAGGAGTGTGCCTTTATTGTTGCCGGGGACTTTAATCAGGCTAATCTAAAAACGGTACTTCCAAAATTTGTCCAAAATGTGAACGTCCCGACGCGTGGTAATAACATCCTGGACCATGTGTATACAAACATCAGGGACGCTTACAAGACTATTCTGTGTCCTCATATTGGTCAATCGGATCATTCCTCATTGTTCTTAGTCACTAAGTATTTACCAGTGTTTAAGAAGTCTAGGCCAGTTATCAAGAATGTTACGGTCTGGCCTGAGGGGGCCTTGTTGGGTCTGCAGGGATGTCTGAAATGCACAGATTGGGACCTATTTTTTGAGGAGGCAACCTGTGGTTCTAGCATCAATGTAGACTCACTGGCTTCTATGGTTTTGATGTACCTTAAATTTTGTATAGAGGGTGCTACTAAGGAAAAGAGAATACGTATATTTCCAAACGAGAAGCCTTGGATGAATAGTGAGGTCCGTTCCCTGCTAAGATTAAGAGATAGGGCCTTTAAATCTAAAGACACAGTTGCATATACAGTTGCCCGTTCTAATCTAAAGAGGGGCATTCTGTCGGCAAAAAAGGCTTATTTGGCAAAAATTGAAGGTCACTTTAGAGAATCTGGGGATGCCAGATCTATGTGGCAGGGGATTAAAAATATCACGAACCGTAGTGGTTCCAATTCTGGTCTATGTAAAACTAATGGGCCTTCTGCGGATGAGTTTAATCAATTCTATGCCAGGTTTGAGGAGGAGAAATTGAATTCTGTAGTTAAATTACATAAGCGGGAGTCCCCACTGGAATTAACAGAGTCAGAAGTTAGGCTGTGTTTACGGCAAACTAATGTTAGGAAAGCCCCTGGCCCAGATGGCATTCCAGGCAGGGTCCTACGTGTTTGTGCTGACCAATTAGCAGGAATTTTTACAAAGATTTTTAATTTATCGTTAGCATCCTGTACTGTTCCACAATGTTTTAAAGTTACAAAAATTATCCCAGTCCCTAAGTTGGCAGGAGCATCTTGTTTAAATGATTACCGCCCGATTGCCCTCACCTCTCTAGTTATGAAGTGCTTAGAGAGAGTGGTTTTGAATCACTTAAAGAGCGTCATCCCGATGGATTTTGACCGTTATCAGTTTGCGTATAGGTCAAACCGATCCACCGAGGATACTGCTCTTCATAGGATTCTCTGTCATTTGGAAACTAGGGACTCCTATGTTAGACTGCTATTTGTGGACTATAGCTCCGCTTTTAATACGGTTGTGCCTGCGGTACTGATTGCTAAGCTTCGGGAGATAGGTTATAGTCTTCCCATCTGCGACTGGCTGATGGACTTCCTCAGTCAGTTAGGGTGGGTTCTTCTTCCTCGTCAGAACTTGTCCTGAACATAGGTGTCCCTCAAGGGTGTGTCCTAAGTCCCTTTTTGTACTCTTTGTACACTTCAGACTGTTTTTCAAACTCAGAGTCTAATCTCATTGTTAAATTCGCTGACGATACTACAGTGGTCGGTTTGATTAGTGGGGGTAAGGAAGAAAGCTATAGGTCAGAGGTGCAGCATTTGATTGAGTGGGGCGAGGCTAACAACCTACTCCTGAATAGTAAAAAGACCAAGGAGGTGGTTGTTGATTTTAGAAGATCCAGAAGTTCAATCACCAGTCCTTTGGTCTTAAATTGTGAGGAGGTGGAAAGGGTTACAGACACTAAATTTTTGGGTATTACATTTTCGGAAGATCTGTCCTGGTCCAAACATACCGCGTTGGCAGTTGGGAAGGCTCAGCAACGCCTTTTTTTTCTGAGAAGATTACGAGCAGCTGGTCTATCTAGGCCCATGCTCATGAATTTCTACAGCTGTGTAATTGAAAGTCTGTTGACTTATGCCATTGCGGTATGGTATGGAAATTCCAGGAGCTCTGATCGAAGATCTTTAGACAGGATTGTCAAGGCTGCTGAAAAAGTTATTGGCCAACCCCTACCTAGGATGGCAGAAATCTTCTTAAAGAGAGGGAAAGCGAAGGCTACAAAAATTATCTCAGACTCTAGTCACCCATGCTATTCTCTTTTTTCTTTGTTGCCTTCTGGGAAACGTTATAGGTGTTTGAGCTGCCGTACGAGTCGGTTGCGGAATAGTTTTTTTCCATCTGTTGTTGTATGTTTGAATTGTAGTATGTGATGTGATGAGTATTTTTTCCTTATCTCTCTTCTCTTTTTATTTTGAATTTCACTTATGCATTTTTTTATGTTGTAAGTGACAATAAATTATTATTATTATTATTATTATTATTATTAATGTCACAATCAGTTATGTGATGGTGCACAGTAATGTAACAATCAGTTATGTGATGGTGTACAGTAATGTAACAATCAGTTATGTGACGGTGCACAGTAATGTAAGGTTCAATTATGTGATGGTGTACAGTAATATAACAATCAGTTATGTGATGGTGCACAGTAATGTAACAATCAGTTATGTGATGGTGTACAGTAATGTAAGGTTCAGTTATGTGATGGTGTACAGTAATGTAACAATAAGTTATGTGATGGTGTACAGTATTGTAACAATCAGTTATGTGATGGTGTACAGTAATGTAACAATCAGTTATGTGATGGTGTACAGTAATGTAACAATCAGTTATGTGATGGTGCACAGTAATGTAACAATCAGTTATGTGATGGTGCACAGTAATGTAACAATCAGTTATGTGATGGTGTACAGTAATGTATCAGTTATGTGATGGTGTACAGTAATGTAACAATCAGTTATGTGATGGTGTACAGTAATGTAACAATCAGTTATGTGATGGTGTACAGTAATGTAAGGTTCAGTTATGTGATTGTGTAAAGTAATGTAAAAATCAGTTATGTGATGGTGTACAGTAATGTATCAATCAGTTATTTGATGGTGTACAGTAATGTAATATAACAATGTAATGTAATATAACAATGTAAGGTTCAGTTATGTGATGGTGTACAGTAATGTAACAATCAGTTATGTGATGGTGTACAGTAATGTAACAATCAGTTATGTGACGGTGCACAGTAATGTAAGGTTCAGTTATGTGATGATGTACAGTAATATAACAATCAGTTATGTGATGGTGCACAGTAATGTAACAATCAGTTATGTGATGGTGTACAGTAATGTAACAATCAGTTATGTGATGGTGTACAGCAGGGGTCTTCAACCCATGGCCCGCGGGCCACGAGTGGCCCACAGAGCTGATCTCAGTGGCCCTCTGCCCACCGGCCAGCCATGCACAGGATTTTATTTTATTTTTTAAGTAAAATAAAACGCTGCCGAGGGAGGCAGGGTAATGGAGTCCCCCCGGGTGCCGCCTACCCGATTTTTCATTGGCTGCAGGCAGGGCAGAGGAGTGGATCCAGCGCGGCTGAGGGAGGAGGAGGCACGTCTGGTGGGAGCTGGGGAGTTGGGACCCGGCGAAGCTGCGGGAGGAGGCGACGCAGCTGGCGGGAGCAGGGGACCTGGCGCAGGAACTGCAGGAGGAGGAGGCACAGCTGGCGGAGGGGACCCGGTGAAACTGCAGGAGGAGGCATGGATGGTGACCCGGCAAAGCTGCATGATGAGGAGGTACAGCTGGCTGGAGCAGGGGATTTGGCAAAGCTGCAGGCATTACTGGGGGCCATTGTGTGTGGGGCACTGCTGGGGCATTGTGTGTGAGGGGCACTGCTGGGGCATTGTGTGTGGGCACTGCTGGGGCATTGGGTGAGGGGCACTGCTGGGGCATCATATGTAAAAGCAGGAGTACTGCTGGCATTATGGTCTGTGGCATAATGGGCATCAGTGTGGGGCATAATGTGCAATGGGCATAATTTTGTGTGGATTAATGTGTAATGGGCATCACGGTGTGCGGCATAATGTGTAATGGGCATTACGGTGTATGACATAATGTACAACAGGTATTACGGTGTGTGGCATAATGTCTAATGGACACTATGGTGTGATGCACAATGTGTAATGGGCATTACGGATAAACAGTGTAACAGTTTATATTGATTTAAGTAGCCTTTCATTGTTTGGGCTTGATCTGTGAGGCATACTAGTTCACTGTGTTGGGCCTTCATGCTTCTATGTCACTGTGCAGCCTTCAGTCAACTTAAGCGTGTGAGGACAAAGACCATTCCTGCGGTAACCAATGTCTGGTCATGCAGGTTGCAAAAGAGATGTCAGGTAATTGTTTTCCTGCTAGTTCACACTCTTTAAAATTAGACCACGCCCTTATAATTAGGCCACACCCCTTTTTGGGAGCGCGCCTACGGCGCGTGCAATTTATTCAATATCAAATTATATATGGGGGGGGCCACATATTTCACTGTTTGCACTGGATCCCAAATGGCTGCTGATGACTATTGGGGTATGTGTGTGTGTGTGTGTGTGGGGGGGGGGGTTGTGCTGAGTATGGGCGGCTGTGCCAACTATCTATGAAGGACTGTGCTGATGTTATAAGGGAGCTGTGATTCTATGGGGCTGTCCGAAATACCGCAGTTGAGTTTAGTGGCCCTCGGGCTTCACTGGATTTCTTTAGGTGGCCCACGTTGTCTTAAAGGTTGAAGACCCCTGGTGTACAGTAATGTAACAATCAGTTATGTGATGGTGTACAGTAATGTAACAATCAGTTATGTGATGGTGTACAGTAATGTATCAGTTATGTGATGGTGTACAGTAATGTATCAATCAGTTATGTGATGGTGTACAGTAATGTAACAATCAGTTATGTGATGGTGTACAGTAATGTAACAATCAGTTATGTGATGGTGTACAGTAATGTAACAATCAGTTATGTGATGGTGTACAGTAATGTATCAGTTATGTGATGGTGTACAGTAATGTATCAATCAGTTATGTGATGGTGTACAGTAATGTATCAGTTATGTGATGGTGTACAGTAATGTAACAATCAGTTATGTGATGGTGCACAGTAATGTAACAATCAGTTATGTGATGGTGTACAGTAATGTAACAATCAGTTATGTGATGGTGTACAGTAATGTAACAATCAGTTATGTGATGGTGTACAGTAATGTATCAGTTATGTGATGGTGTACAGTAATGTATCAATCAGTTATGTGATGGTGTACAGTAATGTATCAGTTATGTGATGGTGTACAGTAATGTAACAATCAGTTATGTGATGGTGCACAGTAATGTAACAATCAGTTATGTGATGGTGTACAGTAATGTAAGGTTCAGTTATGTGATGATGTACAGTTTTGATTCTGATGGTCTACATATTGTATTATTGGCAGCCAATATCACTGATTTTTTTTCTATCACATTGCCCATAAATAATTTTATTTGGTCCTGTACCACCAATTTGAGGCACCCCTACAAGAGCTTTGAGGCACCCCAGGGCTTCTAGGCACACAGTTTGGGGACAACTGCTATAGCCCCTGAAGTACTGCAACACCAGGATTAGATGCATTTCCTGTAGTAGTTATAATGTTGCGTCTGGCATTGGATTGGTTGCTCAGTCCCTCCTCTCAGTCCCTCCTCTCAGTCCCACCTCTCAGTCCCGCCTCTCAGTCCCACCTCTCAGTCCCACCTCTCAGTCCCACCTCTCGCTCCTTCCTCCTCAATCCTTCCTCTCGCTCCTCGCTGTCCCTTACATGAGTGGGACTCCTCAGCCTACAGACAATATCAGGATGTAGCAACTCTCAGGGGCACATTGAAGATGGGCTGTTGCCCATAGCAACCAATCAGACTCTACTTGTGTATTTAGCACCTTCTAGAAGATAATAGATATACTCTGGTTGCTATGGACAACATCCCATCTTCAATAGACCTCCCAGCTAGATAGCCGATGAGAGTGAGGGTAGGGGGAGCGATATCAACATTTGGTATCGATACCGTAAATCTGACATTGTATTTGTCCCTTCACAACATGACCCCGCCTCCTTAGTCTGTCACCAGACTTTTGTTACCTTTAGAGCACAATGTATATTACCCAATGTTAGTTACACAATCTGTAATGACACTCAGGATCTCTGTTACAACTTACAATCGGGTTCCTGGCTCTTTTTCCTTATTCCTAGCAAAGAGAAAATGTGAAAGTGATCAATAGCAAACTATAAAAATGTCACACTGCCACATAGTGGCCATATTGCTCAATACAACATTATCCAACCCTAAAATTAATAAGGGGCTCTACTGTGTGGTAAAATGTGAATAAGGGGCACCACTGTGTGGCCTACTTCCTGTAGCTCACAGGATAACACAGAACAAAGAAGTACGCACAGGAGACACCAACCTTGGGGCATACTGGATTGTTAAAGACATACTGTACTATAAATATTTGTTACACCCTCACATTCTGCCACCCCTAAACCTCTCTCCTACATATCTGCACCTTTTACTGTCTCCTTCCTTCTCTTACCCCTGCACCTCTCACTCCCTACTTCACTCTCACTGCTGAGCCTCTCCCTTCTTCCCTCTCTCGCCCCTGTACCTCTCACTCACTTCTTCCCTCTCACCCCTTTACCTCTTACTCCCTCCTTCCTTCTCACACCTACACCTCTCCCTCCCTCCTTCCCTCTCCAACCCCTGTAACTCTCACTCCCTCCTTCCCTCTCACCCCTGCACCTCTCACTCCCTCCTTCCCCTCTCACCTCTACACCTCTCACTCCCTCCTTACCTCTCTCACCCCTGCACCTCTCTCTCCTTCCCTCTATCACCCCTTCACCTCTCCCTCCCTCCTTTCCTCTCTAACCCCTGCATCTCTCACTCCTTCCTTCCTTCTCACACCCTGCACCTCTCACTCCCTGCACCTCCCACTCCCTCCTTCCCTTTTTCTCACCACTGCTCCCCTGACTTCCTCCTCCCCTCTCTCCCCTGTGCCTCTCACTCCCTCCTCCACTCTATCACCCCTGTACCTCTTACTCCCTCCTCCCCTCTCTCACCCCTATACCTTTCCCCCCTGTACCTCTAACTCCCTCCTCCCCTCTCACACCCCTGTACCTCTCACTCCATTTTTCCCTCTCTAACCCCTGCACCTCTCACTCCCTCCTTTCCTCTCACCCCCTGCACCTCTCACTCCCTCCTTCTCTCTCTCACCCCTGCATTTTTCTCCCTCCATCCCTCTCATTTTGCCACAAAAATCAGATAGACACAACAAATTGCAGCAGAAATCAGAGATGTCTCATTGTCACACTTGGTGGTTTTGGTGGATCTGAGTTTGGTTGTTGACTTGGGGGGGGCATTGGTATGTGAAAGGGAAAAGGTGGCTGGGCAGATGTACACATAAACTGATCAAATGTGGGAGATGACAGAACTCCTACGCAAAGGCGCGGAGTCTTACTTGCCAGCGGTCTTCCCCAGGCATCCCTGCAAGGAGGTTTAGATTTTGCTGCAGGTTGCAGCCCCTTGCTAGGATTACTCAAAGTTAGATCGGAGAATGGCAACAGGGCAGGAACTCAGTCGGAGGCTCAGGACTATAACTGCATTAGTGATAACATGAAACGGCTTAGAACAAAGGTAACGAGGCTTAATCCAAGGATGCCGGAGTAACACAAATAACGCCTGGACTTGGTGAATACAACTGCATCTGGGAACGCCAGAGTAACTCAAAGGTAGCCTGGACTTGGCGTAGAATAACTGGAACCGGGAATGCCGGAATAGCACAAGTAGTCTGCATTTGGCTTTGTATAACTGGATCCTGTGATACCAGTGCCTGGGTTTGGCGATATCAGCTGGATCCGGTTATGTCGGAATAGCCACAGCGACTGGACACAGAGATAGCTGCTTACTCCGGAGGTAATAGGATAGCGGAAGATACAGACTTGGCGAAAGAGGACTCCCACACACCTGCTGAGAGGAAGTTGTTCCAGCACAGGGGGATCCTGACAAAGGGATTTAAACCCTGGAGAGGGCTGTCATAGGTCAGGGATAACAGCAGGGATTAAAAGTAGGCCATTTGTCACTGGGCATCATGTGACCAATCTAAGATGGTGGCACTCGTCTCCGGCAAACCAGCAGAGGATGCTCCACCCCTCACCCCACCATGATCCACCAGCTGAACGCCATCTGGCACAGGGACTGGAGTACCTTGGAAGGTGAGAGGCCTAGTCCAGACGGTGACATTTATATTGCAGCAGAAATGTCTCAGAGGGCCTAATTCAGAGCCGACCCTTCCCATCATTTCCCACCCGGCTGAATTGGTGTAATGGGAAATGGTGCTATGATGTGTCCACGACCCTACGTGTTCATGGCTCGATTCCTACATGTTCCTGGCTCGGTCCCTACATGTTCATGGCTCGGTCCCTACATGTTCATGGCTCGGTCCCTACATGTTCATGGCTCGGTCCCTACATGTTCATGGCTCGGTCCCTACATGTTCATGGCTCGGTCCCTACATGTTCATGGCTCGGTCCCTACATGTTCATGGCTCGGTCCCTACATGTTCATGGCTCGGTCCCTACATGTTCATGGCTCGGTTCCTACATGTTCCTGGCTCGGTCCCTACATGTTCATGGCTCGGTTCCTACATGTTCATGGCTCGGTCCCTACATGTTCATGGCTCGGTCCCTACATGTTCATGGCTCGGTCCCTACATGTTCCTGGCTCGGTCCCTACATGTTCATGGCTCGGTTCCTACATGTTCATGGCTCGGTCAATACATGTTCCTGGCTCGGTCCCTACATGTTCCTGGCTCGGTTCCTACATGTTCCTGGCTCGGTTCCTACATGTTCATGGCTCGGTCCCTACATGTTCATGGCTCGGTCCATACATGTTCATGGCTCGGTCCCTACATGTTCCTGGCTCGGTCCCTACATGTTCCTGGCTCGGTCCCTACATGTTCATGGCTCGGTCCCTACATGTTCATGGCTCGGTCCCTACATGTTCATGGCTCGGTCCCTACATGTTCCTGGCTCGGTCCCTACATGTTCCTGGCTCGGTCTCTACATGTTCATGGCTCGGTCCCTACATGTTCATGGCTCGGTCCCTACATGTTCATGGCTCGGTCCCTACATGTTCCTGGCTAGGTCCCTATATGTTCATGGCTCGGTCCCTACATTTTCCTGGCTCGGTCCCTACATGTTCATGGCTCGGTCCCTACATGTTCATGGCTCGGTCCCTACATGTTCATGGCTCGGTCCCTACATGTTCCTGGCTCGGTCCCTACATGTTCATGGCTCGGTCTCTACATGTTCATGGCACGGTCCCTACATGTTCATGGCTCGGTCCCTACATGTTCCTGGCTCGGTCCCTACATGTTCATGGCTCGGTCCCTACATTTTCATGGCTCGGTCTCTACATGTTCATGGCTCGGTCCCTACATGTTCATGGCTCGGTCCCTACATGTTCATGGCTCGGTCCCTACATGTTCATGGCTCGGTCCCTACATGTTCATGGCTCGGTCCCTACATGTTCCTGGCTCGGTCCCTTCATGTTCATGGCTCGGTCCCTACATGTTCATGGCTCGGTCCCTACATGTTCATGGCTCGGTCCCTACATGTTCATGGCTCGGTCCCTACATGTTCCTGGCTCGGTCCCTACATGTTCCTGGCTCGGTCCCTACATGTTCCTGGCTCGGTCCCTACATGTTCATGGCTCGGTCCCTACATGTTCCTGGCTCGGTCCCTACATGTTCCTGGCTCGGTCCCTACATGTTCCTGGCTCGGTCCCTACATGTTCATGGCTCGGTCCCTACATGTTCATGGCTCGGTCCCTACATGTTTATGGCTCGGTCCCTACATGTTCCTGGCTCGGTCCCTACATGTTCATGGCTCGGTCCCTACATGTTCATGGCTCGGTCCCTACATGTTCATGGCTCGGTCTCTACATGTTCATGGCTCGGTCCCTACATGTTCATGGCTCGGTCAATACATGTTCCTGGCTCGGTCCCTACATGTTCCTGGCTCGGTCCCTACATGTTCATGGCTCGGTCTCTAAATGTTCATGGCACGGTCCCTACATGTTCATGGCTCGGTCCCTACATGTTCCTGGCTCGGTCCCTACATGTTCATGGCTCGGTCCCTACATGTTTATGGCTCGGTCCCTACATGTTCATGGCTCGGTCCCTACATGTTCATGGCTCGGTCCCTACATGTTCATGGCTCGATCCCTACATGTTCCTGGCTCGGTCCCTACATGTTCATGGCTCGGTCCCTACATGTTCCTGGCTCGGTCCCTACATGTTCCTGGCTCGGTCCCTGTTTGGCACATGTTTGTTCTATGATAGTTATGGCACATGTATGTACTATGATAGTTATGGCACATGTATGTACTATGATAGTTATGGCACATGTATGTTCTATGATAGTTATGGCACATGTATGTACTATGATAGTTATGGCACATGTATGTACTATGATAGTTATGGCACATGTATGTACTATGATAGTTATGGCACATGTATGTACTATGATAGTTATGCCACATGTATGTACTATGATAGTTATGGCACATGTATGTACTATGATAGTTATGGCACATGTATGTACTATGATAGTTATGGCACATGTTTGTTCTATGATAGTTATGGCACACGTATGTACTATGATAGTTATGGCACATGTATGTACTTTGATAGTTATGGCACATGTTTTTTCTATGTTAGTTATGGCACATGTTTGTTCTATGATAATTATGGCACATGTATGTTCTATGATAGTTACGGCACATGTTTGTTCTATGATAATTATGGCACATGTATGTACTATGATAGTTATGGCACATGTATGTACTTTGATAGTTACGGCACATGTTTGTTCTATGATAGTTACGGCACATGTATGTTCTATGGTAGTTATGGCACATGTATGTACTATGATAGTTACGGCACATGTATGTACTATGATAGTTACGGCACATGTATGTACTATGATAGTTACGGCACATGTATGTACTATGATAGTTACAGCACATGTATGTACTATGATAGTTATGGCACATGTATGTACTATGATAGTTATGGCACATGTATGTACTATGATAGTTATGGCACATGTATGTACTATGATAGTTATGGCACATGTATGTACTATGATAGTTATGGCACATGTATGTACTATGATAGTTATGGCACATGTATGTACTATGATAGTTATGGCACATGTTTGTTCTATGATAGTTATGGCACATGTATGTACTATGATAGTTATGGCACATGTATGTTCTATGATAGTTACGGCACATGTTTGTTCTATGATAATTATGGCACATGTATGTACTATGATAGTTATGGCACATGTATGTACTTTGATAGTTACGGCACATGTTTGTTTTATGATAGTTACGGCACATGTATGTTCTATGGTAGTTATGGCACATGTATGTACTATGATAGTTACGGCACATGTATGTACTATGATAGTTACGGCACATGTATGTTCTATGATAGTTACGGCACATGTTTGTTCTATGATAGTAATGGCACATGTTTGTTCTATGATAGTTATGGCACATGTTTGTTCTATGATAGTTACGGCACATGTATGTTCTATGATAGTTACGGCACATGTATGTACTATGATAGTTACGGCACATGTATGTACTATGATAGTTATGGCACATGTATGTACTATGATAGTTATGGCACATGTATGTACTATGATAGTTACGGCACATGTATGTACTATGATAGTTACGGCACATGTATGTACTATGATAGTTATGGCACATGTATGTACTATGATAGTTATGGCACATGTATGTACTATGATAGTTATGGCACATGTATGTACTATGATAGTTATAGCACATGTATGTACTATGATAGTTATGGCACATGTATGTACTATGATAGTTATGGCACATGTATGTACTATGATAGTTATGGCACATGTATGTACTATGATAGTTATGGCACATGTTTGTTCTATGATAGTTATGGCACATGTATGTACTATGATAGTTATGGCACATGTTTGTTCTATGATAGTTATGGCACATGTTTGTTCTATGATAATTATGGCACATGTATGTACTATAATAGTTATAGCACATGTTTGTTCTATGATAGTTACGGCACATGTATGTTCTATGATAGTTATGGCACATGTATGTACTATGATAGTTACGGCACATGTATGTACTATGATAGTTATGGCACATGTATGTACTATGATAGTTATGGCACATGTATGTACTATGATAGTTATGGCACATGTGGACTCACCGATCGGGGGATCCCCCTTTCGTCTTGTCATCGCCTTTCCCCCTCTCCTTGTCACCTTGGCATTTACCAGTACAGGGCGTACAGGGTTTTGGTTTGCGGTGTGACGTCTCCTTGCTGGATGTCCGATCTTCCCCGCTCCCATTTCTTTCCCCGCTGTCTCCTCTCCCGCGGTTCTCACTGGGGGTGTTGGGAAATGCTGGGCGGTGTAGGAGAGCACAGTACATTGGTGTGTGACACTATTGCTGGAGCACATTTATAATAACACTCGGGTTGTCACGTGTGTGATATCTCGTACAATGTATGCAATCTATAAACATTCTATGCCAGAGCAATCAGCGATGTCGCAGCCAGTATCGGTTCCCGCGTGTGCAGCATTTATAAATGGCGCTGTAAATAATCATTAGCAATCTCTGTAAATGGTAATTTACCTGATATACTGTACATGTATCTGTACAAACCCCTCCCTGTATGCTCTACACTAATGTAAGGGATCAGTGTTCCTCATTAATTCCACAAATCAGGTGCTCTGTATCAGATGCACAGAAGTGAGTGACAGACGTCATATCACATCAGCCGACACAGGGGTGATTCAATAACAATTGGGAAGCAGCAGTCGTGCGCTAGTTACCTAGGCGACTTAACACCACCCGGCTAACCCCCCCACCCCCTGCGTCACCCGAATCCCCCCCGGGACCATGCGAGGGGATGGGTACTCTCAGGAGAGATCATCAGTTGGAAGTGACGTTTAATTATGAGCACCAGCCTTCCTGAGTGTTTTAAATAAAATGCTTAATGTTCACACGGGCCAGAAGGAGTGAACCAGAATAACCCCCACTATGACGGCATCCTCTGTAAACTTCTCAGCACTGTGCTAGAGCTTTCCTGTGGAGCTCAGCCGTGTCATACCGCAGTGCGCTCAGCCGTGTCATACAGCAGTGCGCTCAGCCTTGTCGTACAGCAGTGCGCTCAGCCTTGTCATACAGCAGTGCGCTCAGCCGTGTCGTACAGCAGTGTGCTCAGCCTTGTCGTACAGCAGTGAGCTCAGGCTTGTCGTACAGCAGTGCGCTCAGACGTGTCATACAGCAGTGCGCTCAGCTGTGTCGTACAGCAGTGCGCTCAGCCTTGTCGTAGAGCAGTGCGCTCATCCTTGTCCTACAGCAGTGCGCTCATCCTTGTCGTACAGCAGTGCGCTCATCCTTGTCGTACAGCAGTGCGCTCAGCCTTGTCGTACAGCAGTGCGCTCAGCCTTGTCGTACGGCAGTGCGCTCAGCCTTGTCGTACGGCAGTGCGCTCAGCCTTGTCATACAGCCGTGTCATACGGCAGTGCGCTCAGGCTTATAGTACGACAGTGAGCTCAGGCTTGTCGTACAGCAGTGAGCTCAGGCTTGTCGTATGGCAGTGCGCTCAGGCTTGTCGTACGGCAGTGCACTCAGCCGTGTCATACCGCAGTGCGCTCAGCCTTGTCCTACGGCAGTGCACTCAGCCGTGTCATACCGTAGTGTGCTCAGCCATGTCATACCGCAGTGCGCTCAGCCGTGTCATACAGCAGTGCGCTCAGCCTTGTCATACCTTGTCATACAGCAGTGCGCTCAGCCTTGTCATACAGCAGTGCGCTCAGCCTTGTCGTACAGCAGTGCGCTCAGCCTTGTCGAACAGCAGTGAGCTCAGGCTTGTCGTACAAAAGTGCGCTCAGCCTTGTCGTACAGCAGTGAGCTCAGGCTTGTCGTACAGCAGTGCGCTCAGCCGTGTCGTACAGCAGTGCGCTCAGCTGTGTCGTACAGCAGTGCGCTCAGCCTTGTCGTAGAGCAGTGCGCTCATCCTTGTCATACAGCAGTGCGCTCAGCCTTGTCGTACAGCAGTGCGCTCAGCCTTGTCGTACAGCAGTGCGCTCAGCCTTGTCGTACGGCAGTGCGCTCAGCCTTGTCGTACAGCAGTGCGCTCAGCTGTGTCGTACAGCAGTGCGCTCAGCCTTGTCGTAGAGCAGTGCGCTCATCCTTGTCATACAGCAGTGCGCTCAGCCTTGTCGTACAGCAGTGCGCTCAGCCTTGTCGTACAGCAGTGCGCTCAGCCTTGTCGTACGGCAGTGCGCTCAGCCTTGTCGTACGGCAGTGCGCTCAGCCTTGTCGTACGGCAGTGCGCTCAGCCTTGTCATACAGCCGTGTCATACGGCAGTGCGCTCAGGCTTATCGTACGGCAGTGAGCTCAGGCTTGTCGTACAGCAGTGAGCTCAGGCTTGTCGTACGGCAGTGCGCTCAGGCTTGTCGTACGGCAGTGCGCTCCCGCCTGTACACTGGCCTTCCTTCCTGACCTCTGTCTCACACACTGTACCACCTTATCCTGGATATCCCCGCACCTACCAACCTGCGGATCTCTGTCTTCATCAGTATATTCCCGCAAACAGCTACCATCGCCTGGTAATCCAGGGCACGTTTCCAACAGCATATCAGATAAACCTCAAACTGCAGATTACAACTGGTCAGTCCCTGTACTGCATACAGATAACCAGCTGCCATTACAGATCCTACCTGCAGAGGGCGCATGTACAGTGCGAGAGTGCATGCTGTTCTTCTCGTTCTTATCATTTGCACTCACCTTTGGCAAGCGTCTGAAGATAGGGGGTGCGGCCTCTCAGTCAGGGGGCACGGCCTATGATTCGAAGTACTCCCATTAGGCCACACCCTTGTTTTAACTGCTGTATGAGCTATGGCCAGCGCTTTAAGATGTGCTTGCCATGCCCCCCAGCCCCTCTGTCTATTCCCCACTGCTCTGCTGAGCACCGGGCAGGGGGGCTCCCAACTGTCCCCCTACCACGGAACACTGGCAGCTCCGGATGTGATGAAGGTCAGTCCCTAAAAATGGGCCTGTCGCGCAAACATCGGGACAGTTGGAGGCATGCTATTATCAAAAGGCATTAGCGACTGAATATGCGGGTGATTATTAGCGCAATGGATTTGCAGGTTTACTGGCAGGAAGCTGGCGGTTGGGAGTGGGAACCACCCGCTTTCTGGCGCAGACCCACACGCACAATATGGCTACTTAAAGGTAAAAGGTTTCTTAGCACCTTTTTCTGTACTTGTTTCCTAGCACGGCCACAATCTTTAAGTTAAGGTACACGATCCACACGATGGACCCGATTTCCTTTGAAATCAGGTCCATTTTGCCGGCTAAGACACAATATCGGGGGCATCGCGTCGGTCGGGACCATTAACATTGGTCCCGACGCGACCGACGCGATGCCCCCGATTTTTCCATAGGCTTCAATGTTAAAAAATATTTTAACATTGAAATCGTGTCGGGAAAGGTAAAATATCGGGGGCATCGCGTCGGTCGGGACCATTAACATTGGTCCCGACGCGATGCCCCCGATTTTTCCATAGGCTTCAATGTTAAAATATTTTTTAACATTGAAATCGTGAGAAAATGTGAAAAATGTGAAATGGGCCAATATGACCCATTTCACATTATAGATGTCCCCGTCGTCACCCCACGATAGACGCCAACCCGAAGCGTGGCGAGCGCAGCGAGCCCGCGAGGGGCGGCAGTGCGCGTCCTCCGACCTTTTCATTCCCCTATTATCCACGTCGGCGTGGAGTTGAGAATAGAATAGTGTGGCGAGCGCAGCAAACCACCGAGCCCGAAGCGTGGCGAGCGCAGCGAGCCCCGCGAGGGGACGCGTATAACTTCACAGGTATATGCGTCCCCTCGCGGGGCTCGCTGCGCTCGCCACGCTTCGGGCTCGGTGGCTCGCTGCGCTCGCCACACTATTCTATTCTCCATGCCGACGTGGATAGTAGGGGAATGAAAAGGTCGGAGCACGCGCACCGCCGCCCCTCGCGGACTCGCTGCGCTCGCCACGCTTCGGGTTGGCGTCTATCGTGGGGTGGGGTTTACGCCGTTAAATTTGGGGGGGTTGGGAATATTTTACATTGAATCCAATGTAAAATCGGGTCCCAGGGACCCGATTTACATTTCATTCAATCAAAAAATCGGGTCGGTCGCGTCGATCACATCGCATGCGACCAAATCGCATGCGATGCGATCAACGCGATTTTTCCGACACGACCACCCCGATGTAAATCTCATATCCACGCCACTATTGCACGTCCTGTTGAAAAGGTCCTTGGACCCTGAAACGCAGCGGTGTAGCTAGGTGTCATGGTGCCTGGAGCAAGGGCATATTTCGCGCCCCCCCCCGGTAATGAATTGGGGGCGTGGCTAACATGTGTTGGCATGTTACATTTGAAAAGAAAAAACTTAAAAAAACACTGTAACGGAATCTGCTGCGCTATATAAGACACTGTAACGGAATCTGCTGCGCTATATAAGACACTGTAACGGAATCTGCTGCGCTATATAAGACACTGTAACGGAATCTGCTGCGCTATATAAGGCACTGTAACGGAATCTGCTGCGCTATATAAGACGCGGTAAAGGAATCTGCTGCGCTATATAAGAAACTGTAACGGAATCTGCTGTGCTATATAAGACACTGTAACGGAATCTGCTGCGCTATATAAGACACTGTAACGGAATCTGCTGCGCTATATAAGACGCTGTAACGGAATCTGCTGCGCTATATAAGACGCTGTAACGGAATCTGCTGCGCTATATAAGAAACTGTAACGGAATCTGCTGCACTATATAAGACGCTGTAACGGAATCTGCTGCGCTATATAAGACACTGTAACGGAATCTGCTGCGCTATATAAGACACTGTAACGGAATCTGCTGCGCTATATAAGACACTGTAACAGAATCTGCTGTGCTATATAAGACGCGGTAAAGGAATCTGCTGTGTTATATAAGACACTGTAACGGAATCTGCTGCGCTATATAAGACACTGTAACGGAATCTGCTGCACTATATAAGACACTCCCCCCCCCCCCCCCCTCGGGCTCCACGAATCCACCAAAAAAAAAAAGCATATTATTAAGCATGTTTATTGTAAAAACTTTTTTAGCTTTAATAGAAATTAAAAACACTCCACCTTCAACAACAGGATAAGGCACGGGCTTCGGGCGGCAGCCAGCAAGGCACATTCTCCTCCTCCAGGCTACAGCCAGCGCTTGGGAAGGCTGATGAGTGACGCTGCTGTAGCCTGGGATGGGGTCAGAGACAGGTGACTCTGGCTGTCGCTGGGAGTGACTGGGAGGGGTCTGTACAGTGTGTCACTCAGAGTCAGTGACAGATAGTGCTGCTAGTAGTGCTACGCTGCCTGCGCTGCCCGGAAGCCGGACCGAGCAGCAGCAGCAGCAGCAGCAATTCAGTGACAGCCGGAGGACATAGCCTAGGGGTACCGCCGGTACGAGTCCGACGTGTCAGCCCGCCGCCCGGCCTCACCGCCCGTGACGCTTTGCGGCAGGGACCAGGCGAGCAGGCAGGGCAGGAGGCAGCAGGCGCCGGGATCATTTGCGGAGGGGGGGCGGGCCGGTGGCGCCAGTCAACCAATCGCCGCCCGGAGCATGAGCTCCGGTGGCTCCGCCCTCCCTACGCCTCTGCTGAAACGTTGGCGAGGATGTAATCGTGCACCAGGGGTTAATGCTGCCCCTGTCTGTACTAGGGCGATGCACTAAGATGCCGCTGTTATGTTACAGGACCGGTGCTAAATGCAAGCAATAATAATAATATATGAGATGCATGATCCCAACAGCTGGGCCACTACTATTCTCTAGGAACATGTGTGTACCAAAACTCGCAAGATCCAATCCTGGGGTGAGGACATTGGGGGTTATTCTAATTCCTTCGGTCCTCCGTGCATTCGCACGGAGGACTGATGTTGTGCGTCTGCCGTGTGCTCGCACCCTACACACAGCGTGGGGGGGGGCAGAGAAAGGCGGGGGGCGCCGGCTGCCCCATTACATTATGGGAATGCCCATCATTCCATGAATTTGCAGCCTTGCGAATAAACCAAAATAACCCCCATTGTGCCTTGATTTAGAATCCGAGTCTGGCAGGAAAACCGGAGCCATGGTTCGGATCCTGGACGTTTGGGTGGGCAGTTCCCTGGAATCGCTATTATTTACTGAGCACATACACATCCTATACCAAATAAGCCCCTAACCGCGGTGGAGCATCTCAGCAGCCCCCGGCATCTCGCAGCAGTCAGGTGAACGAGGACACATCTGGGAGTCTACGCTGTATATATTACACAGTATTTATTGCCCTGATTTCCAATATGCGACACAAATGTGCCGGCTGCACCTGAGATGAGACGTACCTGGGTTGGTAGAGGGTGCAGGGAGCGCGGAGGCCTGGACATCTCTCTGGCAATGGTAAGATAGACTGTCATTAGCTTCGGACGCTGGTGTGCAGTTATATCCCTCTGTATTATACAAGATGTAAATGCCGCTCTTACAGTCTCCTCTGTCTGCGAACGTGATGGTGATGTTCAGATTCCTGGGGGATGATGTCCCTGTGCCAGTGACTCCTGGATATAAGAGACATTTACCATAAGTCACGTTATCCTCTGATCACATATTATTATCTGTATTAACCATTATATGGCATAATACGTACATAAATATAATGCTCTATAACATTCTCCCCGCCATCTGCAAGTGATATGTTAGTTCGATGCTCTTTGCAGACAGGCGTTTTTCCTGAACCACTAAAGGAAGCAATAGTCAGACCACTTCTTAAAAAATCTAATTTAGACCCTGACTGCATGACCAACTACAGGCCAGTATCAAATCTTCCTTTTCTAGGAAAGGTTATTGAGAAAGTGGTTGCAACTCAACTAGAGACCCACCTGTTAACCCATGACATATATGATCCATTCCAGTCAGGACTGAGGAGAAGACATAGCACAGAAACAGCTCTGGTATGTGTGCTCAATGATCTTCTAAATGCAAGGGATAGAGGAGACTGTTCAATCCTAATACTTCTGGACCTCTCTGCAGCATCTGACACCATTGACCATGGGATTCTAATTGAGCGCCTGAAGAATTTCTGTGGCCTGGGTGGCACAGTCCTTAGCTGGTTCAAATCATTTCTTGCTGGCAGGTCACAGAGAGTGTCATCCGGAGTATACTCGTCACCACCAGTGCCATTGTCCTGTGGTGTCCCACAGGGTTCTATACTATCTCCCATGCTTTTTGCAGTATACATGCTCCCACTTGGTGACATAATCAGTCGCCATGGCCTGGTCTACCACTGCCACGCAGATGATACCCAACTGTACCTGTCCTTTGCTCCAGGCACCGATAACCGAATAACAACCTTAAATGGCTGCCTAGCTGAGCTCCAGGAGTGGATGATGCCAGTTGGCTGAGACTGAACCCAGATAAAACAGAAGTCCTGATGATAAATCACAGGAGAAGACGGTAGCATAGCCAACGGACAGGTCTTACGCTGGGGTCACAGCATTAAAAAACTCTGATCATGTGCGGAGTCTTGGTGTTGTCCTGGATAATGGCCTGACACTTAAACATCAGGTGTCAGCCGCAATCAAATCCTCATTCTTTCATCTAAGCAATATAGCCAGAATCAAGCACTTAATTCCCTCAGAAGACCTGCCTAAAGTCATACATGCATTTATATCATCACGCCTAGATTACTGCAATGCTCTCTACCTGGGTCTTCCAGCAAAAGAATTGCAGCTGGTACAAAATGCAGCTGCCAGACTATTAACTAACCAGCCCCGCTCCAGCCACATAACTCCCGTTCTCTACAACCGTCACTGGCTACCTGTAATATGGCAAATCGTTTTCAAGATTGGCTTACTCACGTTCAAGGCCCTACATGACCAGGGCCCAAGGTACCTGCAGCAGCTGCTGATCCCTTACTGTCCTACTCGATTACTACGATCCACTGAAGGACTACTAACAGTACCCAGAATCTCCCTGAATTCATCTGGGGGACGAGCTTTCACCTTTGTTACTCCAACTCTATGGAACTCTCTCCCTCGCACAGTGTGAGAAGCCCCCACTGTAGAATCCTTTAGGAATAGACTAAAGACTTTCCTATTTACTCAGCATTTCACTGACATCTACTGTTAAGCTTGTTGTGTATTTTGAGCTGTAAAGACAATGGTGAAGCACTAAGGGCCTTATTCTGGTTCACTCTTTCGGATACGCGTTCGTTCAAAAATGACCGAACTCAATGCACGGACCTTCAAAGAACACAGGCCTACATGTTGTCCGCATTCGTTCGGACGGACTTTCAAAGAAGACTGTATCCACACGTGTGCGGTCAGAACTCAAAGATTCAGCATGGTCCTACTGGGTCCGAACGGACAGGAAGCTGACCGTACGCACCGAGTTGGGGTTTTTGCGCCCACCTCACAAATCTATTCGGAAATCATGCTTCACCCACATTACACACTTATCCAATATTGCTACCTCCTAACATATGTATTATTTACTAGGTGATTCATCGCACCCTACGGGCGCTCTTCACACCGTCGTAAGGGGCTGCGCCCCCTTAATTTGTGAACATTTGTATATGAGAAATATGGTTAGAATTGTATGACAGATGGCCTTTATTGCAACTTCAGTTATAGGTGAAATGTGTTACATAGAGAGCATATGATGTGGAAGGGGGTGTGTATTGTTTTGTTTAATTAAAAAGCGGTTACAGAGAAAGATGTACATTGATAGTGTGGAGGGTACAGTGACATTTGTGAGTGTGGGGGGGGGGCTGTGTGTGCATGTTGTTTAGGTGTGTGTGTGCAATAGTATAGTAGGGTGTTTCTGAGTCAGCGGCTCCACACTGGCGGAGGTCACGACACAGGAAAACAGGAGGCTGGGTAGTGATAGGGGTGTGTGGGCATAAGGGGGACTAAAGAGGAGGGTGGGAGATACTGTGCAGCTTCTGCCAGTGGGTGAGGGTCCAGCGTGGCAGTACAGGAGTACAGGATGGTGGCCCTGAGTCAGTGTCTCCTCCTACTGGGTGGGAGTTCGGGTGCATGAAAGCAGGAGGCTGGGCTATGAGGCATGATAGGGGTATGTGGGCAACACAGCGTCAGCGACTCCCCAGTGGTGGAAGTTACGGTTCAGGAGAGCAGGAAGCTGGGTAGTGATAGGGGTGTGTGGGCATACGGGGGACTAAAGAGGGGCGCAGGAGTGCCGTGAATTGCGGGAGGGGCGCGGGGGTGCCGCGAATCAAGGGAGGGAGGGGGCGCAGGTGTCGGCGAATCGCGGGAGAGGGCGGGGGTCCGCAAAGCGTGGGAGGGGGCGTGAATTGCGCGAGGGGGGGTTGCGAATCGCGGGAGGGGGGTGCGCGGGGGGTCCGTGAGTTGCGGGAGGGGGGGGGCACGGGGCGCGATGAATCACCTAGTTGGTTATATATTCTTGTAGAAGGATGGTAGGATGTTGCTGTCATTCAGAATGCATTTACATAAACAGTAATAGTAGCAGTAAAAGATCTGACTTAAAGCACCTACAGTAAAACAGAACAGGTGTTATATATTATACAAAGAATTGGTCGATGATGTTTAGGTTGACGTGCACATAGTTCATAGTTGTCACTGGAAAAAAATTGCTACAAGAAAAAATCAACACAGAAAGGTCAACACATGTAAATGTTGACATAAGTGTGGCACTTCATTGGTGTCCATGTCGACACATGAGAATGAATATGAAAACATTCAAAAAAGAAAAATAAATCTTCAAAAACTCATGTCAACCTTTTTCATTGTAGACCATAGCCGTGTCAGTGTTTTGCATGTGCCATTTAATCCTGGGGTTGTCGTGAATCGCGAGCGGGGGTGGGGGGGAGGGAGGAGGTGAGGGGTGTCCGCGAATCACGGTAGGAGGGGTCGAGGTGGATGCCGTGAATTGCGGGAGGGGGGGTCGCGGGGGGCGTGGGTGCCGCGAATCGTGGGAGGGGGGGACGCGGGGGGTTGCAGTGAATTGTGGGAGGGTGGGTCGCGGGGTTGCCGCAATGACAGGAGGGGGGTCAGGGGGGGAATCGCGGTAGGGGGGTCGCGGGGGGTGGAGGGTACCGCAATCCGCGGGAGGGGGGCCCGGGGGGATGGCGCAAATTGTGTTAGGGGGGTTTGCGGGGTGCCGCGTATCGCAGGAGGGGGGGTGTCACGGGGTGGGGCCGCAAATCGCGGGAGTCGCTGCGAATTGCGGGTGGTGTGCTGCGAATCGCGGGAGGGGGGGGGTCGCCGGGGGGTGCCGCGAATCGCCACAAGAAATAAAGGTCAACACATGTAAATGTTGACATAAGTGTGGCACTTCATTGGTGTCCATGTCGACACATGAGAATGAATATGAAAACATTGAAAAAGTGAAAAATAAATCTTCAAAAACTCATGTCAACCTTTTTCATTGTCAACCATAGCCATGTCAGTGTTTTGCATGTGCCATTTAATCGTGGGGTTGCCGTGAATGGGGGGGGGGGGTGGAGGGAGGGAGGTGCATACCTCCCAACATGACCCTCTCCAGGAGGGACACATTGCTCTGTTTCTGAACTTTCTTCTTAATTTATGGATTACCATCACCTGTGCTTAAACACCTTTATTGTCAATTACCCTGTTTAAAACAGGTGATGACAATCATAAATTAAGATGGAAGTCCACAAACAGAGCATTCTGTCCCTCCTGGAGAGGGTCATGTTGGGAGGTATGGAGGTGCGGGGCGCTCACCTGGTGTGTCTGGTGAGTAGCTGTGTCTTTGCTGTGTAACATGGAGAGGCAGAGGGTGTCTGGCACTGTGGGCTCACTGGGCTGGTTCTCTGTAATGTGAGTCAGTCATGTGAGTCAGAGGCTCCACCCAGCGTTAGAGAGTCAGACACACTTTGAGTGACAGATGTAGCCAAATATATAAGAGATTTAGTATTGCCCCATTTAGTCAGCAATGACTTAGTGGTTCCAATAGAAGCTGTGGAAAGAGTGTAATTAATCAGTAATGACCAGAGGACTGGATTGTATTGTGCTCAGCTGCGAGTGTTAAGGTGCGGGCGTACTAATTGGGCGATCCGAATGCCTAGTGCATGAACCATTGCCCTCAGAGAAGTGAAAGCTGCTTATTGACACCGACTGCCGTGTTGGTTCGCTTGCGCTCGGTGTCCGGTCCGAATGCACGCCTACCACAGTTTGTGCACTCCCATGTCTACGCCCACATTAACGCACAGTTTCGCCCACTTTGAGACCGTGCCCTTATACACGCTAACGTGACACCCATATTACGCCCATCTTTCCTGAGAGTGTTCGGTGGACATTTGTAGATTGTTTTGTTGAGAATGAGTGCGGAGACACAGCGTTTCACATGCGCATTGCGTTGCTCACACATGCGCAGGTAGCTAAAAGTCACTGTCTGACAGAATTCGGAACGGACCGACTCAACCAGAATAAGGCCCTAAGTCCTATTGGGAGAAAAGTGCTATATAAATATCATTATCCAGGGGAGTGGTGCCCGCACCCCCCCCCCCCCCCCATGGGGGCCTGATCATCAGAGGCAGCCACACCCCAATCCCCCTCCACACAGAGCAGGTGGGCTGCGGCTGCATCTACACCCTCTACAGAGAGCGGGTGAGCAGGGAAAGGTGGGCGGTGGTCGTCTGGGGTGCAGACATGGCTTGCACCAGCCTTGGGCAGACCCCTTTATTGGGGGAGCCCCACTCCCCCAGATACCCTGTCCAGCGTCCCCTTACTGTGGGAGCCTGTTACAAAATATGGGGGTCACCCAGTCTTTTCCCGATCGCTTAGAAAACACCCTGAAATCACCCTCTGTGCAGGTCCCATAAGTGTAAAATGGTTCCTGACAATCTCATACCTCCCAACTTTTCCATGGCAAGAATAGGGACGTGCGAGCGACCGAAAAGGGGGTGTGGCTTATGCAAATTAGTTGTAATGTATGCAAATGAGGGCTGTGCACTGCATCTATTCTGTCAGATTTAGGGCAGAGGGGGGACTCCCAACTGCCCCCCCCTCCGCCGCAGTGGGACACTGCCGGACGCGGGAGGGACGCAGGAACGTCCCCAAAAACCTGGGACGTTCCCGCGTTTAGCAATCTGTGTGTCTGCGGCTTCATGGGAATGGAGCTTTTCAAAGCTGAATCTTATAAAGAAGGATATGAGCTCTGGGACAGACAGCGCCTTCTGGTCTTACTATCAATATAACGGCATTGACGCTGATGAAGTGACTCCAGGTTCGCAGATCTGCGGCCAGGAAAGGGGTTCGGGTATTTTGTTGAGATATTTGCTAAATGCAAAAATCTTCTTTATTTCTTACTGATAATGTTGTTATGTTATTATCAGAGCCAAATTTCCCGTGAGGCACGTGCCTAGGGGCGGCACATGTTTGGGGGCGGCACCTGGATGCCTGTGATTGTACTGTCAGCCCAAAATGTACCAATAACTGCAAAATATCCACTGTACTACATTCCATCTTATATAGAGTGTAAATGGACAGGACATGCAGATACTGCCCCTATAAACTGTCCTACTTAGTAATGTATTCATAATAAAGAACATGTCACAGTTAGTGGCTTTTTTATAAATCCATTATATTGGCTATTATCAAATGAGGGCTTATATGTGATCAATAAAAATAACAGACAGGGATGGGGGGCGGCGTTATTTTTGTGCCTAGGGGCGCTGTCATCCCAATATCCGCCCCTGGTTATTATTAACAAATTATTAAAGGTGTGCAAATGGATATGTGTGATATACTCTTCTTATAATCAATATACAATGGTTTAGCATATTTACCATATTCTGAATTTATTTTATTTATTTCCAGTTTCTTTTATCGTGCAGCAGATTCCGTTACAGCGTCTTATATAGCACAGCAGATTCCGTTACAGCGTCTTATATAGCGCAGCAGGTTCCGTTACAGTGTCTTATATAGCGCAGCAGGTTCCATTACAGTGTCTTATATAGCGCAGCAGGTTCCATTACAGTGTCTTATATAGCGCAGCAGAATCCGTTACAGTGTCTTATATAGCGCAGCAGATTCCGTTACAGCGTCTTATATAGCGCAGCAGGTTCCGTTACAGTGTCTTATATAGCGCAGCAGATTCCGTTACAGCGTCTTATATAGCGCAGCAGATTCCATTACAGTGTCTTATATAGCGCAGCGGATTCCGTTACAGCGTCTTATATAGCGCGGCAAATTCCGTTACAGTGTCTTATATAGCGCAGCATATTCCGTTACAGCGTCTTATATAGCGCAGCAGATTCCGTTACAGCGTCTTATATAGCGCAGCAGATTCCGTTACAACGTCTTATATAGCGCAGCAGATTCCGTTACAGTATCTTATATAGCGCAGCAGATTCCGTTACAGCGTCTTATATAGCGCAGCAGATTCCATTACAACGTCTTATATAGCGCAGCAGATTCCGTTACAGTATCTTATATAGCGCAGCAGATTCTGTTACAGTGTCTTATATAGCGCAGCAGGTTCCGTTACAGTGTCTTATATAGCGCAGCAGATTCCGTTACAGTGTCTTATATAGCGCAGCAGGTTCCGTTACAGTGTCTTATATAGCGCAGCAGGTTCCGTTACAGTGTCTTATATAGCGCAGCAGGTTCCGTTACAGTGCCTTATATAGCGCAGCAGATTCTGTTACAGCGTCTTATATAGCGCAGCAGATTCCGTTACAGTGTCTTATATAGCGCAGCAGATTCCGTTACAGCGTCTTATATAGCGCAGCAGATTCCGTTACAGCGTCTTATATAGCGCAGCAGATTCCGTTACAGTGTCTTATATAGCGCAGCAGATTCCGTTACAGCGTCTTATATAGCGCAGCAGGTTCCGTGACAGTGTCTTATATAGCGCAGCAGATTCTGTTACAGTGTCTTATATAGCGCAGCAGGTTCCGTTACAGTGTCTTATATAGCGCAGCAGGTTCCGTTACAGTGTCTTATATAGCGCAGCAGGTTCCGTTACAGTGCCTTATATAGCGCAGCAGATTCCGTTACAGTGTCTTATATAGCGCAGCAGATTCCGTTACAGCGTCTTATATAGCGCAGCAGGTTCCGTTACAGCGTCTTATATAGCGCAGCAGATTCCGTTACAGCGTCTTATATAGCGCAGCATATTCCGTTACAGCGTCTTATATAGCGCAGCAGATTCCGTTACAGCGTCTTATATAGCGCAGCAGATTCCGTTACAGCGTCTTATATAGCGCAGCAGATTCCGTTACAGCGTCTTATATAGCGCAGCAGATTCCATTACAGCGTCTTATATAGCGCAGCAGATTCCGTTACAGCGTCTTATATAGCGCGGCAGATTCCGTAACAGCGTCTTATATAGCGCAGCAGATTCCATTACAGTGTCTTATATACCGCAGCAGACTCTGTTACAGCGTCTTATATAGCGCGGCAAATTCCGTTACAGCGTCTTATATAGCGCAGCAGATTCCGTTACAGCGTCTTATATAGCTCAGCAGATTCCGTTACAGCGTCTTATATAGCGCAGCAGATTCCGTTACAGCGTCTTATATAGCGCAGCAGATTCCGTTACAGCGTCTTATATAATGCAGCAGATTCCGTTAGTGTCTTATATAGCGCAGCAGATTCCGTTACAGCGTCTTATATAGCGCGGCAAATTCCGTTACAGCGTCTTATATAGCGCGGCAAATTCCGTTACTGCGTCTTATATAGCGCGGCAGATTCCGTAACAGCGTCTTATATAGCGCAGCAGATTCCATTACAGCGTCTTATATAGCGCAGCTGATTCCGTTACAGTGTCTTATATAGCGCAGCTGATTCTGTTACAGTGTCTTATATAGCGCAGCTGATTCCGTTACAGTGTCTTATATAACGCAGCTGATTCCGTTACAGTGTCTTATATAGCGCAGCTGATTCCGTTACAGTGTCTTATATAGCGCAGCTGATTCCGTTACAGTGTCTTATATAGCGCAGCTGATTCCGTTACAGTTTCTTATATAGCGCAGCTGATTCCGTTACAGTTTCTTATATAGCGCAGCTGATTCCGTTACAGTGTCTTATATAGCGCAGCAGATTACATTAGTGTCTTATATAGCGCAGCAGACTCCGTTACAGCGTCTTATACAGTGCAGCAGATTCCGTTACAGTGTCTTATACAGCCCAACAGATTCCATTACAGTGTCACGGCTAAAGGGCTGGATGGAGTCGTGTGGTGCACAGGAACCGGAGACGGACCAGGAGGAGTAGGATTGAAACGTGCAGGTTTAATAACGGATTTCATAAATGATAAACTTCACTCAAATACTTCTTTAAGTGACAGTTGGAATAAATTAAATTCCACAATACTAATAACGGGCAGGGAAATCTGGAAACGTATACTTGGTGAGCCAGAGTACATAGATGAGGATCCGGAAGGAGGTTGATTTGATGACAGAAGAAATGGATCCGGATGACTGAAAGATGATGGAATGAATGAGTTGTATGAAGGAGGACAGCGGGAAGCTGTGCAGGGTAATTCTGGGACACAAGCAGGAACAAGCACTAGGTAGGACTTGCAGCATTGGTGTCAGGAGAAAACTTCCTTGTAGCAAGATGCAGGGAGCAAGGCACCAGAGTCAGGAGAGAAAGAGCCAGGATCCGGGAATCAGCTAGGAGTTGTGAATGACTCCAAAGACTCATTGCACTGACACTGAACAGCCTAGGCAGATCCCCTATATCCCCAGGGGATGGCTGCCATTGGCTGTCAGCACAGGATGAGGAGGGAACCTCCACTCTGGGCCAATCTGTCTCCTGCCCTCAACCAAGATGGCGACGCCGGCCTCCCGGCACCACTACTACTGCCATCCCTACCCAGAGCTGCCGCTACCCGCACACCGCAGACCGGAGCCTGCACACGCTAGCCGGCGGCGGGCGCGGACGGGTGAGTACTGTACCCGCCGCGCTCCGTCGCGGCTACGTGTGACAGTACCCCCCCTTTTCAGGGTGACCCCAGGGCGCCTATGGGCCTTGTGCGGATTTCTCTGGAGAAATTGCTTTACCAGTTTTGGAGCGTGCAAATCAATGGAATCCACCCAAGAGTTCTCTTCGGGACCAAACCCAACCCATTCCACCAGATACTGGGTACGAGAATTGCGGCAACGAGAGTCTATAATGCGTCTTACCTCGAATTCAGCCCCACTTTCGGAGTTAATCTTGGGCGGTTTGGGAATCTTCTTTTGATAAGAGTTCAACCTTAACCCCTTCCCGACATTTGACGTACATTTACGTCATGGCCGGGAGGTACTTCCCGACACATGGCATAAATGTACGTCATGAGTTTAAACTGTCACTGCGTCTCGAGACGCAGTGACAGAGGGACGATGTCTGCTGTCCCTGACAGCAGACATGTCCCTAAATGCCCAGGGGGGGCTGCGATGTCGCCCCCCCGTCGGCGATCGCTGTGATTGGCTGTTCAGTGTGAACAGCCATTCACAGCGTTTTCCTGTGTTACCAGCGAATCGGACGCTCGGTAAGTAGTAGTAGTAGTAGTAGTACGTTTATTTATATGGCGCCGCAAAGTGTCCGCAGCGCCGTACATAGCAAACAAAAAAAAATGACGAGGTAACGTACAGGGTGTGTTGAAAAATACAGTATAAATGGGGGTATAGCTGGTAGAACTAAAATCAGCATCAGTTCAGAAGTAGGTGTCAAAATTGTCAAGGAGACTAAAGATGAAGTAGAGGAAGGGAAGAACAGGACAGGAGCACAGGTGAGGTAAAGAGGTAGGGTGAGTACGTGAGGAAGGAGGGCCCTACTCATAAGAGTTAACATACTAAAAATAGGTGGGTGGACGAACGAAAAACAATAGGATAAGTAGGAACGGAGGGGAACGGAGGCAGGATAAGAGGATCAAAAGAGGTTAGGAGGAGGGATAGGCTAGTCGAAAAAAGTGGGTTTTGAGGGAGCGCTTGAAGGAGGTAAGGGAATCAGAAAGCCTGATGGGTGGCGGGAGGTTGTTCCAGTGCAGGGGGGCAGCGCGAGAGAAGTCTTGGACACGGGAGTGGGAGGAGGTGATTAGGTGAGAGGTCAGTCGGCGGTCAGTGATGGAGCGAAGAGGACGGGAGGGAGTGTGGATAGAGATCAGTGAAGAGAGGTAAGGAGCGGTGGAGGAGGAGAGAGCTTTGTAGGTGGTGGTGAGGAGTTTAAAGAGAACTCGGAAAGGAATGGGGAGCCAGTGAAGAGATAGACAGAGGGGGGAGGCGGAGGTAGAGCGGCGGGAGAGGAAGATGAGCCTAGCAGCAGCGTTAAGAATGGATTGGAGAGGTGCGAGGCGGGTGAGAGGTAGCCCGGAGAGAAGGATGTTGCAGTAGTCAAGGCGGGAGATGACAAGAGAGTGAATGAGAATTTTGGTCGCGTCAGTGGAGAGGAATGGTCTGATGCGTGAGATGTTGCGTAGGTGAAAGCGGCAAGACTGTGAGAGAGCACGAATGTGGGGGGTGAAAGAGAGGGAGGAGTCAATGATGACACCAAGGCAGCGCGTTTGGTCGGTGGAGGTGATCTCGGTTTCACCAATACTGATGGAGATAGTGGGAGAAGAGGGGATGTTCGGGGGATGGAAGATTAGAAGTTCAGTTTTAGCCATGTTTAGCTTCAGGAAGCGTTGGGTCATCCAGGCTGAGATGGCTGTGAGGCATTCAGAGACCTTGGACAGGAGTGATGGGGATAGATCGGGGGAAGAGAGATAGATTAGGGTATCATCAGCATAAAGGTGGTAATGAAAACCATAGGAGCTGATGAGAGTGCCCAGAGAGGTGGTGTAGAGAGAGAAGAGGAGAGGGCCAAGGACAGACCCTTGGGGAACACCGACTGGCTGCGGGGTAGTAGGAGAGGAGGAGCTCGGAGTGGAGACGGAGAAGGAGCGATCGGAGAGGTATGAGGTGAACCAGGAGAATACCGTGCCAGTGATGCCAAAGGAGCGGAGTGTGTTGAGCAGGAGAGGGTGGTCAACAGTGTCAAAGGCAGCTGACAGATCAAGCTGGATGAGGATAGAGAAGAGGCCTTTGGATTTAGCCGATATTAGATCGTTAGTGACTTTGGTCAGGGCAGTTTCAGTGGAATGTAAAGGGCGGAACCCGGATTGGAGGGGGTCGAGAATGGAGTTAGCAGTAAGGTGGTTTAGGAGACGATTATAGGTCAGACGTTCTAGGAGTTTGGAGGCAAAAGGGAGGAGGGAGATGGGCCTGTAGTTGGATGGGGAGTTGGGGTCCAGATTTGTTTTTTTGAGAATTGGGGAGACAAGAGCGTGTTTGAAGGAGGAAGGGAAGATCCCAGAGGATAGGGAAAGATTAAACAGGTGAGCCAGGTGAGAGCAGACTGACGGACTGAGACGACGGATAATATTGGAGGGGATAGGATCAAGCGGGCAGGTGGAGGGAGAAGCGGATTGAAGGATAGAGTGGACTTCAGCAGCAGTGGTGGGGTAAAATGAGGACAGGGGTTGGAAGGAGGGGAGTGGGGATGTAGGAGGGGAGGAGGGAGAGGGTGGGGTCATGGCAGCAGTGATGGCAGTCCTGAGAGAGGAGATTTTGGTTGAAAAGTAGGTAGCAAAATCAGCGGCTACGATGGAGGACGGAAGAGCTGGAGGAGGGGGGGAGAGCAAGGAGTTGAAGGTGGCGAAGAGCCTGCGGGGATTGGATGATTGGGAAAGGATGAGGGACTTAAAGTAGGATTCCTTGGCCAGAGCAAGGGCAGAGCTGAAGGAGGAGAGAATGAATTTGAAATGGAGATAATCCGCGAGGGAGCGTGATTTCTTCCAGAAGCGCTCAGCAGTGCGAGAGCACTTTTTAAGGAATCGGGTGATAGGCGAGTGCCACGGTTGGGGGTTGGAGCATCGAAGGGGGATAGAGGATGGAGGGCAGGCAGAGTCCAATGTCGAAGATAGGGTGTCATTATAGAAGGAGGCGGCGAGGTTCGGGCAGGACATGGTGGTGATTGGGGCGAGAAGAGGACACAGCGTGTTAGAGAAGGCAGCAAGATCAAGTGTGTTGACGTTATGCCGTGAGACAATGCGCTTGGGAGGGGGAGTGGGAGAGGGGGAAGCAGTGAGGGAGAAGGAGATGAGGTGATGGTCAGAAAGAGGAAAAGCCGAGATAGTGTAGTCAGTAAGGGAACAAGAGCGAGAGAAGACGAGATCGAGGGAGTGTCCTTGGATGTGGGTGGGAGAGGTAGTCCACTGAGATAGGCCAAGAGAGGAGCAGAGAGAGAGGAGTTTGGAGGTGCCAGGATCAGCGGGGTTATCCAAGGGGATGTTAAAGTCACCAAGAATGACAGATGGCAGGTCAGAGGAGAGGAAGTGTGGGAGCCAGGCGGCGAAGTTGTCGAGAAATTGGGAGATAGGGCCAGGGGGGCGGTAGATTGCAGCAACACGGAGGTGGTAGGGGTAGTATAGACGGATAGAGTGAGACTCAAAGGAGGAGAAAAGGAGAGAGGGTTCAGGGTGAATGACACTGTGGGTGCATGAGGCTGAGAGGAGAAAACCCACACCGCCACCTTGGCGACCATCCGGCCTGGGAGTGTGAGAGAAAGAGAGGCCACCGTGGGAGAGAGCAGCCGGAGAGACAGAATCAGAGGTGGAGAGCCAGGTCTCGGTGATAGCAAGGAGGTGGAATGCTCTAGAGATGAATAGGTCATGGATGGCAGGGAGTTTGTTGCAGATGGATCTGGCGTTCCATAGTGCACAGGAAAGAGGGGGGGTGGGTTGTGTATTTATGTGGATAAGGTTTTTGGGATTGCAGAAGCGAGGGGGGGTCGTTGGGAGGGTGGGGGTGCGGGGGCGAGTGTTCAGGATAGGTATGGGATGGGAGGGGGGAGGAGCAGTTGGAGAAAGTGAAGTTGAGAGATTAACAGCCATGAGGAACCGAAGGTGAGAGGGTAGGTTAGTGAAATCAGACAGAGGGATTTGGGAGGACAGACAGCGTCTGTAGTAGATTTGGTAGAAAACAGAGTGAGAGAGAAGGTAACAGGCAAGGAACTACTGTCAGAGAGGAGACAAGTGGGTAAAATCAGGTTGATTGAGTAATCCAATTAAGTATGAAACAGCAACAAGTGAGAGGATGAAGGGAACAGAGAAGGTCAGAAGTGAGGCAAATGTGAGCAGGCGTGAAGAGGGAACCAGAGTGCAATAAATGTGTGGCAAAGATAAGAGAAGATAATAGTGAATGAGTAAAATGAAATACAATGTTGGAGAAAATATAGATAAAAATGAATTAAATGTCAAAATTGAGCAACAGGTTGCAATACGATAGAAAGAAGATGAGTATAATACAATAAAATAGAAGATGAAAATTTAGACTGTGTTCAAACTCACCTTTTTCAGTTTCCAACTCACTTAAGTAATCAAGCTTCACTTTAGTCAGAAAGCTTCCCTCTCAATGAGCCAGCTCAAAATGAGCTCTGCCCCTCCTTATATAGTATGTTAGTCAGCTGTTACACTCAGCTCCTCCCCCTAATCTCTCTTAACACCTAGATTTAACTCCTCCTCCTAGTATCAGTTCACACCTAGTAACAATACACTATACAGATACAGGCACAACCAAAATCACACTCAGATTTCTCCCTCAAAATTGCAGTCTATATATAGAAAGACAGATAAAGAATACAAGACAGAATGCAAGTCACCTGCTTCAGTTTCCAACTCACTTAAGTAATCAAGCTTCACTTTAGTCAGAAAGCTTCCCTCTCAATGAGCCAGCTCAAAATGAGCTCTGCCCCTCCTTATATAGTATGTTAGTCAGCTGTTACACTCAGCTCCTCCCCCTAATCTCTCTTAACACCTAGATTTAACTCCTCCTCCTAGTATCAGTTCACACCTAGTAACAATACACTATACAGATACAGGCACAACCAAAATCACACTCAGATTTCTCCCTCAAAATTGCAGTCTATATATAGAAAGACAGATAAAGAATACAAGACAGAATGCAAGATAACTCACCTGCTTCAGTTTCCAACTCACTTAAGTAATCAAGCTTCACTTTAGTCAGAAAGCTTCCCTCTCAATGAACACAGGTGTCAATCACCGCCGGGCGTCAGGGGGCATGAGGGGGTCATCGGTGACGATGACACCTCACCCCACCCTCACCCCACCTGCCCCCAAGGCTGTGATTGGTCCGTGGGACCCACGGACCAATCACAGCCAAGGCGCGACATTTAAACTGACGGTGACTGCGCTGCAGACGCCATTCCGGTCTGGAATAGCGTGCAGAACGGTCACCGTGCCTGCCTGCCGTGAATACCGACCTGATCCTTGCTAATACTTACCTGATCCTTGCAAATACCTTACCTGATCACCTTATCACTGCTTGTAGCGTGCTGGACGCTTCCTGGATCTGACTTCCTGAGACTTCCTGCTGCTGCTGCAGTGTGATAGAGAGATAGAGAGATAGAGAGAGAGATAGAGAGAGATAGAGAGAGATAGAGAGATAGTGACAGAGAGAGCTATATTTTGTGTCTGCTACCCCCCCTTTTTGGGGGTGCAGGGGTTTTCTATATATATATAACTGTCAGTGCTGCTGCTGCAGTGTCATACAGTGATAGATAGTGATAGATAGTGATAGATAGTGAGAGGTAGAGAGATAGAGAGATTTGTGTCTGCTACCCCCCCTTTTTGGGGGTGCAGGGGTTTTATTTTATATATATAACTGTCAGTGCTGCTGCTGCAGTGTCATAGAGTGATAGATAGTGATAGATAGTGAGAGATAGAGAGATAGAGAGAGATAGTGACAGAGAGTGATAGAGAGTGTATATTTTGTGTCTGCTACCCCCCCTTTTTGGGGGTGCAGTTTTTTTTTATACATATAACTGTCAGTGCTGCTGCTGCAGTGTCCTAGAGTGATAGATAGTGAGAGATAGTGAGAGATAGAGAGATAGAGAGAGATAGTGATAGAGAGTGTATATTTTGTGTCTGCTACCCCCCCTTTTGTGCTGATCAGTATATCTGTGCTGATCAGCAACTTTTTGGGGGCGCAGAGGTTTTTTTTTTTATATATATACCTGTCAGTTGCTGCCAGTTGCACTGTCAGTTGCACCAAAGGTTGTGCACCTGCTGTCCCTCACTGGTAATCAGTGTCGCATCACTGATCACCTTTTTTTTTTTTTGTGAGTGCTGTGGGGTCTTTTTTTAATTTTTTTTTTACACACACTGATTTTGTGGGTGTCCTGTGGCCACTGTGCGCCGATCAGTGACGTACATCACTGATCAGCTTTTTCGGTACAGGGTTGATCAATTTTTTTTTTTTTTTTGATCAGATTCCTGTTGCCTTTGAGCGCTGTTCAGTGACAGACGTTACTGACCAACATCTGTGCTCAATTTTTGGCGCAGGACCTTTTTTTTTTTTTTTAACCCCTTCAATTTTTTATTTTTAACCCCTTCATTTTTTTTTTTTTTATTGGTATAAAGTATTTTTTTTTTTCTGCACCACATACACACTACATACCCCCCGGATTGAAATAAAGTTTGTACCCCCCCCTACACTATACACGTGTTGAAACATTTCACTACCAGTAACACAAAAATAAAAATGGCATCCCAAATGTCCTCCCAAATGTCCTCCCAAATGTCCTCCCAAATGTCCTCCCAGTCATCCAGGAGAATGTATTCAGTGGAGGAGGCATATGCCATGCTTGCTTCTGACTCTGACACAGCCAGTGATGCAAGCGGGGAATTTGAAGGATTCGTCTTAAGCTCCTCTTCCTCCTCTGGTGATGAGGGACCCCCTCAAAGACGCCCCCGTAGATCAGCTGAGATTCCCCCCCCAATAATTGATCTAGTATGGACCCCACCACCAGACAATTTTGAGCCCCAGGTTCCTGAGTTTTTGGCCATGCCAGGAATCCAATTTGATTCCACAGGTCTCAGAGAAATTGACTTTTTCAAATTATTTTTCTCTGATGATTTTATAAATTTAATGGTGGACCAAACTAATTTATATGCCCAGCAGTTTATTGCTCAAAACCCCACGTCATCATTTGCTAGGTGGACCCCTGTAGATGCAGTAGAGATGATGACGTTTTGGGGTCTGGTGTTTCATATGGGCATAGTAAAAAAGCCAGAAATTAGGCAATATTGGAGTACAGATGTTCTGTACAGTACTCCATTTTACCGTATGGCCATGCCCCGGACTCGATTTGAGACAATTCTTAAATTTATACATTACACCGATAATGCACAGTGCCCACCCAGAGATGATCCCACCTTTGACCGGCTATTCAAAGTCAGGCCGGTCATTGATCATTTCAGTGCCAAATTTGAAGAGGTGTACATCCCTGAAAAATTTATTTGTATCGACGAGTCCCTTATACATTTTAAAGGAAGGGTTAAATTCCGCCAGTACCTTCCCAGTAAGAGGGCAAGGTATGGCATAAAAATGTATAAACTGTGTGAAAGCACCTCAGGGTACACCCACAGGTTTAGGGTTTATGAAGGGAAGGATTCAAGAATTCAACCGCCAGAATGCCCCCCCTCCCTCGTAGGTGTTAGTGGGAAAATTGTCTGGGATTTAGTGCACCCCTTCCTGGATAAAGGTTATCACCTCTATGTGGATAACTTTTACACTAGCATCCCCCTGTTTAAGGCCCTTGGTTCAAGAGGTACAGCAGCTTGCGGTACTGTGCGCAAGAACCAAAGAGGCCTCCCAAAAACGCACATTGCCCAAGTAATGAGAAGGGGTGAAAGCAGGGGAATATGCACCGAAAATATGTTGTTGGTCAAATATAAGGACAAGAGGGATGTCCTTATACTGACAACAATTCACGGAGACAGTACCACCTCCGTCCCTGTACGAGGTACCAGTACCCACACCTCCAAACCTAATTGTATCCTGGATTACAATAGGTACATGGGCGGAGTGGATCTTTCAGATCAGGTACTGAAGCCGTACAGTGCCCTGCGGAAAACAAAAATCTGGTACAAGAAGGTGGCCGTGTATATCATCCAGAAGGCACTGTATAACGCTTACGTGCTATTCCGTTCTACCGGCCAGAGGGGGACATTTATGCACTTTCAAGAGGAAGTCATAAAGGGCCTAATATTTGGGAACCAGCAGGCAGAGGGCCCCAGTACTTCTAGTACTGGCCCCCGTATTGTACCAGGGCAGCATTTTCCTGATGAAATCCCCTCCACTGGAAAAAAGGGCAGGACACAAAAAAGGTGCAAAGTTTGCTATAAAAAGGGAATAAGAAAGCAAACTATTTTCCAGTGTGACACTTGCCCCGACAAACCCGGCCTATGTATAAAGGAGTGTTTTAAAATATACCACACATCTATGGAATATTAGGTTCATAATTTCACCGTGCTTCGGGGGTCTTGCTAATGCCACATAGCACCCACCATTCATTCCACCAGAATCTGAGCCGCAAAATCCAAAAATCACTCCTTCCCTTCTGAGTCCTGCCATGCACCCAACTGGTATTTTTTGGTCACATGTGAGGCATTGCCATACTCGGGAGAAATTGGGGCACAGATTTTGGGGTGCTTTGTCTCCTTCATTCCTTGTGAAAATGAAAAATTTTGAGCCAGAACTGCATTTTTGTGTAAAAAAATGTAATTTTTCATGTTCACTGCCCAGTTTTATCAAAATTGGTGAAACCCCTGGGGGTTTGAAATGTACACTATACCCCTAGATGAATTCCCTGAGGGGTGTAGTTTGCAAAATGGGGTCACTTGTGGGGGGGTTCCACTGTATTGGTGCTTTGGGGGTCTTGCTAATGCGACATAGCACCCACCATCATTCCACCAGAATTTGTGCTGCAAAATCCAAATATCACTCCTTCCCTTCTGAGTCCTGCCACTTTTTGGTCACACATGAGGCATTGCCGTACTCGGGAGAAATTGGGGCACAGATTTTGGGGTGCTTTGTCTCCTTCATTCCTTCTGAAAATGAAAAATTTTGAGCCAGAACTGCATTTTTGTGTAAAAAAATGTAATTTTTCATTTTCACTGCCCACTTGTATCAAAATTGGTGAAACCCCTGGGGGTTTGAAATGTACACTATACCCCTAGATGAATTCCCTGAGGGGTGTAGTTTGCAAAATGGGGTGACTTGTGGGGGGGTTCCACTGTATTGGTGCAACATAGCACCCACCATTCATTCCACCAGAATCTGTGCTGCAAAATCCAAAAATCACTCCTTCCCTTCTGAGTCCTGCCATGCACCCAACTGGTATTTTTTGGTCACATGTGAGGCATTGCCGTACTCGGGAGAAATTGGGGCACAGATTTTGGGGTGCTTTTTCTCCTTCATACCTTCTGAAAATGAAAAATTTTGAGCCAGAACTGCATTTTTGTGTAAAAAATGTAATTTTTCATGTTCACTGCCCACTTGTATCAAAATTGGTGAAACCCCTGGGGGTTTGAAATGTACACTATACCCCTAGATGAATTCCCTGAGGGGTGTAGTTTGCAAAATGGGGTCACTTGTGGGGGGGTTCCACTGTATTGGTGCTTGGGGGGTCTTGCTAATGCGACATAGCACCCACCAAAATTCCACCAGAATCTGAGCTGCAAAATCCAAAAATCACTCCTTCCCTTTTGAGTCCTGCCATGCACCCAACTGGTATTTTTTGGTCACATGTGAGGCATTGCCGTACTCGGGAGAAATTGGGGCACAGATTTTGGGGTGCTTTTTCTCCTTCATACCTTCTGAAAATGAAAAATTTTGAGCCAGAACTGCATTTTTGTGTAAAAAATGTAATTTTTCATGTTCACTGCCCACTTGTATCAAAATTGGTGAAACCCCTGGGGGTTTGAAATGTACACTATACCCCTAGATGAATTCCCTGAGGGGTGTAGTTTGCAAAATGGGGTGACTTGTGGGGGGGTTCCACTGTATTGGTGCTTGGGGGGTCTTGCTAATGCCACATAGCACCCACCAACATTCCACCAGAATCTGAGCTGCAAAATCCAAAAATCACTCCTTCCCTTCTGAGTCCTGCCATGCACCCAAATGGTATTTTTTGGTCACATGTGAGGCATTGCCGTACTCGGGAGAAATTGGGGCACAGATTTTGGGGTGCTTTGTCTCCTTCATACCTTCTGAAAATGAAAAATTTTGAGCCAGAACTGCATTTTTGTGTAAAAAAATGTAATTTTTCATTTTCACTGCCCACTTGTATCAAAATTGGTGAAACCCCTGGGGGTTTGAAATGTACACTATACCCCTAGATGAATTCCCTGAGGGGTGTACTTTGCAAAATGGGGTGACTTGTGGGGGGGTTCCACTGTATTGGTGCAACATAGCACCCACCATTCATTCCACCAAAATCTGTGCTGCAAAATCCAAAAATCACTCCTTCCGTTCTGAGTCCTGCCATGCACCCAACTGGTATTTTTTGGTCACATGTGAGGCATTTCCGTACTCGGGAGAAATTGGGGCACAGATTTTGGGGTGCTTTTTCTCCTTCATACCTTCTGAAAATGAAAAATTTTGAGCCAGAACTGCATTTTTTTGTAAAAAAATGTAATTTTTCATTTTCACTGCCCACTTGTATCAAAATTGGTGAAACCCCTGGGGGTTTGAAATGTACACTATACCCCTAGATGAATTCCCTGAGGGGTGTAGTTTTCAAAATGGGGTGACTTGTGGGGGGGTTCCACTGTATTGGTGCTTGGGGGGTCTTGCTAATGCGACATAGCACCCACCAAAATTCCACCAGAATCTGAGCTGCAAAATCCAAAAATCACTCCTTCCGTTCTGAGTCCTGCCATGCACCCAACTGGTATTTTTTGGTCACATGTGAGGCATTGCCGTACTCGGGAGAAATTGGGGCACAGATTTTGGGGTGCTTTTTCTCCTTCATACCTTCTGAAAATGAAAAATTTCGAGCCAGAACTGCATTTTTGTGTAAAAAATGTAATTTTTCATTTTCACTGCCCACTTGTATCAAAATTGGTGAAACCCCTGGGGGTTTGAAATGTACACTATACCCCTAGATGAATTCCCTGAGGGGTGTAGTTTGCAAAATGGGGTGACTTGTGGGGGGGTTCCACTGTATTGGTGCTTGGGGGGTCTTGCTAATGCGACATAGCACCCACCAAAATTCCACCAGAATCTGAGCCGCAAAATCCAAAAATCACTCCTTCCGTTCTGAGTCCTGCCATGCACCCAACTGGTATTTTTTGGTCACATGTGAGGCATTTCCGTACTCGGGAGAAATTGGGGCACATATTTTGGGGTGCTTTTTCTCCTTCATACCTTCTGAAAATGAAAAATTTTGAGCCAGAACTGCATTTTTGTGTAAAAAAATGTAATTTTTCATTTTCACTGCCCACTTGTATCAAAATTGGTGAAACCCCTGGGGGTTTGAAATGTACACTATACCCCTAGATGAATTCCCTGAGGGGTGTACTTTGCAAAATGGGGTGACTTGTGGGGGGGTTCCACTGTATTGGTGCAACATAGCACCCACCATTCATTCCACCAGAATCTGTGCTGCAAAATCCAAAAATCACTCCTTCCCTTCTGAGTCCTGCCATGCACCCAACTGGTATTTTTTGGTCACATGTGAGGCATTGCCGTACTCGGGAGAAATTGGGGCACAGATTTTGGGGTGCTTTTTCTCCTTCATACCTTCTGAAAATGAAAAATTTTGAGCCAGAACTGCATTTTTGTGTAAAAAAATGTAATTTTTCATTTTCACTGCCCACTTGTATCAAAATTGGTGAAACCCCTGGGGGTTTGAAATGTACACTATACCCCTAGATGAATTCCCTGAGGGGTGTAGTTTTCAAAATGGGGTGACTTGTGGGGGGGTTCCACTGTATTGGTGCTTTGGGGGTCTTGCTAATGCGACATAGCACCCACCAAAATTCCACCAGAATCTGAGCTGCAAAATCCAAAAATCACTCCTTCCCTTCTGAGTCCTGCCATGCACCCAACTGGTATTTTTTGGTCACATGTGAGGCATTGCCGTACTCGGGAGAAATTGGGGCACATATTTTGGGGTGCTTTGTCTCCTTCATACCTTCTGAAAATGACAAATTTGGAGCCAGAACTGTATTTTTGTGTAAAAAAAATAATTTTTCATTTTCACTGCCCAGTTGTACCACAATTGGTGAAACCCCTGGGGGTTTGAAATGTACACTATACCCCTAGATGAATTCCCTGAGGGGTGTAGTTTGCAAAATGGGGTCACTTGTGGGGGGGTTCCTAACTTTTAGCATCTTATGGTGCCTAGAAACCTACATGGTGCCTAAAAAATAATCTCATAAAAAGGAGGCTCCAAAATCAAGTAGGTGCTCCTTCTATTATGAAGCCTGTGGTTTGGTCACCGTGCACACTAGGGCCACATATAGGATATTTATGAAAACAAAAGAATTGGGGGAATCAATTTTCAGTCACATTTCTCTAGTAAAATGTACTGTGTTCCTTAGAAAAATGTATTAAAATTGCAAATCTGCAAAAAAAAAGAAATTTTGAAATTTCACCTACACTTTGTTTTAATTCCTGTGAAACACCTAAAGGGTTAACAAACTTCCAAAATGCTGTTTTGAATACTGCGAGGGGTGCAGTTTTTGAAATGGCATCATTTATGGGGGTGTCTCACATACAAGTCCCTCAAAGTCACATCAGAACTGAACTGGTCCCTAAAAAAATCAGTGTTTGAAATTTTCTTGAAAATTTGAGAATTTGCTATTCATATTTGAAGCCTCCTAGTGTCCCAAAAAATTAAAAGGAAGTTGAAATAATGATGTCAACATAAAGTAGACATATGGTCTATGTTAGTTATTCACTATTTTGAGTGGTAAGATTATTTGTCTCACAAGCAGAAAATTTAACATTTTGCAAATCGCTAAATTTTCCATTTTTTCACGATATTTTGGTATTTTTCACAAAAAAACACAGACTGTATCGACCCAAATTTACCACTAATTTGAAGTACAATGTGTCACGAAAAAACAATCTCAAAATCACTGGGATAAGTAAAAGCAAAAAAAAGTTATCCCCACTTAAGTGAGACATGTCAGATTTGAAAAAAAGGGCTCTGTCAGGAACGCAAAAACTGGCTCTGTCAGGAAGGGGTTAAAGGCTTGAGGAGGGACACATGGAAGGAATTCGAAATCCTTAGGGAAGGAGGAAGTTGAAGTCTATAAGCGACAGGATTAATGACTTGGATGATAGGGTATGGCCCAATGAACCGGGGAGCCAGCTTCATAGAGGGCAGACGGAGGCGTATATGGCGGGTAGACAGCCATACCCGGTCTCCGACTTTCAATCTGGGCGCTGCCCTTCCGGAGGAAGAGTGATAGGAGTTGTTATGCATATATTCTGCCCACGGGAGAAGATCCACCCAGTCATCTTGGGAAGACGAGACAAACAGTCGGATAAAGGCCTCCAAGTCTTGATTCACCCGTTCTGTCTGGCCGTTGGTCTGGGGATGAAAGGCAGTGGAAAACTTGAGTTTGACCTGTACCGCGGCACAGAGAGCTCTCCAGAACTTTGCAACGAACTGTACTCCGCGGTCGGATACAATCTCTTTGGGCAGTCCGTGAAGTTTAAAAATGGTTGAGATGAATAGCTGAGCCAGTACTGGAGCAGAGGGGAGACCTTTTAGTGGGAAAAAATGGACCATTTTCGAGAATCGGTCGACCACTACCCAGATTGCGGTATGACCTTTTGAGGGAGGTAGTTCGCAAATGAAGTCCATTGACAGATGGGTCCATGGTTCTGTGGGAATGGTTAGAGGGCGGAGAGGACCAGCGGGAGTTGTTCTGGGCACTTTATGCTGAGCACATCTTACACAAGAGGCAACGAAGTTGGTTACGTCGTGGCGGATGGATGGCCACCAATAAGAACGTGACAGGAACATCAAGGTCTTTTGTGCTCCTGCGTGCCCTGCGAAGCGGGAAGAATGTGCCCATGACAATATTTTCTTGCGAAGTTCGGGGGGAACGAACGTTTTACCTGGAGGAGGAGATGGCTGTACGGTTACTTGGGCGAAGACCAGCGGATCGAGGATTGGACGAGGAGGTGTCTCTAGGTCAGAGGTCGTCTCAAAGGAGCGGGATAGAGCGTCTGCCTTAGTATTCGTGGTTCCAGGTCGGAATTTAATTTGGAAATCAAAGCGTTCAAAAAACATGGCCCAACGGGCTTGGCGGGCAGTAAGGCACTGAGCCTGTTTAAGAAAGGACAGATTTTTGTGGTCTGAATACACGGTGATCTTATGTCGTGCCCCCTCCAGAAGGTATCGCCACTCCTCTAACGCAGTTTTGACTGCAAGCAACTCCTGTTCCCCGATGGGGTAATTCTTCTCTGCTGGGAGGAATTTTTTGGAGAGGAAGGCACAAGGGTGTAATTCTTGATCCTCACCTTTTTGTGACAAGATGGCCCCGATCCCTTCCGAGGATGCGTCCACCTCGAGAATGAAGGGCCTGTCGAGGTCTGGTTGGAGGAGGATTGGTGCCGTCATGAATGCTCTCTTTAACTGCTGGAAGGCAGAGGATGCTTCTGGCGACCATCGGCTTGGATCAGCTCCCTTGCAAGTGAGAGCAGTGAGGGGAGCAGCGATAGTAGAGAAGTTCCGGATAAATCGCCAGTAATAGTTTGAGAACCCTAGGAATCTCTGAATTCCTTTGAGTGTTGTGGGGGCTGCCCAGTCTTGGATGGCTCTCACCTTCTGTGGCCGGAGAGCCCAGCACACGGGGTTAATGGCGGCTGCAGCACTGAAGGGGTTAACTATCCGTGCTTTGCCGTTATTCAGAACAAGGGCACTTGCCCTGTTTTAAACTGTATGAGTAGCACTGAGCTGGGACAGGACCCCTGCTGCAGTGCTGATGTAAGTTATAGCACTGAGCTGGGCACCCGGCACACATATCATATGTATTTATGTAATATATGTTTGGCACTGAGCTAGGACTGCATCATATATTGTGTATTGAATATTGAATATTGAGGAATGCATTCTGGACTTACAATGCACTTTGTACATTTCTGGGGGGAAGGAATTTAGCAATCTTGGTGATGAGGAAATGAAATGCTAATTTGCCTCTCTTGCCAGAATGTCTGTAAGTGTCCAAAACACAGCAGGGAGTAGGCTCTGTATCTGAAGCACTGTGTAAAAGGTGATAAAAAGGAAATTTGTGTACCTGAGCCCAGGACATCCTGTGTGTGAGGTGTTGATAAGGCACAGACATTTGTGCTTCGTTATGTAAACGTGTCCAGGAGATAAATATCTCCCCTGTTCCTGGAAGTTATGTATTCTAAGGAAATTGGACTTATCCTTTGTAGTATGTAATCTTGGTTCGTTATGCACTGGAAGTAACATATCAGATTGAGATGCAAATTGTAAATGTATGGGGAGGATCTGACAATGTCAAAGAGTTTTCTGCCTATATAAGCAGGGCTCTGTGAGCCCAAAGTTGTACTCTGTTCTACCTGTCCTGCTGTAAACATTCTGCTGTATGCTGCACTCTCCTATTCTAGGAGAGAGTTCTTTTAAGAACTTTGAGCAAATAAACATCTTCTTGCCTCAAGACGTCTCTGCCATCTTGCGACTAACAGAATTACCGCAATAATTCCGTTCTCCGGCTGTTCTGGGTAAAGGTATCCAGCGTCCTCCAAGCTCCGCTCTGCCAGCTACCGAAGCAGAGGTCTGGTCCGTGAACCAGAGGGGAAGCCACTGACGCCAGCCAGGAGTGTGTCAGCAGCGCGTCAACGCATACACTCCCGCAGGTAGTACTCAGGTGCCAGCAGTTGGCCCTGAGGAGGTAACCGTGGTTCCAGGCGCCACGTATAAGGAGTCTGGTGGTGGCAGCGATACCCCGCCCACTGCGTAGTGGGCGGAGTCAGTAACAGGCGGTTGCTGACGGTAACAGGGAATCCCCAATTGGCACGGTCCCGTGAGACCTGGTACCGCAATCTGTGGACCCGAAGGGCGTAGCCAGAGCTAAGGGCAGGCGTCCGGTCACAGAAATTGGTGGCACAGCGGTGGGATAACCCAGGCGGCTCTTCAGTCACCCGATTGGAGAAGCCGAGTTACTCAGGGAGGAGTAACTGCAGCCAGGAGAACGCGCAAGATGGCGGACTTCAATGGAATGTCGAAGGATGACCTCGAGATCGTGTGTCGGGAGAAGGGTGTGGATATCCCTTCCAAAGCAACTGTAAACGAAATGAGGGCGGCGCTCAAGCGCTTGGAGGAGTCGAGTTGGGAGGAGGTGCAGTACGCTGATGGTGACCGTGTCCAGGAGGACAGCCACACAGAGGACCTTCATCTGGACCCGGTGAGACTCACAAGCCCCGCCCCCTCTAGCAGCAGCCACGTTTCCCAACATTCCCTAGCAGGGCCAGGATCCTCGCGTCCCAGGGTGGACGGCGCGGATAGCCTAGCGGATCGGCTAGCGGAATTAGGGGAGAGGGCAACGGAACAAGAACGCATGCTCATCATCCGGATGTGGCATGCGGAGCGGGCAACACAGGCTGTGGTACCCCAAGGACCGTTGTCAGCTGCTACCCCCCGAGTGGGACGGATTCAGTTTGCCAAGTTTGCCGACAGCGATGGGGACATTGATGGACATTTGCAAGTTTTTGAGAGGACTTGTAAACTCCATGATTTGCCCAAACAGGAGTGGGTAAGACACCTTGTGCCCACCCTGCATGGAGAGGCCTTGGAGGCCTATCGAGGAGTGGCTAATGAGGACTGTGGGGACTATGATGTTGTCGCCAAGGCCCTCCTCCAACGGTTTTTTGTAACTCCTGAGTCCTACAGGAAAAAGTTTCGGGACTTGCCAAAGAATCCTGGCAGCACCCACGAGCAGTTTGCCACCCAGCTGCGGCAGTACTTGGTGAAGTGGGTGCAGGAATCAAAGGCCACAACCTGGGACACCCTGATTGATGTGATCTGCAGGGAGCAGTTCTACCGCAGGTGTGCCCAGGAAGTGAAGGAGTGGGTGCTAGATCGGGAGCCAACGAGCATAAAGATGGCTGCCCAGCTAGCGGACAAGTATGTGGCAATTCGGTCACAGGGGCTGAAACGCCCAAGTAGCAGCCCACTACAAAGGACTGTACCACCAGGGGGACACCCCTCTTCAGCTCATCGCCCCCCAAAGCAAGCACCTTCCAACCCGGGTGCTCTTGGCCAGCAATCGCCCCGCAGCGTCCCTGCGAGTAATCAGGGATCATCGGAGCCCCGACTGGTCAAGAAGTGCTACAGCTGTGGGAAAATCGGACATCTGAGGATGAACTGTCCCACCCTGCCGGCACCCCAGATTCGCGCTACCAATCCGAATGCTGGAGCCCGGCTTGCTTGCTTGACCCGTGGAGATGAGCCCACAGAGACTGTACCTCCTCCAGTCAGTCCGATGGAGTGTGGTGAGAAGCAGGCAGACTCTGCTGATAGAGTCACCTGCATGGCCATGCGGCCTCTACAGAATATGTGGCGGCACCTGCAGTCGGTCCAAGTGGGGCCCCTGCAGGGGGAAGGCCTGAGAGACTCTGGGGCCTCAATCACTGTGGTGAGCCCCAGACTGATTGATCCTGCTGCATTATTGCAGGGTCGCACTGCCAAAGTTACAATGGCAGATGGAGCAGAGCGAGAGGTGCCCATGGCCAGAGTCTACCTGGATTGGGGGGCTGGATCAGAGTTGCGAGATGTTGCCGTCATGGATGGCCTCCCAACAGATGTAGTCCTGGGGAATGATCTTGGGGGTGGAATCGTTACCACATTTGCTAACGCCATCGCCTGGAGTCAAGCTGCCAGACTACAGTCCTTACCATCAACACCAGCACAGCCCAGCCCAGAGGAAAAGACCACAGCGGCCAGACAACCGCCAGCACAGCCAACCACAGCATCAACCAGCCCAGAGGAAAAGACTACAGCGGCTAGATCAGCGCATCTCCCCAGCATGCCTTTTGCCTCTGGTGTGCCTACGTCCCCTAGCAACGCGGAGGATGTATGTGCCAGCTTGTTGTATCCTGTGGGGGTACCCAGCGATGCTCCTGTTCCTAGTGGTTTGCCAACTCCAGCGGTGAGTATGAGTGACCACACTGACCTTGACATGACTGACCCAAACCAGAATGAACCTAGACCTCCCAACCTAGATGCCCCTGTAGAGTGTTCCCCTTTAGGAGAAAGTGAGGGGCACTGGCAGGGGGTTCAGGAGGCTCCGCTCTCTGACCCATCCCTGACAGGCATACGGTGCCAAGCTCGCAGCGGCCTTGATGGGGTGGGGGTGGGGAGTGTGCCCGGGCAGGAAGGGTTCAGGCCCAGGGTAGTCAGGAAGGTAGAAGGGGATACACCAGAGAGGGTGGGTTCCCCAAGACGTAGGTCCTTTGAGGAGGACAGGAGGGCAGGTCTGACAGTTGTTGCAGACGGGTGCCCGGGAGAAGTGACAGGGGTGCAGTGCCTGGAGGATAGTGTGGGAGGAGACAGGGGTAGGCCCAGACCAGGGAAGGTAGAGGCGACCAGAGGCTGTCCCCGGCCCACAACCCCCAGACAGGTACTGACCTTAGAAACTGTAAGGCCCTACAGACCAGTTGTCCCTGACTCTAGTTTGGTAGTGACGTCCCTTACAGTAGTGACTAGGAAGGGTCTTCCCAAGACAGTGGACTGTACACCTGCTTGTGAGTTGGCATTCCAGTCGCTGAAGGAGGCTCTGGTACCAGCTCCAGTGCTGATGACGCATATTTATTACCAGGACATTGTGGTACGGACTATTGCATCATTGCACGGACTGGGAGCAGTACTGAGCCAAGAGGAGCCATATGGGCAGGAGCACCCTGTGGCTTGTGTGAGCAGAATACTGCTATGGTGGGAGGTGGGGTATGCCACAATTTGGACACACTGGGTGGCAATTGTGTATGCAGCAGACCAGCTTTGGCACAGATGGTGCCACTGGCACCCCACTGGGGTGAAGGAACACCCACCTGAGGAAGGTTTGCCCCCTTCATTGGGGGAAACAGACCGACTGTTGTTGTGGGGCCTTGGACTTGGACACTGTGGTGACTGCGTGGACTTTCAGCACCAACCAGATACGGTCCCCTGCAATCTGGATGAACTGTCTAGGCTGGGGCCAAAAATCCCCAGGCACTCCCAGTAACCCCCAAATGGGCTGCGGGACCAGGAGCCAAATCGTTGGGACATGGCCCTCTGGTTTCCCGCTTGAAGGGGGGGGGAGAAGTGTGGCCGGAGAGCCCAGCACACGGGGTTAATGGCGGCTGCAGCACTGAAGGGGTTAACTATCCGTGCTTTGCCGTTATTCAGAACAAGGGCACTTGCCCTGTTTTAAACTGTATGAGTAGCACTGAGCTGGGACAGGACCCCTGCTGCAGTGCTGATGTAAGTTATAGCACTGAGCTGGGCACCCGGCACACATATCATATGTATTTATGTAATATATGTTTGGCACTGAGCTAGGACTGCATCATATATTGTGTATTGAATATTGAATATTGAGGAATGCATTCTGGACTTACAATGCACTTTGTACATTTCTGGGGGGAAGGAATTTAGCAATCTTGGTGATGAGGAAATGAAATGCTAATTTGCCTCTCTTGCCAGAATGTCTGTAAGTGTCCAAAACACAGCAGGGAGTAGGCTCTGTATCTGAAGCACTGTGTAAAAGGTGATAAAAAGGAAATTTGTGTACCTGAGCCCAGGACATCCTGTGTGTGAGGTGTTGATAAGGCACAGACATTTGTGCTTCGTTATGTAAACGTGTCCAGGAGATAAATATCTCCCCTGTTCCTGGAAGTTATGTATTCTAAGGAAATTGGACTTATCCTTTGTAGTATGTAATCTTGGTTCGTTATGCACTGGAAGTAACATATCAGATTGAGATGCAAATTGTAAATGTATGGGGAGGATCTGACAATGTCAAAGAGTTTTCTGCCTATATAAGCAGGGCTCTGTGAGCCCAAAGTTGTACTCTGTTCTACCTGTCCTGCTGTAAACATTCTGCTGTATGCTGCACTCTCCTATTCTAGGAGAGAGTTCTTTTAAGAACTTTGAGCAAATAAACATCTTCTTGCCTCAAGACGTCTCTGCCATCTTGCGACTAACAGAATTACCGCAATAATTCCGTTCTCCGGCTGTTCTGGGTAAAGGTATCCAGCGTCCTCCAAGCTCCGCTCTGCCAGCTACCGAAGCAGAGGTCTGGTCCGTGAACCAGAGGGGAAGCCACTGACGCCAGCCAGGAGTGTGTCAGCAGCGCGTCAACGCATACACTCCCGCAGGTAGTACTCAGGTGCCAGCAGTTGGCCCTGAGGAGGTAACCGTGGTTCCAGGCGCCACGTATAAGGAGTCTGGTGGTGGCAGCGATACCCCGCCCACTGCGTAGTGGGCGGAGTCAGTAACAGGCGGTTGCTGACGGTAACAGGGAATCCCCAATTGGCACGGTCCCGTGAGACCTGGTACCGCAATCTGTGGACCCGAAGGGCGTAGCCAGAGCTAAGGGCAGGCGTCCGGTCACACCTTCTCTGGGTCCATTTCTATCCCAGTGGCGGAGAGAATGTGACCCAAGAATGGAATGGACGTGACCTCAAAAACGCACTTCTCCAACTTGCAGAACAGTTGATTTTGGCGAAGACGTCGTAGGACTTCGGACACTGTCTGTCTGTGAAGTTGGAGATTTGGAGAGAAGATGAGTATATCGTCTAGATAGACTACGATGGAGTGGTACAGCAAGTCCCGAAAGATATCATTTACAAACTGTTGGAAGACAGCGGGGGCGTTACAAAGGCCGAAGGGCATCACCAGGTATTCATAGTGGCCGTCGCGCGTGTTAAAAGCCGTCTTCCACTCGTCACCTGGACGGATCCGGATCAAATTGTAGGCCCCTCGCAGGTCCAATTTAGTAAAGATTGCTGCCCCTCTGATCTTGTCGAATAGTTCTGCGATAAGGGGTAAGGGATAGCGGTTTTTAATGGTGATGTCGTTCAGGCCCCTATAGTCGATACATGGCCGAAGACCGCCATCTTTCTTTTTCACAAAGAAAAACCCGGCCCCGGCCGGAGAAGTAGATGGTCGAATGAAACCTTTGTTTAAGTTCTCTTGAATGTACGAGGACATGGCCTCAGTCTCAGGTAGCGACAGGGGATAGATGCGGCCACGAGGAGGGAATTTCCCGGCCACCAGCTCTATCGGGCAGTCCCAAGGACGGTGAGGAGGCAGGGTGTCGGCACCACCTTTACTGAATACATCTGTAAATGAACGATATGGTGCGGGTATCGACAAGGGTGGAGCTGAAGAGGATGAAGGACAGTTACCCTCACGTTGTGGATGGGTCTGGTAGACCGGAAGGATCTGAGGAATGCAAGTAGACTGGCAATCTGTTCCCCAGGCCTTGACCTCCATATTGGTCCAATCGATGTGTGGGTTATGTTTGGAGAGCCAGGGAAGGCCCAGGACCATTTGGTGTGAGGACTGTGGAAGAATGAAGAATTCGAGGGTCTCTTGATGTAGAGCTCCTATGAGCAGTGTCACCGGGGTGGTCTGATGGGTGATTTGTCCACTACGAATTCGACTCCCATCCACTGCAGTGAGGACCAGCGAGTGATCCAGGGGTTGCACAGGCAGGGCATGTTGGGTAACAAAAGAAGAAGAAAGGAAGTTTCCCGCTGCTCCAGAGTCCAATAGGGCCTGAACTCTTTTTCTCCCTTGGGGACACACAAGGGTAACCGGAATGGTGGAATCAGAAGAAGAGGGAGATGGAAGCAAGACTCCTAATCGGACCTCCCTCGGGGAGATTAGGAGCGGTCGTTTCCCGGCCGCAGCGGGCAGGAAGCCAATAAGTGAGCTGAGGAGCCACAGTACATGCATAGATTCTCTCGCCGTCTTCGGGACTTCTCTTCGAGAGAGAGACGGGAGCGGTTGATTTGCATGGGCTCATCTGTTGACACCGCAGGAGGCGGGGTTGGTTTGGAGGCTGGTGCGACATTGGAAGGAAATCGAGGGCGAAGGCGATCAGAGCGATTCCTCTCAAGTTGGCGTTCTTGGAGTCGCAGATCGACTTTGTTACATAATGAAATGAGTTCAGCCAGGGTGGAAGGAGAATCGCGAGTTGCTAACTCGTCCTTGATGCGCCCGGCTAGGCCGTTCCAGAAGGCAGAAACGAGAGCCTCTTCGTTCCATCTGAGTTCGGAAGCCAGGGTTTGAAATTGTACGACATATTGTCCCACTGAGCGACTGCCCTGACGAATCCTTAGGATCTCCGTGGCTGCGGAGGACACTCTGCCAGGCTCGTCGAAGATGCGACGGAAGGAGGCCACAAATTCTTCATAGTTATTGAGGATGGGATCCGCACGCTCCCAAAGGGGGGACACCCACTCCAGGGCTGGACCCGCCAGTAGGGACACGATGTAAGCCACCCGAGTCTTGGGAGAGGGGAAATTGGAAGGCTGGAGGGTAAAATGGACGTCACATTGATTCAGGAATCCTCGACACCCCCTCGGGGACCCGTCATATTTACTGGGGGTTGACAGGTGTAGCTGGTGAGGAGCAGCTGGCCCAGGGGGAGCAGCAGGGGCCGAAGCTCCGGAGGTTGGTGCTGCTGAAACTGAGGGAGCCGCCTGAGGTGATGACAAGTTCTGGAGAAATTGAGCCACTTGACGCTGGGTAGTCTCTACTTGTTCCAATCGAGCCATGATGCCTTGAAGAACATCCGTCATGGAGGCCTGTGCTTCACCCGATTCCATCGGGTCAGTGCAAACTGTCACGGCTAAAGGGCTGGATGGAGTCGTGTGGTGCACAGGAACCGGAGACGGACCAGGAGGAGTAGGATTGAAACGTGCAGGTTTAATAACGGATTTCATAAATGATAAACTTCACTCAAATACTTCTTTAAGTGACAGTTGGAATAAATTAAATAGAGTCCAGCACAATACTAATAACGGGCAGGGAAATCTGGAAACGTATACTTGGTGAGCCAGAGTACATAGATGAGGATCCGGAAGGAGGTTGATTTGATGACAGAAGAAATGGATCCGGATGACTGAAAGATGATGGAATGAATGAGTTGTATGAAGGAGGACAGCGGGAAGCTGTGCAGGGTAATTCTGGGACACAAGCAGGAACAAGCACTAGGTAGGACTTGCAGCATTGGTGTCAGGAGAAAACTTCCTTGTAGCAAGATGCAGGGAGCAAGGCACCAGAGTCAGGAGAGAAAGAGCCAGGATCCGGGAATCAGCTAGGAGTTGTGAATGACTCCAAAGACTCATTGCACTGACACTGAACAGCCTAGGCAGATCCCCTATATCCCCAGGGGATGGCTGCCATTGGCTGTCAGCACAGGATGAGGAGGGAACCTCCACTCTGGGCCAATCTGTCTCCTGCCCTCAACCAAGATGGCGACGCCGGCCTCCCGGCACCACTACTACTGCCATCCCTACCCAGAGCTGCCGCTACCCGCACACCGCAGACCGGAGCCTGCACACGCTAGCCGGCGGCGGGCGCGGACGGGTGAGTACTGTACCCGCCGCGCTCCGTCGCGGCTACGTGTGACATACAGTTTCTTATACAGCACAGCAGATTCCGTTACAGCGTCTTATATAGCGCGGCAAATTCCGTTACAGCGTCTTATATAGCGCAGCATATTCCGTTACAGCGTCTTATAGCGCAGCAGATTCCGTTACAGCGACTTATATAGCGCAGCAGATTCCGTTAGTGTCTTATATAATGCAGCAGATTCCATTACAGCGTCTTATATAGCGCAGCAGATTCCGTTACAGCGTCTTATATAGCGCGGCAAATTCCATTACAGCATCTTATATAGCGCGGCAAATTCCGTTACAGCGTCTTATATAGCGCAGCAGATTCCGTAACAGCGTCTTATATAGCGCAGCAGATTCCATTACAGCGTCTTATATAGCACAGCTGATTCCGTTACAGTGTCTTATATAGCGCAGCTGATTCCGTTACAGTGTCTTATATAGCGCAGCTGATTCCGTTACAGTGTCTTATATAGCGCAGCTGATTCCGTTACAGTGTCTTATATAGTGCAGCTGATTCCGTTACAGTTTCTTATATAAGCGCAGCAGGTTCCGTGACAGTGTCTTATATAGCGCAGCAGATTCCGTTACAGTGTCTTATATAGCGCAGCAGGTTCCGTTACAGTGTCTTATATAGCGCAGCAGGTTCCGTTACAGTGTCTTATATAGCGCAGCAGGTTCCGTTACAGTGCCTTATATAGCGCAGCAGATTCCGTTACAGTGTCTTATATAGCGCAGCAGATTCCGTTACAGCGTCTTATATAGCGCAGCTGATTCCGTTACAGTTTCTTATATAGCGCAGCTGATTCCGTTACAGTGTTTTATATAGCGCAGCAGATTCCGTTACAGCGTCTTATATAGTGCAGCAGATTCCGTTACAGTGTGTTATATAGCGCAGCAGATTCCGTTATAGCGTCTTATATAGCGCAGCAGATTACATTCGTGTCTTATATAGCTCAGCAGACTCCGTTACAGCGTCTTATACAGCGCAGCAGATTCCGTTACAGTGTCTTATACAGCCCAGCAGATTCTATTACAGTTTCTTATATAGCGCAGCAGATTCCGTTACAGCGTCTTATATAGCGCAGCAGATTCCGTTACAGCACCTTATACAGCGCAGCAGATTCCGTTACAGCGTCTTATATTGTGCAGCAGATTCCGTTACAGCGTCTTATATTGCGCATTAGATTCCTTTACAGCGTCTTATATAGCGCAGCAGATTCCGTTACAGCGTCTTATATAGCGCAGCAGATTCCGTTACAGCGTCTTATATAGCGCAGCAGATTCCGTTACAGCGTCTTATATAGTATACATTTTTTTAAACCCTTTAATATACGTCAGATTTAAAAAATTTAAAGAATTCAACAATACAAAAATCAATTAATAATACACGTAATTACTTGGTCATGGCATGCAAATAATATTCACATTATTCATTTGATAGACATCAAAGATATCATCAGTGAGGCGAAAATGATTTGCTGGGTGATATCCAAAGTGTTTGGTTAAGAACAAGGCTAATGGCTTAATGCCATTCAACATTAAATCAGTAACAATCAATCTGTAATAAATAATTCTTTGGATACTGTACACCTATTGGTCTGGTGTTTGATATATTGTAAAATTGTACTTTTCTTATAATAGCCTCTTCAAATAACAGGAAGAAGATGCACAAGGATTTGGTCCACTAGGTTTGAGAATTATAGAGGAATACCTCCCTTAAGGTCAGCTGGTGCTTCTGCTGACTGGGGGGGGGGGGGGGAGATTCTCTAAACAAGAAATGCGGTAAAAACCCTGTTATCGGGTTTTTACCGTATTTTGGGATGTATTATGGGCTTATAATAATGGGCTTCTACCGCAACCCTCTGCCGCCCCGAACCGACCCGCATCGCCCCCTCACCTGTGTCCAGGCAGCACAGAGCTGTGCTGCTCGGACCTTTTGACCTCCTCCCTGCACTGATCCTCTTCTGGGTGCAGGGAGGAGGAGAGCCCGGCGCAGCAGCAGCAGCGCCGGGTGTGCGAGGGAGGGGGGAGCCGCCGGGACCTGCTGGGACCCGGCGACTCTCATTGACCCGTGATTTGGTGCAGTGATTAGATTACATCGCTGCCGGTCAGCGCGCTAGGAGTCTTCACGCTGCATGCGCTGTCATCTTACCGGGAGCTGACCGCTGTCAGATACAGCATCCGAAAGTCAGCGCGTCTGAGAATGCCGGAACCGACCGCTGACAAACAGCGCATACGTAGATCAGCGCGTCTGGGGATGCTGTGTGTCAGACCAAGGTGCATCCGTCAAGAAGCCTGCTGGGATCCCCGAAGGACACGTGTTTCGCCTACGAAGGCTTGTTCACCATGACGTGTATTGATGGGATTCCCATTATCTGTATTTAAGGGAATACAGCTGACCAATAGTAGCATTAGTCATTGATAGACACATATGTGAACCAATCAAGGAGTGAGTAAGACGGTAATTGGGGAGCCTTCGAAGTGACTACATCTGTGTGAGATTACTGATGGACAGATTTGAGCTGGTGTCTAATCCCAGGGGTCATAATTGTCCTGATATAATCTAAAAGTAATGAAAAGTGTTTATGATTGTTGATGTGACCACAACACTGGTAAGTTGTCATATTAAATCATTTTGAAATACTTGGTTTCGGTATTTGTGAAGTTATACAGTAACTACTGGCGCAAATATCAGTCTCAGGTCTCATGTGAAAGATACAATACATTTCTTGGAATTAATAAAAGATATCCAGTGGAAGGATACGTATTCGTTTTTAACTTTTAGATGTCTCAAGTGTCACAGATGGAGGACTAGGTAGGTTCGTGTGGTGTTCAGGAACTACTTGACAACCAGGAGTAGTAGGGTTGAAACGAACTGGCTTTATTATAGAAGGTTTCACAAATAATAATCAGAACACTTTTCAAATACTGCTTTGAAATCGTGAAATAAGGAAAGTCCCAAGTAAAGTCTTTGAGAGGTATCCTAGAAAGGAAATGGGCAATACGTCTTGCAAAAAGTCTCTGTAAAACCAGCGGCACTGAGGGAGACCCCGAGTTTTTGGAGAAGAGGGGTGTATGGCTGAATAGACGAGCTTATGGTGAAGGACTGGGGTGGATGAAGGAAACTGAGTCCAGCAAAGGCACGGTAAAGAAGTGAGTGATGATCCAGGTAATTTATGGGAAAGACTGCAGCGTAGGAGATCTCGGGGTATCCGAGCGTGGAAGTCGGGTACGACCGACGGAGGCTGAGTGGTAACAGGAGACCAGGAACTGAGACCACGGACTGGAGACCAAGGAGACAGCGAGGAGGTCAGGATACCAGAGACATAAGCAGGGCAGACTGAACTGTGGACCAGCAGAGACCTGGAGTAAGCCAGAAGTATCCACCTGCACTAGGCAAGAAAGACCTTTGCACTGACATAGGTAAGCCAAGGCAGATCCCCTAAATACATAGTGGGCGGCTGCTATTGGCTAGACAGTGCAGGGAGGCAGGACACTTTTGCCAATTTGCTTTTGCTTTTGCCCAAAACCAAGATGGCGGCACCAGCCTCCTGGCGCCGCCTCAGCCACAACTCCCCCAAGCCTCCCGGGACCTGCCCCCAGCATGCAACGCTCCCCAGCAGCCCGAGACCCGTAACCCTGATGGCGCCCGGCATCCAGCCTCAGCACGGACAGGCGGCGGGCGCGGAGAGGTGAGTACCGGACCAGCCGCGGCCCCCCTGCGGCCGTCCGTGACAGTACCCCCCCCCCTTTTTGGGTGACTTCCAGGCACCTTCGTGACTTCAGAGGATTCCTTCGGATGAAATGCTTGACCAGACTTGGGGCATGAAGGTCAGAAGCATCCACCCAAGAATTCTCTTCAGGACAATACCCGGCCCATTCCACCAAGTACTGAAGTCGGGAATGACAACAACGACAGTCAAGGACCCTTTTAACCTCAAACTCAGCATCCTTTACGGTGGGAATTGGTGGAGTCTTGGGTGGTTTGGGATGGTACGGGTTCAAACGTAAAGGTTTTAGGAGAGAAATATGGAAGGAGTTGGAGATTCTCATTGAAGGAGGTAATTTTAGTTTGTATGCTGCAGGGTTGATGACCTGAATGATAGGATATGGACCGATGAAGCGTGGAGCCAGTTTCATAGATGGTAATCGGAGGCGCAAGTTGCGCGTTGACAACCAGACCAGATCTCCAACTTTCAGACGAGGGACAGCTTTTCATTTTTTTGTCCACGAATCTCTTGTAACGGACTGATGCCTTCCGAAGCGAATGGTGAACATCTGACCAGATTTTTGAAAACTGAAGGAGCGAAGAACTTACTGCTGGAACCTCTACTGCTGGCAAGCTTGTGAATTCAGGAGAACGGGGATGTCGGCCGTAGACGGTGAAGAACAGGGTGGTTCCAGAGGATGAATGGTAAGAGTTATTATGGGCGAACTCTGCCCATGGGAGCAGGTCTGCCCAATCATCTTGTGCGGAGGAGATGTAAAGACGCAGGAAAGCCTCTAGGCCCTGATTGCCTCGTTCTGTCTGACCGTTGGTTTGCGGATGGTAAGCTGAAGAGAATTTTAATTTGATCTGCAGCGAAGAACACAAGGATCTCCAGAACCTGGCAACGAATTGGACACCGCGATCAGATACAATTTCAGTAGGAAGTCCATGAAGTTTGAAGATATGAGAAATAAAGAGCTGAGCCAGTACTGAAGCGGATGGGAGAGACTTCAACGGAATAAAGTGAGCCATTTTGGAGAACCGGTCGACCACGACCCAAATCACTGTGTGTCCTTTGGATGGTGGGAGTTCAGAAATGAAACCATGGAAAGATGAGACCAGGGTTGTCGAGGTGTGGGGAGTGGTCGCAGGGATCCAGCTGGGGCCGTCTGGGATATTTTATGTTGTGCACATTGAGGGCAAGAAGAAATGAAGCTACCAACATCAGTGCGCATGGAAGGCCACCAGTTGGACCGCTGTAGAAAGGAAAGTGTCTTATGAGTCCCGGGATGTCCACGGAAGTGTGAAGAATGAGCTCACGTGAGGATTTTTCTTCGCAATTCAGAGGGCACAAATGTTTTCCCCGCAGGAGGTGTGGGATGGAGATTAGTTTCATTGAAAACTAGAGGATTTAGTATAGGCTGGGGTTCTGAAGCATCTTCAGTTGTAGAATCAAAAGATCGGGATAGTGCATCTGCTTTGCAGTTTTGAGAACCAGGACGTACACTATTTGGAAATGGAAGCGTTCGAAGAACATGGTCCATCGAGCTTGCCGGGAGGTAAGACATTGTACGTTGCGTAGGAACGAAAGGTTCTTATGGTCGGAGTATACGATGATCCGATGCCATGCCCCCTCCAGCAGGTACCACCATTCTTCGAATGCCAACTTTATCGCTAAAAGTTCCTGCTCTCCGATGGAATAGTTCCTCTCAGCCGGGAGAAACTTTTTAGAAATATAGGCACAGGGTTGGAGTTTGAGATCTTCACCTATTTGAGAGAGAATAGCACCGACTCAGTCTGCTGATGCGTCTACTTCTAGAAAGAAGGGTTTGTTAGTGTCGGGCTGGAGCAGTATTGGTGCGGTAATGAAGGCCTGCTTCAGTAATTGAAAGGCCCGTACGGCCTCTGGAGACCAGCGAGATGGGTCTGCTCCCTTTCGAGTAAGTGCAGTGAGAGGAGCAGCAATGGAGGAAAAGTCCCGAATAAATCGTCGGTAATAATTAGAGAACCCCAGGAAACGTTGGATTCCTTTCAGGGTTGTTGGCTCAGTCCAGTCTTGAATGGCTTTGATCTTAACGGGGTCCATTTCGATACTGGTGCTGGAAAGGATATGACCTAGGAACGGAATTGTTGGTACCTCAAAGACGCATTTCTCTAATTTGCAAAAAAGATGATTCTTACGGAGCCGGCTCAGTACCTCTTTTACAGTGTGACGATGGGTGGAAATATCGGGGAAAAAGATAAGTATATCATCGAGATATACTACCATGGATTGATACAGCATGTCCCGGAAGATATCATTGACGAACTGTTGAAAGACCGCAGGTGCATTGCATAACCCGAACGGCATGACCAGATACTCATAATGGCCATCACGAGTGTTAAAGGCCGTTTTCCACTCGTCCCCTGACCGTATTCGAATTAGATTGTAGGCACCCCGAAGATCTAATTTGGTGAACACCACGGCCCCTCTAACTTTGTCGAACAATTCAGTGATTAAAGGGAGAGGATATTATTATTATTATTATTATTATTATTATTATTATTATTATTATTTTATTTATAAGGCGCCACAAGTGTTTCGCAGCGCCGTACAAAGGAACAATACAGGGAGACAAAACTTGGCATAACATTGAATAAATAACAAAAATACAGTACAAATAAAGAGCACCACAGTTCAATACACATTACAGCTTAAATGTAAGTAGTGAGGACCCAATCAACATACAACTAGAGGCTTGAGGCCAATGATGGAGATGAGTATGAAGATGGTCACTGAGTGTTGGAGTAAAGGAGAGCTGTGAGTGAAATGTGAAGAGAAGTGGGCTTTGACAACAGGAGGGAAGAGGGCCCTACTCGGAGGAGCTTACAATCTAGTAGGAAAAACGTTTTTTTATCGTGATATAATTCAGACCGCGGTAATCAATGCAGGGTCGGAGTGTTCCGTCTTTCTTTTTCACAAAAAAAAACCTCAGCTCCAGCAGGAGAGGTGGATGGGCGAATAAAGCCTTTCTCAAGATTTTCTCAAATATATACGGACATTGCCTCAGTCTCCGGGACAGAGAGAGGGTATGTGCGGACCATGGGAGGAGTCTTTCCGGGAATAAGTTTGATGGGACAATCCCAACTGCGATGGGGCGGCAGGGTATCTGCTCCTCCTTTACTGAAGACATCTTTAAAGGGAAAATACTGTGGGGGTAACGAAGCGATGGGGTCATCTGGAAGTGTTTGCTGAAGTGGTAGCACTCGAGGAAGGCAGGTAGAGAAGCAATTGGGACCCCAAGCTTTGATTTCCATGGTGCCCCAATCGAGGTGGGGATTGTGCTTGGTTAGCCACGGTATACCTAAGACGAGGTCGTGGGAGGATTTGGGTATAACAAGGAAGTCTATAATCTCACGATGAAGAAGGCCAACTTGAAGTAATAGGGGACCAGTCCGATGGGTGACCTGCCCTTGGAGCCATCAACAGCGGTTAGGTATAACGACTGTTCCAATGGGAATACTTCAATGGAGAATCGGGAGATTAACTCAGCCGCGAGGAAATTGCCAGCCGCCCCAGAGTCTAATAACGCCTTCACTGGCATCAGTCCTTGCGGAATGGAGAGGTACACAAGGATAGAGGATTCTGATGTAGTAGGAGAGGTAACCAATACTCCTAACCTGGCCTCCCCTTGAAAGAGTGAAATGATCCTCGCACTGGTTGAGGAATCCTCGACACGCCTTTGGTGATCCGTCAAATTTATTGGGAGTGGGCAAATGAAGGTGAGCCGGGACAGTTGATGCAGAAGCCCCACCAGAGGGTGCTGTTGAAGATCCTTGGGCCGGAGATGCCGGAGTGACAGGTGCGGATGGCTGTGGCGGTGACAATGTTTGCAGGAATTGAGCCACCTGCCTTTGAGAGGCCTCCAGCTGTTTCAGACGGCTCATGATCCTTTGTAAGAGGTCTGTCGGTAGTCCTTGATCCCCACTCGAATACATGGGGTCAATGCAAACTTTCACAGATGGAGGACTAGGTAGGTTTGTGTGGTGTTCAGGAACTACTTGACGACCAGGAGTAGTAGGGTTCAAACGAGCTGGCTTTATTATAGAAGGTTTCACAAATAATAATCAGAACACTTTTCAAATACTGCTTTAAAATCGTGAAATAAGGAAAGTCCCAAATAAAGTCTTTGAGAGGTATCCTAGAAAGGAAATGGGCAATTCGTCTTGCAAAAAGTCTCTGTAAAACCAGCGGCACTGAGGGTGACCCCGAATTTTTGGAGAAGAGGGGTGTATGGCTGAATAGACGAGCTTATGGTGAAGGACTGGCGTGGATGAAGGAAACTGAGTCCAGCAAAGGCACGGTAAAGAAGTGAGTGATAATCCAGGTAATTTATGGGAAAGACTGCAGCGTAGGAGATGTGGGGTATCCGAGCGTGGAAGTCGGGTACGACCGACGGAGGCTGAGTGGTAACCGGAGAACGGGAACCGAGACCACGGACTGGAGACCAAGGAGATAGCGAGGAGGTCAGGATACCAGAGACACAAGCAGGGCAGACTGAACTGTAGACCAGCAGAGACCTGGAGTAAGCCAGAAGTATCCACCTGCACTAGGCAAGAAAGACCTTTGCACTGACACAGGTAAGCCAAGGCAGATCCCCTAAATATATAGTGGGCGGCTGCCATTGGCTAGACAGTGCAGGGAGGCAGGACACTTATTCTGGCAGCCAATCTGCTTTTGCCCAAAACCAAGATGGCGGCACCAGCCTCCTGGCGCCGCCTCAGCCACAACTCCCCCAAAGCCTCCCGGGACCTGCCCCCAGCATGCACCGCTCCCCAGCAGCCCGAGACCCGGAACCTGATGGCGCCCGGCATCCAGCCTCAGCACGGACAGGCGGCGGCGGGCGTGGAGAGGTGAGTACCGGACCCGCCGTGGCCGTCCGTGACATCAAGCCTCTATTCGAATATAGAGGCTCTATTCGAATATGCCACTGAAAGGGGTTAATATTTATCAATACAGATGGTCAATAGTACAGGCTGTTTCAAACATTTAAATAAGATAAGTGGTCAGGAAAAGGTTAAATATATCATAATAAATACACAAATATAATAGAAACAGTACTGCACTTTAGAAGCTCACAATCGCAACCAGAACCCCCCTCCCCGCTTTTGCCTATGCATCAATCTCTTGAGCAACAGTATGGAAACACTTATATCAAGAGAGCACAGGTGTTGCAAATCAGCAAAACCATGGTCATATCAGTTTCCCTGCTGCTGTTGCTTACCTAAAACCTGGACTTCCACGGGAGCACTGGACACTAGACAGGAATAGCACCAAGCAGGGACAGGTCAGAGGAACCTATAACCAGTGTCCTCATGATTTCCCCATTGGTCAGCTGATCACAGCACGGGTGACAACAGACACCAGCCTCTGCCCACATCCCGGCCGCCCGTGAGCAATGGCCATTGTCCCTTCATGACAACTGCTTAAGGGAGGCCGGGGGACAGCCGCAGACCCACATCCTCCCGGTTCCTAACATACACGATCAGCGTCTTCTTCATACATCTGATTCAATGTGCAAAACGATTACAGGTACATTCACAATTGCTTCATTCATTCAGACAGAGTGTAGCTGATCCAATCAAATCAATGCCCAATGCGATGGGCCTAAGGCTTCATCAGGGGTACGTACAAATCTAGGATTGCGCTTCAATAAAACACTGTAGTATCGTCAAATCTCATCAGCGTAGTGGCCCATATATGACTGGTCCTGGAAGACCACTTAATCCTATGTCCTATGTCCAGTAATAGTAAATCTATGGGGGTTTCTGGTGACCAGGTGATGAATGAGTAATAATGACGGGCAGAGCACAGTCGGTAATGATGACATGCTACGGTAATGATGACACGATACGGTGTGCCGGCAGGACGTTACTTAGTGCTCATGTACTGGATTTTAGCAGCACTAGGAAATCTATGTAAACATTCTACAAAACCTGTTTGTGAATAAAGGTTCCACAATCCCAGGTAAGAAATCTCATCATTTGTATCCGGTGTCATAGACTTACCCGCAGATAGCAGAATAACCCAGGTGTAAAAGGGGCTCATTCTTCTTCTCCGGGGCTCACATTTAGTAGTAGACCTCTGAGAAGATTTAGAGAAATGACACAAGTTCCAGTTTTGCAACTACGCAGCGAATCCCTCTCATGTCACCATATAGAGAAGGAGGACAGGAAGCTGACGTTTCCCAATATGTGCTGTCTGTGACACATCAGACGTTATATATATATACAGATCTCACCGACATGTCAGCTATGTACTAATACCACAACGAGTCGGGTTCAGCTTCAACTCATTCCTACAAATGAACAAAAAATTAGGTTTCAGGTTAATAGATAGAATTTTAAATGATCTTATGTTTACAACCAATTTAATTACTCATTATAAATTGTTAAATGTCAGATACAGTATAAATAGCAGCAGATAATGAGTCAGATCACGGATGTGGCGGAGAACGCGGGATCACCGACATGGCTGAGAACACGGGATCACCGACATGGCTGAGAATACCAGATCACCGACATGGCTGAGAATACCAGATCAAAGACATGGCTGAGAATACCAGATCACCAACAGGGCTGAGAATACCAGATCACCGACATGGCTGAGAATAACGGCTCACCGACATGGCTGAGAATACCAGATCACCAACAGGGCTAAGAATACCAGATCACCGACATGGCTGAGAATACCGGATCACCGACATGGCTGAGAATACCAGATCACCGACAGGGCTGAGAAGACCAGATCACCGACGTGGCTGAGAACACCGGATCACCGACGTGGCTGAGAATACCGGATCACAGACAGGGCTGAGAACACGGGATCACCGACATGGCTGAGAATACCGGATCACCGACAGGGCTGAGAATACCAGATCACCGACAGTGCTGAGAATACCAGATCACCGACATGGCTGAGAATACCAGATCACCGACAGGGCTGAGAATACCAGATCACCGACAGGGCTGAGAATACCAGATCACCGACAGGGCTGAGAATACCGGATCACCGACAGGGCTGAGAATTCCGTATCACTGACGGGCTGAGAATACCAGATCACCGACGTGGCTGAGAATATCGGATCACCGACAGGGCTGAGAATACCAGATCACCGACAGGGCTGAGAATACCGGATCACCGGCATGGCTGAGAATACCAGATCACCGGCATGGCTGAGAATACCAGATCACCGACAGGGCTGAGAATACCGGATCACCGGCATGGCTGAGAATACCAGATCACCGACAGGGCTGTGAATACCAGATCACCGACAGGGCTGAGAATACCAGATCACCGACGTGGCTGAGAATACCAGATCACCGACAGGGCTGAGAATACCAGATCACCGACAGGGCTGAGAATACCAGATCACCGACGTGGCTGAGAATACTGGATCACCGACAGGGCTGAGAATACCGGATCACCAACAGGGCTGAGAACACTGGATCACCGACATGGCTGAGAATACAAGATCACCGACGTGGCTAAGAACACTGGATTACCGACATGGCTGAGAATACCAGATCACCGACAGGGCTGAGAATACCGGATCACCGGCATGGCTGAGAATACCAGATCACCGGCATGGCTGAGAATACCAGATCACCGACAGGGCTGAGAATACCAGATCACCGACATGGCTGAGAATAACGGCTCACCGACATGGCTGAGAATACCAGATCACCAACAGGGCTAAGAATACCAGATCACCGACATGGCTGAGAATACCGGATCACCGACATGGCTGAGAATACCAGATCACCGACAGGGCTGAGAAGACCAGATCACCGACGTGGCTGAGAACACCGGATCACCGACGTGGCTGAGAATACCGGATCACAGACAGGGCTGAGAACACGGGATCACCGACATGGCTGAGAATACCGGATCACCGACAGGGCTGAGAATACCAGATCACCGACAGTGCTGAGAATACCAGATCACCGACATGGCTGAGAATACCAGATCACCGACAGGGCTGAGAATACCAGATCACCGACAGGGCTGAGAATACCAGATCACCGACAGGGCTGAGAATACCGGATCACCGACAGGGCTGAGAATTCCGTATCACTGACGGGCTGAGAATACCAGATCACCGACGTGGCTGAGAATATCGGATCACCGACAGGGCTGAGAATACCAGATCACCGACAGGGCTGAGAATACCGGATCACCGGCATGGCTGAGAATACCAGATCACCGGCATGGCTGAGAATACCAGATCACCGACAGGGCTGAGAATACCGGATCACCGGCATGGCTGAGAATACCAGATCACCGACAGGGCTGTGAATACCAGATCACCGACAGGGCTGAGAATACCAGATCACCGACGTGGCTGAGAATACCAGATCACCGACATGGCTGAGAATACAAGATCACCGACATGGCTAAGAACACTGGATCACCGACGTGGCTGAGAATACCGGATCACCGACAGGGCTGAGAACACTGGATCACCGACAGGGCTGAGAATATCGGATCACCGACATGGCTGAGAATACCAGATCACCGACATGGCTGAGAATACCAGATCACCGACATGGCTGAGAATACCAGATCACCGACATGGCTGAGAATACAAGATCACCGACGTGGCTAAGAACACTGGATTACCGACATGGCTGAGAATACTGGATCACCGACATGGCTGAGAACACTGGATCACCGACATGGCTGAGAATACAGGATCACCGATGTGGCTGAGAATACCGGATCACCGACAGGGCTGAGAATACCAGATCACCGACAGGGCTGAGAATACGGGATCACCGGCATGGCTGAGAATACCAGATCACCGACAGGGCTGAGAATACCAGATCACCGACAGGGCTGAGAATACCGGATCACCGGCATGGCTGAGAATACCAGATCACCGACAGGGCTGTGAATACCAGATCACCGACAGGGCTGAGAATACCAGATCACCGACGTGGCTGAGAATACCAGATCACCGACAGGGCTGAGAATACCAGATCACCGACAGGGCTGAGAATACCAGATCACCGACGTGGCTGAGAATACTGGATCACCGACAGGGCTGAGAATACCGGATCACCAACAGGGCTGAGAACACTGGATCACCGACATGGCTGAGAATACCAGATCACCGACGTGGCTGAGAATACCAGATCACGACATGGCTGAGAATACCAGATCACCGACATGGCTGAGAATACAAGATCACCGACGTGACTAAGAACACTGGATTACTGACGTGGCTGAGAATACTGGATCACCGACATGGCTGAGAACACTGGATCACCGACATGGCTGAGAATACAGGATCACCGACGTGGCTGAGAATACCGGATCACCGACAGGGCTGAGAATACCAGATCACCGTCAGGGCTGAGAATACCGGATCACCGGCATGGCTGAGAATACCAGATCACCGACAGTGCTGAGAATACCAGATCACCGAAAAAAAGGGGGGGGCGTCACAAGGGTGACTACAGGGGAACATACGTAAGGTTTTTGGGGCACACTTGAAAAAAGGTATATATGATAATAATATGAGTTAGTGGTTAGTTGAGTAATTAGTAAAACTAATTACTCAACTAACCACTAACTCATATTATTATCATATATACCTTTTTTCAAGTGTGCCCCAAAAACCTTACGTATGTTCCCCTGTAGTCACCCTCGTGACGCCCCCCCCCCCCCCTTTTTTTCAGTCTAACCACTGAACATCTTTTGGGAGCACCACCAACCTAACACTGCTAAGATTGCCTGTAAGCAGTAAATATGTTGGTTATTTAACAAATATATTTATCATGTAACTCTATAGAAGTTTATGACCAGTGCCAATCCCTCCCGCTAATCAACTTAATACCAGATCACCGACAGGGCTGAGAATACCGGATCACCGGCATGGCTGAGAATACCAGATCACCGACAGGGCTGTGAATACCAGATCACCGACAGGGCTGAGAATACCAGATCACGACGTGGCTGAGAATACCAGATCACCGACAGGGCTGAGAATACCAGATCACCGACAGGGCTGAGAATACCAGATCACCGGCATGGCTGAGAATACCAGATCACCGACAGGGCTGAGAATACCAGATCACCGACAGGGCTGAGAATACCGGATCACCGGCATGGCTGAGAATACCAGATCACCGACAGGGCTGTGAATACCAGATCACCGACAGGGCTGAGAATACCAGATCACCGACAGGGCTGAGAATACCAGATCACCGACAGGGCTGAGAACACTGGATCACCGACATGGCTGAGAATACAGGATCACCGACCTGGCTTAGAATACCAGACCACCGACATGGGTCAAAAGGTCGACAGGGTGAAAAGGTGGACATGAAACAGGTCTGCAGGGTCAAATTGTCAACATAAAAAAACGGCACATGGGTTTTCCTGGACAGTGATTGGCTGGTGGGGCGAAGTCCTGGTCTGGGGGCGGAGCTCCTAATGTAAACAAACATGCCCCCAGCGTTGCAGGGATCCGGAGAAGTCCCGAAGATCAGCGTGGTGAGTATGTTTTCCTTCCACATGTACAGCCCCATGGATTCTACTGGAGAAGGGGACCGATCTTCCATCACGTCAGGTGAGTTGGAATGTATGGGCTCTGTATGTAATAAATGTAGTAAATGACTTGTAGTGCCACAGCAATACAAAATAGTTTATCCTTTTTGACACTATAATCAGCTCGATGCCCACTACCCTGCACCATTGAGGACAGCCCGGGGCTTCAGCATGGGCAGGTAAGTTCTGGAGGGGGGACCTCTTCTTTGGTGGGGTCCCCACTTCCCCAGGAACAATGCCCATGCTGACCGGTCAGGGGGACAATGCTTTGGCCGGGGGGACTTATATAAAAAGTCTCCCCCCGGCTGTGGCATTACCCTGCTGGCTGGTTGGGCCCGGTGCTGGTTCTTGAAATACGGAGAACCCCTAGTCATTCTGTCCCCCGTGTTTTGGGAACCAGGACCGGCCCTTGAGCCTGGTGCTGGTTTTGTAAAATCATGAGGAACCCTACTCGGGTTGACCCGTGATTTTATAAAACCAGGACCGGCTCTTTGAGCCCGGGGCTGGTTATGCTCAGGAGGGGGGACCCCCACATCATTTTTTCCTGTTTTTTTGTATGTAACCCTTTTTTTGGACAGAACCATGCACAGATCACAATTATCTGTGCATGGTTCTGTCAAATTTGTCAGAACCTGGTCTAATATTTCGGCAATTTTTGGCAACGTTTACGAAAAATCGCACCCTATTACATGTGCGATATGTATACTTTATAAAGGGAAAACTTCTGGATGTGAATTGAAGTGTGAATTAAAATCGCCACTTCAAAATGTGCAATTTTGCTGCAAAAGTGAGATTTTAGCGATTTGATTACATTTTGCCCATTTGCAAATAGGGGTAAATTTTTTTTTTAGAAATGTGCGATTTTTGTTAAAAAAAACGTCCGAAATCGCACGTTTTCCAAAAATCGCACATGTAATAGGGTGTGATTGCGAAATGCGCACATTTTAACCAGTCGGTTTTTTAGACACACTAAAAATCGCATTCAGATGTTTTACCATTATAAAGTATGTAAATCGCATATGTAATAAGGTGCGATATCCAAAATCGCATGCCTCAGCTTATCAAAAATCGCCCAAAAAATAGACTAAGGCTGGCGATTTTATTGTCAGCATGTATATAAATGTGAAAAAAAAACACAGGTGAAGCTTCTAATCACTCACACCACCCCATTAAATAGGACACCCTAATCATTAGCACCTGTGAGAAGTTAGCAATGGAGATGATGCAGTGTGGCTTCGAGCTTGTGGTGTTGGAGTCATAGGCAAATCTAGGGGGTGGTCCGGGGGTGCACCGGACCACCCATTAGCCCATTTTGTAGCTGAGGAATGGGGCTTTCCAACGAGCCCAACGTTTTAAACAATCAATTAATATACACTTCAGCGCTACTCCATAGAAGGTGACCCTCTGTGTAGGCTCACTCCCGGACTTTCCTGGTGTTCTCTGTATTTCTATATACCATCCAAAGGACACCTACTGACCTTGAAATAGGTCCCTATGTTCCCATAAAGGTTTCTTTCTCTTTAACAGATAAGTGGTACTCCCAATTGGCAATGAACCTGAATGTGCAACCTCTACTGACCTTATGTTAAGGCCCTATGTTCACATAAAGGTATCTCTGTCCAACTGGTCCCACCAATGGTCTGTGTAGGCTTCCCTTCAAATCTGACAAGGATAATCACAGGATACCCCACTCACCTCAAAGAGAGGCCCTATGTTCATAGAAAGGTATCTTTTATGCGTCCACACCCGATCCTCCCCAGACAATGACACTCGGATACCACCGTATCAGTGAAAAATTTAATCCAGGACGTATACGATAAAACATACAATAAAAGTACAATTAAAAATACACACAGTCTCAGGTGAGCCCCAAAATACTCTCTCCCTATATCCGGATACAAGGAGGAGCAGAACCAGATGAAGACTGGTAAAGGGTCTCACCTGTGCTGTGGATTCAGTCCTCTCACCAACGCGTTTCAGGCTTGAAATCAGCCCTTTTTCAAGGTGTGAGGAGTGTGGGGATGGAAGGACATTTATACCCTCTAAACAATTGAACATATTAAAAACCCGGCCTGGGGTTGTAATTACCCCCTCCGGTATTCACCTAAATACCTCGCTAATACAACATTTTGCCTCTCTATACACCTAAACATATACACCGCTAAAGTCATACATGTCAGAAAAAGATAGAGAGGGGAGTGTACCGCGAGAAACAACATGCATTTGTCAGTACATATGTTGATCCGGGGGTCCCAGTTTTCTTTTGTGCTGCGCCTCGGTTGTGCCGATCAGCTGACCCGGAAGTCTGAGTATCCGGAGGTGCGTCACCGCTTCTGTCATGCAGCGTCCCTTCCTGAGGTTTGGAACGCATCCCTCCGGAGTTCCGGTATTGCACAGCGGGCGCCATTTTATGTGTGATTTTTCCTTGACATTTAGTACCCCTTCAATGTGTTTACATATATGCGTCTTCTCCCATGCGCCATATTGGAGATTCCTCCGCTCCATATACAGAAATAATTGACCACAAAACAACATATAAAACGATTATTAGTATTTCATGTCCATCATCCTAATTTTGCTTACAATGTTAATTACGGAAGGGTTATTACAATTATATAGAAAAAATCATCCATATCTAAACTGTTTATATATATAAAAAGGGTCTATATAAAAACGTAAATCTAAAAAACTTTGCTAAAAACACTCTGCAGATGCTCATAAAAAAACATTTTAGTTCGAACCCAATATTCAAACCTCGGGGCTCAATGGTTTTATGTAAGTATATTTTTTTCATTTCCAGACATGCCAATCTTTTTTCTTTGTCATTAAACCTCCAGTTGTCTTTGATTACATTAATACCACAAAAGGATACAAGGTGTTTAGTATCCATATTATGTGTTCTCTTAAAATGGGCCGAGACATTGTGGGTATCCACCCCTTTCTTTATATTTCTAACGTGCTCGGCCAGACGAGTTTTTAACATTCTTGTAGTTTTACCTATAAACTGTTTCTGGCACGAGCATTCGATTAGATATATACAGAACTTGCTACTGCACGTAATAAAATCATCGATTGGGTACCATTCATCAGCTTGCGATACTTTGAACTGGTTTATCGCTCCTCCTCCACCCTTACATACTCTGCATATAGAACAGGTCCCACACCTATAGAAGCCTTTTGACTTAATATGATTGTATGAGGAGGGGGTATTGATTGCACTTTTTACAATCAGGCTTTTTAAGTTATTTGCCTTTCTATAGATGAACTGTGGGTTTTCACTTAAATATCGTTTTAGCATGGGGTCCCCCTTGAGGATCCCCCAATGTTTTCTAATGATTTTTTCAATTTGTTAAGATTGACATGTATACCTGGTGATAAAATGTACTCCATTTTTTTTTTCCTTTTGAGGCTTAGACGCCATTTGAGTTCCAACCTGATTCCTCTGTACCGATTGTCTGCCCTTATCTCTGGCTAATCAATACAGTACATACCCCATGCAGCATCAGCAGCATGAGCCTGACAGCCGGGAGGCGGGCGGATCATCCTTCCCGGCTGTCAGGTATACACACAGCAGCAGTGGGCGGCCCAAGTGCTGCATGACTTTACCGGCCTGGGGGGCACATGGCCCCCTGCCCCCCGGCCCAGCCCGCCACTGCTTTCACCTCAGCCTGCCCCCCCTTTAATCATGTGGTACAGGCGCCCGGCGTGCTTCCCCGATGTCACTCACAACAACAGCGCACACAATATTTCAAATGTCCACTCGGCTAGAGGGGACACCAGGAGGGGAGTGGGAGCGTGCTCTGCGCTGCGCTCTGCTCCTCTCCCCATAGAAGCAGCTGCACCGCTCTCCATCTCTCCCTGCAGCAGCAGCGAAGGCTCATATAAAAATTTACAGTAAGCGGCACTTTTGGGGGCATTGCTTAAGGGACGCTACAAGTGGCGGTATGTGGGGGCATTACGCATAATGTGTGGCTTAATGTGTAAGGGGAATTACGGTGTGCAGCATCATGTGTAAGGGGCATTATGTGTGCAGCATCATGTGTAATGGGTACTATGGTGCGCGGCATAATGTGTAATGGGTACTATGGTGCGCGACATCATGTGTAATGGGTACTATGGTGTGCGGCATCATGTGTAATGGGTACTATGGTGCGCAGCATCATGTGTAATGGGTACTATGGTGTGCGGCATCGTGTGTAATGGGTACTATGGTGCGCGGCATCGTGTGTAATGGGTACTATGGTGTGCGGCATCATGTGTAATGGGTACTATGGTGCGCGGCATCATGTGTAATGGGTACTATGGTGTGCAGCATCATGTGTAATGGGTACTATGGTGCGCGGCATGATGTGTAATGGGTACTATGGTGTGCGGCATCATGTGTAATGGGTACTATGGTGTGCGTCATCATGTATAATGGGTACTATGGTGTGCAGCATCATGTGTAATGGGTACTATGGTGTGTGGCATCATGTGTAATGAGTACTATGGTGTGCGGCATCATGTGTAATGGGTACTATGGTGCGCGGCATCATGTGTAATGGGTACTATGGTGTGCAGCATCATGTGTAATGGGTACTATGGTGCGCGGCATCATGTGTAATGGGTACTATGGTGTGCGGCATCATGTGTAATGGGTACTATGGTGTGCGGCATCATGTGTAATGGGTACTATGGTGTGCGGCATCATGTGTAATGGGTACTATGGTGTGCGGCATGATGTGTAATGGGTACTATGGTGTGCGGCATCATGTGTAATGGGTACTATGGTGTGCGGCATCATGTGTAATGGGTACTATGGTGTGCGGCATCATGTGTAATGGGTACTATGGTGTGCGGCATCATGTGTAATGGGTACTATGGTGTGCGGCATCATGTGTAATGGGTACTATGGTGTGCGGCATCATGTGTAATGGGTACTATGGTGTGCGGCATCATGTGTAATGGGTACTATGGTGTGCGGCATCATGTGTAATGGGTACTATGGTGTGCGGCATCATGTGTAATGGGTACTATGGTGTGCGGCATCATGTGTAATGGGTACTATGGTGTGCGGCATCATGTGTAATGGGTACTATGGTGTGCGGCATCATGTGTAATGGGTACTATGGTGTGCGGCATCATGTGTAATGGGTACTATGGTGTGCGGCATCATGTGTAATGGGTACTATGGTGTGCGGCATCATGTGTAATGGGTACTATGGTGTGCGGCATCATGTGTAATGGGTACTATGGTGTGCGGCATCATGTGTAATGGGTACTATGGTGTGCGGCATCATGTGTAATGGGTACTATGGTGTGCGGCATCATGTGTAATGGGTACTATGGTGTGCGGCATCATGTGTAATGGGTACTATGGTGTGCGGCATCATGTGTAATGGGTACTATGGTGTGCGGCATCATGTGTAATGGGTACTATGGTGTGCGGCATCATGTGTAATGGGTACTATGGTGTGCGGCATCATGTGTAATGGGTACTATGGTGTGCGGCATCATGTGTAATGGGTACTATGGTGTGCGGCATCATGTGTAATGGGTACTATGGTGTGCGGCATCATGTGTAATGGGTACTATGGTGTGCGGCATCATGTGTAATGGGTACTATGGTGTGCGGCATCATGTGTAATGGGTACTATGGTGTGCGGCATCATGTGTAATGGGTACTATGGTGTGCGGCATCATGTGTAATGGGTACTATGGTGTGCGGCATCATGTGTAATGGGTACTATGGTGCGCGGCATCATGTGTAATGGGTACTATGGTGCGCGGCATCATGTGTAATGGGTACTATGGTGCGCGGCATCATGTGTAATGGGTACTATGGTGCGCGGCATCATGTGTAATGGGTACTATGGTGCGCGGCATCATGTGTAATGGGTACTATGGTGCGCGGCATCATGTGTAATGGGTACTATGGTGCGCGGCATCATGTGTAATGGGTACTATGGTGCGCGGCATCATGTGTAATGGGTACTATGGTGCGCGGCATCATGTGTAATGGGTACTATGGTGCGCGGCATCATGTGTAATGGGTACTATGGTGCGCGGCATCATGTGTAATGGGTACTATGGTGCGCGGCATCATGTGTAATGGGTACTATGGTGCGCGGCATCATGTGTAATGGGTACTATGGTGCGCGGCATCATGTGTAATGGGTACTATGGTGCGCGGCATCATGTGTAATGGGTACTATGGTGCGCGGCATCATGTGTAATGGGTACTATGGTGCGCGGCATCATGTGTAATGGGTACTATGGTGCGCGGCATCATGTGTAATGGGTACTATGGTGCCCGGCATCATGTGTAATGGGTACTATGCTGCGAGGCATCATGTGTAATGGGTACTATGGTGCCCGGCATCATGTGTAATGGGTACTATGGTGCGCGGCATCATGTGTAATGGGTACTATGGTGTGCGGCATCATGTGTAATGGGTACTATGGTGTGCGGCATCATGTGTAATGGGTACTATGGTGTGCGGCATCATGTGTAATGGGTACTATGGTGTGCGGCATCATGTGTAATGGGTACTATGGTGTGCGGCATCATGTGTAATGGGTACTATGGTGTGCGGCATCATGTGTAATGGGTACTATGGTGTGCGGCATCATGTGTAATGGGTACTATGGTGTGCGGCATCATGTGTAATGGGTACTATGGTGTGCGGCATCATGTGTAATGGGTACTATGGTGTGCGGCATCATGTGTAATGGGTACTATGGTGTGCGGCATCATGTGTAATGGGTACTATGGTGCGCGGCATCATGTGTAATGGGTACTATGGTGCGCGGCATCATGTGTAATGGGTACTATGGTGCGCGGCATCATGTGTAATGGGTACTATGGTGCGCGGCATCATGTGTAATGGGTACTATGGTGCGCGGCATCATGTGTAATGGGTACTATGGTGCGCGGCATCATGTGTAATGGGTACTATGGTGCGCGGCATCATGTGTAATGGGTACTATGGTGCGCGGCATCATGTGTAATGGGTACTATGGTGCGCGGCATCATGTGTAATGGGTACTATGGTGCGCGGCATCATGTGTAATGGGTACTATGGTGCGCGGCATCATGTGTAATGGGTACTATGGTGCGCGGCATCATGTGTAATGGGTACTATGGTGCGCGGCATCATGTGTAATGGGTACTATGGTGCGCGGCATCATGTGTAATGGGTACTATGGTGCGCGGCATCATGTGTAATGGGTACTATGGTGCGCGGCATCATGTGTAATGGGTACTATGGTGCCCGGCATCATGTGTAATGGGTACTATGGTGCGCGGCATCATGTGTAATGGGTACTATGGTGCCCGGCATCATGTGTAATGGGTACTATGCTGCGCGGCATCATGTGTAATGGGTACTATGGTGCGCGGCATCATGTGTAATGGGTACTATGGTGCGCGGCATCATGTGTAATGGGTACTATGGTGCGCGGCATCATGTGTAATGGGTACTATGGTGCGCGGCATCATGTGTAATGGGTACTATGGTGCGCGGCATCATGTGTAATGGGTACTATGGTGCGCGGCATCATGTGTAATGGGTACTATGGTGCGCGGCATCATGTGTAATGGGTACTATGGTGCGCGGCATCATGTGTAATGGGTACTATGGTGCGCGGCATCATGTGTAATGGGTACTATGGTGCGCGGCATCATGTGTAATGGGTACTATGGTGCGCGGCATCATGTGTAATGGGTACTATGGTGCGCGGCATCATGTGTAATGGGTACTATGGTGCGCGGCATCATGTGTAATGGGTACTATGGTGTGCGGCATCATGTGTAATGGGTACTATGGTGTGCGGCATCATGTGTAATGGGTACTATGGTGTGCGGCATCATGTGTAATGGGTACTATGGTGTGCGGCATCATGTGTAATGGGTACTATGGTGTGCGGCATCATGTGTAATGGGTACTATGGTGTGCGGCATCATGTGTAATGGGTACTATGGTGTGCGGCATCATGTGTAATGGGTACTATGGTGTGCGGCATCATGTGTAATGGGTACTATGGTGTGCGGCATCATGTGTAATGGGTACTATGGTGTGCGGCATGATGTGTAATGGGTACTATGGTGTGCGGCATCATGTGTAATGGGTACTATGGTGTGCGGCATCATGTGTAATGGGTACTATGGTGTGCGGCATCATGTGTAATGGGTACTATGGTGTGCGGCATCATGTGTAATGGGTACTATGGTGTGCGGCATCATGTGTAATGGGTACTATGGTGTGCGGCATCATGTGTAATGGGTACTATGGTGTGCGGCATCATGTGTAATGGGTACTATGGTGTGCGGCATCATGTGTAATGGGTACTATGGTGTGCGGCATCATGTGTAATGGGTACTATGGTGTGCGGCATCATGTGTAATGGGTACTATGGTGTGCGGCATCATGTGTAATGGGTACTATGGTGTGCGGCATCATGTGTAATGGGTACTATGGTGTGCGGCATCATGTGTAATGGGTACTATGGTGTGCGGCATCATGTGTAATGGGTACTATGGTGCGCGGCATCATGTGTAATGGGTACTATGGTGCGCGGCATCATGTGTAATGGGTACTATGGTGCGCGGCATCATGTGTAATGGGTACTATGGTGCGCGGCATCATGTGTAATGGGTACTATGGTGCGCGGCATCATGTGTAATGGGTACTATGGTGCGCGGCATCATGTGTAATGGGTACTATGGTGCGCGGCATCATGTGTAATGGGTACTATGGTGCGCGGCATCATGTGTAATGGGTACTATGGTGCGCGGCATCATGTGTAATGGGTACTATGGTGCGCGGCATCATGTGTAATGGGTACTATGGTGCGCGGCATCATGTGTAATGGGTACTATGGTGCGCGGCATCATGTGTAATGGGTACTATGGTGCGCGGCATCATGTGTAATGGGTACTATGGTGCGCGGCATCATGTGTAATGGGTACTATGGTGCGCGGCATCATGTGTAATGGGTACTATGGTGCGCGGCATCATGTGTAATGGGTACTATGGTGCGCGGCATCATGTGTAATGGGTACTATGGTGCCCGGCATCATGTGTAATGGGTACTATGCTGCGAGGCATCATGTGTAATGGGTACTATGGTGCCCGGCATCATGTGTAATGGGTACTATGGTGCGCGGCATCATGTGTAATGGGTACTATGGTGCGCGGCATCATGTGTAATGGGTACTATGGTGCGCGGCATCATGTGTAATGGGTACTATGGTGCGCGGCATCATGTGTAATGGGTACTATGGTGCGCGGCATCATGTGTAATGGGTACTATGGTGCGCGGCATCATGTGTAATGGGTACTATGGTGCGCGGCATCATGTGTAATGGGTACTATGGTGCGCGGCATCATGTGTAATGGGTACTATGGTGCGCGGCATCATGTGTAATGGGTACTATGGTGCGCGGCATCATGTGTAATGGGTACTATGGTGCCCGGCATCATGTGTAATGGGTACTATGCTGCGAGGCATCATGTGTAATGGGTACTATGGTGCCCGGCATCATGTGTAATGGGTACTATGGTGCGCGGCATCATGTGTAATGGGTACTATGGTGTGCGGCATCATGTGTAATGGGTACTATGGTGTGCGGCATCATGTGTAATGGGTACTATGGTGCGCGGCATCATGTGTAATGGGTACTATGGTGCCCGGCATCATGTGTAATGGGTACTATGGTGTGCGGGATCATGTGTAACGGGTACTATGGTGTGCGGCATCATGTGTAATGGGTACTATGGTGCGTGGCATCATGTGTAATGGGTACTATGGTGCCCGGCATCATGTGTAATGGGTACTATGGTGCGTGGCATCATGTGTAATGGGTACTATGGTGCCCGGCATCATGTGTAATGGGTACTATGGTGCACGGCATCATGTGTAATGGGTACTATGGTGTGTGGCATCATGTGTAATGGGTACTATGGTGTGCGGCATCATGTGTAATGGGTACTATGGTGCGCGGCATCATGTGTAATGGGTACTATGGTGCGCGGCATCATGTGTAATGGGTACTATGGTGCCCGGCATCATGTGTAATGGGTACTATGGTGTGCGGGATCATGTGTAACGGGTACTATGGTGTGCGGCATCATGTGTAATGGGTACTATGGTGCGTGGCATCATGTGTAATGGGTACTATGGTGCCCGGCATCATGTGTAATGGGTACTATGGTGCGTGGCATCATGTGTAATGGGTACTATGGTGCCCGGCATCATGTGTAATGGGTACTATGGTGCACGGCATCATGTGTAATGGGTACTATGGTGTGTGGCATCATGTGTAATGGGTACTATGGTGTCATGTGTAATGGGTACTATGGTACACGGCATCATGTGTAATGGGTACTATGGTGTGCGGCATCATGTGTAATGTGTACTATGGTGTGCGGCATCATGTGTAATGGGTACTATGGTGTGCGGCATCATGTGTAATGGGTACTTTGGTGCGCGGCATCATGTGTAATGGGTACTATGGTGCGCGGTATCATGTGTAATGGGTACTATGGTGCGCGACATCATGTGTAATGGGTACTATGGTGTGCGACATCATGTGTAATGGGTACTATGGTGTGCGGCATCATGTGTAATGGGTACTATGGTGTGCGGCATCATGTGTAATGGGTACTATGGTGTGTGGCATCATGTGTAATGGGTACTATGGTGTGCAGCATCATGTGTAATGGGTACTATGGTGTGCGGCATCATGTGTAAGCGGCATTATGTGTGCAGCATCATGTGTAAGGGGCATTATGTGTGCAGCATCATGTGTAATGGGTACTATGGTGTGCGGCATCATGTGTAATGGGGACTATGGTGTGCGGCATCATGTGTAAGGGGCATTATGTGTGCAGCATCATGTGTAATGGGTACTATGGTGTGCAGCATCATGTGTAATGGGTACTATGGTGTGTGGCATCATGTGTAATGGGTACTATGGTGCGCGGCATCATGTGTAATGGGTACTATGGTGTGCAGCATCATGTGTAAGAGGCATTATGTGTGCAGCATCATGTGTAAGAGGCATTATGGTGTGCGGCATCATGTGTAATGGGTACTATGGTGTGCGGCATCATGTGTAATGGGTACTATGGTGTGCGGCATCATGTGTAATGGGTACTATGGTGCGCGGCATCATGTGTAATGGGTACTATGGTGCCCGGCATCATGTGTAATGGGTACTATGGTGTGCGGGATCATGTGTAACGGGTACTATGGTGTGCGGCATCATGTGTAATGGGTACTATGGTGCGTGGCATCATGTGTAATGGGTACTATGGTGCCCGGCATCATGTGTAATGGGTACTATGGTGTGCGGCATCATGTGTAATGGGTACTATGGTGCGCGGCATCATGTGTAATGGGTACTATGGTGCCCGGCATCATGTGTAATGGGTACTATGGTGCGTGGCATCATGTGTAATGGGTACTATGGTGCCCGGCATCATGTGTAATGGGTACTATGGTGCACGGCATCATGTGTAATGGGTACTATGGTGTGTGGCATCATGTGTAATGGGTACTATGGTGTCATGTGTAATGGGTACTATGGTACACGGCATCATGTGTAATGGGTACTATGGTGTGCGGCATCATGTGTAATGTGTACTATGGTGTGCAGCATCATGTGTAATGGGTACTATGGTGTGCGGCATCATGTGTAATGGGTACTTTGGTGCGCGGCATCATGTGTAATGGGTACTATGGTGCGCGGTATCATGTGTAATGGGTACTATGGTGCGCGACATCATGTGTAATGGGTACTATGGTGTGCGACATCATGTGTAATGGGTACTATGGTGTGCGGCATCATGTGTAATGGGTACTATGGTGTGCGGCATCATGTGTAATGGGTACTATGGTGTGTGGCATCATGTGTAATGGGTACTATGGTGTGCAGCATCATGTGTAATGGGTACTATGGTGTGCGGCATCATGTGTAAGCGGCATTATGTGTGCAGCATCATGTGTAAGGGGCATTATGTGTGCAGCATCATGTGTAATGGGTACTATGGTGTGCGGCATCATGTGTAATGGGGACTATGGTGTGCGGCATCATGTGTAAGGGGCATTATGTGTGCAGCATCATGTGTAATGGGTACTATGGTGTGCAGCATCATGTGTAATGGGTACTATGGTGTGTGGCATCATGTGTAATGGGTACTATGGTGCGCGGCATCATGTGTAATGGGTACTATGGTGTGCAGCATCATGTGTAAGAGGCATTATGTGTGCAGCATCATGTGTAAGAGGCATTATGGTGTGCGGCATCATGTGTAATGGGTACTATGGTGTGCGGCATCATGTGTAATGGGTACTATGGTGTGCGGCATCATGTGTAATGGGTACTATGGTGTGCGGCATCATGTGTAATGGGTACTATGGTGTGCGGCATCATGTGTAATGGGTACTATGGTGTGCGGCATCATGTGTAATGGGTACTATGGTGTGTGGCATCATGTGTAATGGGTACTATGGTGCCATCAAGCAAGAACCCTCTAGCAATGAGCACGTAGGTAAGCAGCACTTAAGTGGCAAATATGTAATGGGCATTACGGTTTGTTATATAGTATGTAATGGGCATCATGATGTGTGGCACAATGTGTAATGGGCATTATGGTGTGTGGCACAATGTGTAATTGGCATTACGGCGTGTGGCACAATGTGTAATGGGTATTACGGAGTTTGCTAAAATGTGTAATGGGCATTACTGTATATGGTCTAAAGTGTAATACCACACCCCTTTTTGTGATGCCACGCCTCCTTCCCATGAGGCCACACCCCCTTTTTGACTACGCCGAGCAAAGGTCCCCCTGCTGTTATGTCTAGATCTGGAACCACTCATTACCATAATTCTAGATTCGCCTATGGTTGGAGTATATGAGGATTGAGGGGCTGCGCAGGAGGAGGCGCAGGGCCAGAACCACGTACTGTGCCCATTCCACTACATGCTGTACAGGCCTGCATAGTTACATAGAGTAGTTTACATGTGTAAATAAATGTCTGCAGGAACTGTCAATAACTAATTAGTTAATCTGACTGTTTCATGTACAGTATACACATTTTGGACACAGCAGTGTAATATACATAGTTCATTTAGTTAAATCATGACACTGACACATTGAGTACAAAACTAAGCAGCTACCAATACATGTAAATGTGTCAATAGTGAATAAGGTACCTACCCAGTAACCATCCCTCTGCCATGTCTCCTCCATAGAATTTGGCATAGAGGGAAGACTGACTCAGGATATAGCAGTCATGGCAGGACCCGGGGTAGCCTGCCAGCACACTGAGAATACCACCTGCACATTGAGGGAGTGACGGCCCCCTCCTGTGTGGTGCCCGTACCTCAATGTGGGTGCAATCTATGGTTCCCTGCATATTCGGAAATGCTGAGAGCCAATAGAAAGCCACCTTCAGATCCTGCCACTCGGACTCACAATGTGGGAATCTGATATATTTGCGCCACAGCTTCTTTAAGGCAGATAGCACGCAAGACAAATGCCTGGAGAAAGTGTCTGTGTGATCCCCAGTGACCAGGAGCTGAGTGACTGGAAGAAGTACAGGGCACACATTCATTTATAGGTTCTAGAGGTTTGTGCGAGTCAGCCTAAACATCTGCACATCCTCCCGATCTGAGAGGGAGGCCAGGTAGACCCTTGTACACAGAGCCGGCACTAGGCATAGGCATACTAGGCAATTGGCTAGGGCATCACATTTGTGATCAGTGGGGGCAGGGCAGCCGTTTGTCAGTGCAGCAAGGGTGAAATGAGAACTTCCCCGCTGGTGCCCACCAGCAGTAGCGCCAGAGTGGTGCTTGGTACTGTGGCTGCCGGAGGGGCTGCGACGCTGTATGTTACACATGCTGGCACCGTCTATACACGGCGGGAGGGAGCATCCGGCATGGCTGCGGACTGAGCGCGAACTCCACAGCAGGATCTCACTGGCTGCTAGCGTCACCTGGAGGAGGAATGCTGCAGCTAAGTGCTGGGGAGGCGAGTGCTGCTACTGAGGGCTAGGGAGGAGGAATGCTGCAGCTAAGTGCTGGGGAGGCGAGTGCTGCTACTGAGGGTTAGGGAGGAGGAATGCTGCAGCTAAGTGCTGGGGAGGCGAGTGCTGCTACTGAGGGTTAGGGAGGAGGAATGCTGCAGCTAAGTGCTGGGGAGGCGAGTGCTGCTACTGAGGGTTAGGGAGGAGGAATGCTGCAGCTAAGTGCTGGTGAGGCGAGTGCTGCTACTGAGGGTTAGGGAGGAGGAATGCTGCAGCTAAGTGCTGGGGAGGCGAGTGCTGCTACTGAGGGCTAGGGAGGAGGAATGCTGCAGCTAAGTGCTGGGAAGGCGAGTGCTGCTACTGAGGGTTAGGGAGGAGGAATGCTGCAGCTAAGTGCTGGGGAGGCGAGTGCTGCTACTGAGGGCTAGGGAGGAGGAATGCTGCAGCTAAGTGCTGGGGAGGCGAGTGCTGCTACTGAGGGTTAGGGAGGAGGAATGCTGCAGCTAAGTGCTGGGGAGGCGAGTGCTGCTACTGAGGGCTAGGGAGGAGGAATGCTGCAGCTAAGTGCTGGGAAGGCGAGTGCTGCTACTGAGGGCTAGGGAGGAGGAATGCTGCAGCTAAGTGCTGGGGAGGCGAGATCTGCTACTGAGGGCTAGGGAGGAGGAATGCTGCAGCTAAGTGCTGGGAAGGCGAGTGCTGCTACTGAGGGCTAGGGAGGAGGAATGCTGCAGCTAAGTGCTGGGAAGGCGAGTGCTGCTACTGAGGACTGGCAGCACCACACCTCCATAGCCTGCCCCCATTAAAATGAAAGTTTACATCCACACAGAGTGCTGGATGATCTGTAATAAATGTGAGAGTAGGGGCGAGATTTATTGTGTTGACCGTTTTTGTGAAAATGCGATTTAAACTCAAATCGCCGTGTATCGCCATTTTTTTATATCGCATTTTTTCCCAGAAATCGCGTATTGAATGGCTGGCGCAAAGCCGCCTGAAAAGTGCGATACATGGCGATAGACGGGGATAAGGTGCGAATTGAGTCGATGTAATACGCCATAATAGTGCGATTTCCGGGTTAGGTCATGTGCGTATTTGCGGCCAATCGGAATGCGATTTACACCAATACACCTGATCAGCCCATACAACATGCTAACCTATTGGCCCACCTTAGTCCCTTGCAATACGCATCACACCCCCTATATAAAGGGACGCAGACGCCATTTTACCCTTTGAAAGGGAGTAAGGCGTTTGAGATGGAGAGGAGCAGTGATAAGGTGCAGAGGAGGCAGAGGGACAGGCAGCTTGGGCCCAAATACCCCAACCACTGGGAGAGGTAGGGGAGTGAGAGCCAGCACTGCCAGAGGCAGGGAGAGCCAGCATGCTCCCAGCAAGAGCTGCGCCAGGTAGAGGCCACATGGTGGAAGCTGAGCAGGTGGCTATGGAGGATGAGGAGGAAGCAGGCACAAGCCAGGTGTCCTCACAGGAGGAACAGAGTGCCAGGCACACAGAGGAGGAGCTGCAAGAGGGGGATTTCTCTGAGGTGGACTGGCCTGTGCAGGAGGCAGAGGAAGCTGACTTGGAGGTGCTGGGGGAAGAACCAGGACAGGAGGAGGAGGAAGAGGGTGAGGCTGAAAATGTGGAGGAGGATGATGCAGCTCGTACAGCTAGTGGGAGGAAAGTCAGGTTCTCATATGAGGAGAATATGGCCCTGGTGCGTGCACTCTTGCCCCTGTATGACCACCTACTTGGTCCTCACCATCATCGCACAAGTGTGGCAAGAAAGAAGGGGATGTGGGACAGTATCACCTCCGCGGTAAATGCAGTTAGCACACACAAGAGGAGTGTGCGCAACGTCAAAAAGCGATACAATGACATCAAGCGCCTCATCAAAGCCAAGCTTGCCCTGGAGAAGAAAGAGGCCTGTCGCACAGGAGGTGGCCCTAGGCAGGAGGTCCACTTTAAGGCCTATGAGAGGCTGCTACGCCGAATCATCCCACCGGAGGTGCTTCCCGGCATCCACATTGCCGACACAGACAGGCAACTCCACCGCCAACTGGTAAGTGTCCACACATGTCAATGTAACATTTTGCTATGTCATGTGCGCATGCTATTATGCTGCTATGCTTTATGTGTCCAAAAGATTGCTGTGTGTGGAACTACATATCCCAGCAAAATCACATTTTGCTACCTTGCATTGCTAAATAATGGACTCTGCATTTTGCTGGGTTATGTAGTTCCACAGATCCAATTAATGTGTGCTGTCCTAACCACTGTAGGCCTGCAGTGTACTTGATTGTTAATCCATATCAATCCTCTGGGTAGTTGGAAAAGCACTTCACAGTCACTTTTACATGTCTAATCTGCTGGTCTTTCCTGTTATTTGCAAGTGGATGCAAAATATCGAACACAGTCATAATACTCAAATAACTACTTCAGTTGAAAGTCTTCAAATTCCTTATGTAATCATATCAGGGTCAAAAAGTTTGATTGAGGTAAAGTTTTTATCTGCATATTTCGAAAAGTGCCAGTTAGGTGCAAATGATAATAATGGAAAATGTCTTCTTCTTTCAAACAGCTCCATCTCTGGAGTCCCAGTCTGCTGTTGACCAACATCAGCCACATCCGATTGGTCACACTGTCCAGTCTGCAGGTGAGATATCATAGTGTTACACACACACGTTGCACAATTCACACATGGCTGGCCCCACCACAGTAGCCTGTGCCAATGCATAATGCCTGGGCAACACCTAACCATTCCAACTAAGGTAACATGACCCACCATACACCAATCTGCATAGCATACTTACCACTCTTTTCTCATGTGTAGGTCCTTCACAACCGATGCCTGAACCTACGGATCCCATGCAAAATATGGACGACATGAGTGAAATCATCCTGGAAACCAAGCACACCCAGTCAATGAGGCCCCCTATACGCAGTCACATAGGCAGCAGCCCCCAATCATTGCAGCCACCAACACCCCCACTAGTGCGGAGGAGTTGGCGCAATCCATCCATCTTTTTAAGGGGAAACAACTCGCTTTTATGGAGGTGCAGACCACCCAACTATAACATAGCTCTGCAAATGAGACAAATTTCTCAAAGTGTGCGGGCTAATGTAGGGACACAAATTCGTCTTGTCTCTACATTAGACACACGCTTAGCAGAAATTGGCCAAGCCATTCAGGGCCAAACTACTAATTTTAGAGGTCTAAATGCCAATATAGTTGAACAGACCCAAGCTATTAATGGCCAAACAACTGCGTTGATGTCCCTACAAACGCAACTCAGCCTCAGTGCAACTAGTTTGTTAGGTCAGCACCAAACCACATCTACCCAAAGTAGTAGTGTGTCCTCCACACCCATGAGTGGGTCCCCCACTACTCCCCCACGGCGTAGTGTCCGTACTAGGGGTGGTGGTGCCACTAGTGGTAAGGGTGCTAATACCCGGGCTGTATTTAAACATGAATAATCTTCTTTGCATTTACATGTGTATCATGTGCTGTTTTTTTCCTTCGCTCATGCAGTGAATGTTCATATTACATTTTATATGGTATGGCCTATGGCTAAATGTTTCTGCAAGTAAAAATTATTTGCATCCAGCACACTTGTTGTCATTCTTTAAAAATGATTACCCACACTGTTCTATTATGTATTGTCAACTAGTATCATTTTAGCAGCCACGGGACTTTGGGTTGTGTGTGCTTATTTGTAATGGGATTTTAAGGAAATAGTCACATTGAAGGGGATAAGCATTGGGAATTGCATACTGTATGTAGGCGCCACTTGTTTTGCTACATTTCAACCACCTCAGATCAATGATCCATGTCACCTCCATCCATTAAGCCTATGTTAATTTGTATTTGCCAACATTTTTACACACAGAAAACTACAGTACTTACTTGACATTGTTATAGGTGTTATCATGTTGCCAGGCATAAAGTATGCTGTGGTGGGTTAGCTTGCAGGTGTTGGCCATTATTGTTGGTCTGCTTCTGGGCAATTAACATGGACAGGGAAAAATGTAATGTTACCAATGTATGTGTGTTACAGGTTCCCCATTACTATTCATTGTACACACACAAATTACCTGTGAAATGCTGCAGGATCATCTGTGTACGAACCACATCCCCCCTCCGTGTACCTCGCACTACAACATCAGTAGTTTGAGCTTCCTGCACGACTGCTGCAGGGGCCACATCTACATAATTTGGTTGACCCAAAGCTATGTTATGCAGCATGCAGCAAGCCTGGACAACCAAAACCACTTTGGCAGGGTGGTATAGCAGTGTACCTGCTGACCTGTCCAAACACCGAAATCGGCTTTTCAGCACCCCAAAGGTGCGTTCCACTACATTGCGGGTAGCAATATGTGCAGCATTGTAGTGGTGCTGTGCAGGGCTTTGTGGGTTCCGCAGAGGTGTCATGAGCCACGAATGACACCCATATCCTGAGTCACCTAACGTGTAAAGGGATTTGTGTGGTCACATATCATGTGGGTAATTGGTACATAATAGTAGCAGCCTATACTATATTGTTTGGGCTGGTATAAACAATTACAACAGAAATGACTCTTTAATATAAGGTTACACACATGGATGTTAAAGGTAAAGACATAGGTAAGCAAACATCATGTAAACAGTGGTAAGTGACTTACCAAGTAGCAGGCCCTCTGGCATGGTGTTGTTGTGGAAACGGTCACAGAGAGCTGAGTGCCGCAGGATATAGGCATCATAGCAGTTCCCGGGGTAGCCTGCAACCACACTGAGAATTCTGAGGTTGGCATCGCAGACCACCTGCACATTGAGGGAATGTCTGCCCCTGCGGTTCACATAGACATGCTCCCTCACGTGCGGGGCCCGAATCCCAATGTGGGTGCAGTCAATGGGCAGTATTCAATGAGAAAAATTCGCTGTGATTTCTGGAGAGTTTGTGCTTTTCACGCGGTGGAGAGAGGTTTTTTCTCTCCAAAGGCGAGCCACCCTATTCAATGTGAAATATTCTCCGTCTTTCTAAGTGATTCTCGCCGTCTCTCTCCGTGTAGAAATTCTCCATCTTTTGATGGAGAGCAGGAATGTGAACTTTTAAACTAAAAGGGTGTTTTTTTTAATTTTGGAGTCAAAAAATCAGGGTTTTTTTTCTGTGGAGGGCCATGTTATTTTTATTCATGTGCCTATAGCACATCAATATATATTTTATTTTAAAAAAAAATATTTTTTTACATTTTTTTTTTTTTTTTTTTTTTTACACAGTGCAGCCAGCAGGGGGCCGGAGCGCTCGAGCCGCTCATTAGATATTCATATATTCACTGCACCCGATGCACGTTCGGGTACAGTGAATACTGGGTCCCCCGCTGGCTATAGGGGGGGCAGCCTGTGCTGCCTGGGTCCAGGGGAGCCCTGCTCCCCTCCCCATATCCCCTGCAGCAGCCAAGAGAGACTTTAATCTCTCTTGGCTGCTACGTCCCCCGGCTCCCTGACAGCTCCCTGCCGCGGACGCTCGTCCGCTGCAGGGGTTAAGACTCGCCGCGAGTGGCGGCGAGTCTTTAACACGTTGAATAGGGGGAGCAGGAGGCTCCGGAACACGGAGAGTGCATGGCGAGAGAAAAAATCTCTCGCCATGCACGGAGAATATTTGACATTGAATACTGCCCTATGGCTCCCAGCACATTTGTAAATGCTGAGAGCCGATAGAATGCCACCTTCAGGTCCTGCCACTCACACTCACAACGTGGGAATGTGATATATGTGCGCCACAGCTTCTTTAATGCATTTAACACTTGAGAAAAATGTTTAGAGAAAGTGGCTTGTGACACCCCCAAGGCCCAAGAGCTCACAGACAGAGTGGAGCCTGTGGCAAACAAGTGGAGGGCACACATTAATTTCTGCAGCCCAGACACTGCATAGTTGCCCCCCCCCCCCCCACAAGGGTCCAAATCATCTCTCACCTGCTCATATAAGTTCAACAGGTTCTGTCGGTTCAACCTAAACATGTCCACCACCTGTTGATCAGAGAGGGAGTCCAGGTACACCCTGGCACGGTACTGACGAGAAGCACGGAGTGGTCGGGGTACCTGGATCTGGTGGGCAGCAGCAGCATCCCTCCTGCTTAGCTCCTCCAAACGCCCCAGCTCACACACTAGCACCTCCAGTCCACTCTGCAAAATCTCCATCTCAAACAGCCTCACAGGTGTCCATAATCATGTGGGGGTATATGTAGGGGAGTTAGTAAGTGCTATGTGGGTCACCTGTGAGATATTTAACCGTTTCTACGCACAAACGGTGGCGATTTTAAGCAAATCGCCACCCTGTACTTGGTCTATTTTTTGGGGGGGGGGGGGGAAATCGCATTTTGCTGCCGATTTCCAAATGCGACAGACATTAAATTAGCGATTTGTATCTTTTTCAATGGGAAAACATCTGGATGCGATGTTGTAAATCGGCACTTCAGAAAGTGCGAATTAGCGGCAAAAAGTGTGATTTATGACGCGATTCGCCACCCATTAAGTAGTTGATTTAAAAAAAAAAAAAACGGCTGTTTTTGCGATATAAATCGCCAAAAACCCAACAGCGAACTCTAATAAATGTCACCCTAGGTCTCTGTGTTTGTGAGCAATGCAGTGGCAGTTTTTACCTATGGGCTGCAGTCCCTCCCCCCCCCCCCAGGTAAAATCTGCCACTGTCTTTGCCTAAAGTGAAGCCAGGTGCAGGCTGTCAGGCTGCACTGGCTTCACTGTGACTGGCAGTGACTTCCTATTGGATGTCCGACCTGCCAGTCACCCAAGGCAGTCCCAGTCGGGACTTGTTCTCTCCCTCCAGGACACCTTTCTGTGCAAATGCGCAGCAGCCCCTAAAATGGGTTCTGTGCATGTGCAGTATTGCGGACCATACTGCGCATGCGCCGGACACGGGAACCCGATCAAGCCTCCAGGGGCTGCTGCAAAGGCATCCCTCGGAGGTTGGGCCAGCGCATGCACAGTATGTATGAAGGTTCTGTGCATGTGCTGGCCCTGTGCAGGGACAGGGGTGCGCACCTGCGCTGACTTCTGGGGGCGGCAGTGGAGGGGGGCGCATTGCGGCAGTGGGGGGGGCACATTGCGGCAGCCCCCCTCCTTTATAATGGTCAGAGCCGCCACTGGTGACGCATCATTTATTTAAGTGATTGAGGGGAAAGGAGTGTGTGCGCATATAGGGCCTAATTCAGCATTGATCTGCCCCGTTCCGATGGTGAGGGTATCTGCGCATGTGCAAACCCCGGGAGTTTTACACTCGCCGAGCTGTTCACTCCAGAGGGGGGGCGGGGCAGACATTGGCGTGTTTCCCTGGGAACGCAGGCGACCGATGCCTGTATGGGGCTGGCAGGTGACATGACTTTTACATCCGATGGCCGGAGATCATCCGGTGGTAGCTGACCATGAGAGGAGATGTGTTAGTGAAAAAAAGTGTCAGAAATGACAGGGGGGAAGTGCCCCCCCCCCAACTATCTAAATCCTCCCCGGGACAGCGCTAAATAGAGAGCGCTGTCCGGGAGTCGGAGGTTGTGTCAGCTAGCATTGTCATGTGATGTGATGGTGCATACAGCGGTGTAGCTAGGTGCCATGGTGCCCGGAGCAAGGTCATATTCCCCCCCCCCCCCGGTAATGAATTGGGGGCGTGGCTAACATGTGTGGCAGAATCTGCTGCGCTATATAAGACACTGTAACGGAACCTGCTGCTCTATATAAGACGCTGTAACGGAATCTGCTGCCCTATATAAGACGCTGTAACGGGATCTGCTGCGCTATATAAGACACTGTAACGGAATCTGCTGCGCTATATAAGACACTGTAACGGGATCTGCTGCGCTATATAAGACGCTGTAACGGAATCTGCTGCGCTATATAAGACGCTGTAACGGGATCTGCTGCGCTATATAAGACACTGTAACGGAATCTGCTGCGCTATATAAGACACTGTAACGGAATCTGCTGCGCTATATAAGACACTGTAACGGAATCTGCTGCGCTATATAAGACGCTGTAATGGAATCGAAGGGGTATTCAATCCTCGAAACGTCAGACACCTTAAATTTGTGGCATGCCGCTGATTGCCTTGCAATTTTTTGTATATATATATATATATATATATATATATATATATATATATATATATATATATATATATATATATATATATATATACACACACATATACACACACACACACACATACATACGTACATACATATAATATCGTCACACAGACAGACCCCCGACACCACTTGTTAATCATAGAATATTAGAATACAGTGGACAGTGTTTACTTCAAAACTTACACTGGCTGGCTGGCTGCAATCATAAACTGGGGCACTGATGATGGTGGGCCAGGGCTGGTGGATGCTGGAGAGGGAGGCAGTGTCGTTGCACCATTACAGTAGTAAGGAGTTGCTGCTTGCGTGGCTCTGATGCAGTGTCCCTCCTCCCCTACTCCCAGCACGCGCCGCGGCGGCTGGAGTGGGACAGTCAGGCAAGGGATGTCTCTGCTGCGAGCACTGCCGCCCGCGTCACCGTCCGCGTCACGTAGGGTCCGCCGGGCGGAAGTAAATTACAGTCTGACAGTGCCGGGGGGGAGGGAGAGGGAAGCGGCGTCCACGTCCAGGTCTGTACGGCGGGCAGGGCAGCCCCCGGCGCAGGCTGCCCTGCGTGTGTGAATGAAATTATTTATTGCAGGGCAGCAGGACTCATTTGCGGAGGGGGGGCGGCGCCCTGCGTCCCAACTGCGCCCGGAGCGTGTGCTCCGGTGGCTCCGCCCTCCCTACGCCTCTGGGTGCATATGTGTCACTGCTAGCTGAAACAACCTCCGACTCCCGGACAGCACTCTCTAGTCACTCACAACTCTTATGTCCCACACTACCACTAGGTAGCAGCAGTGTCGGGCGGGTGCCGGCATCCGGTGCCCACGCAGCCCCTGTTCCTCCAAGCAGCAGCGGGGGCTGCCTTACAGTAGCTACGCCACTGTTGTGAGGATTTTTAAAGATTAAAACTTTTGGACATACAGACACACACACACATACAAGTGCACTATAAAGATAAGAAATGGTGTTTTATAGATTTTAAAAGGGGTTCACTATACCATGGGTCTAGGTCGACATGGGAAAAGGTCGAAAGGTCATTAGTTCGACAGGTCATTAGTTCAACAATGTCTATGTCGACAGTCAAAAGGTTGACATGAGGTTTTTCACTGTTTTTTTTACCTGAATGTCAACACAGTCAACATGGACACAGTTTCAAGTGCACCGCATCCCCTCGCATCGCTCGCTGCGCTCGCAATGGATTGGGCACGGTGCCTCGCTGCGCTCGCAATGGATTGGGCACGGTGCCTCGCTGCGCTCGCAATGGATTGGGCACGGTGCCTCTCTGCGCTCGGCGCACTAATTTATTCTCCCACCACACCCTAGTGGATGGTAGGGCATGAAAAACCACCTGTCGGCACATGTCGGCTCAAAAAACAGTGGAAAACCCCATGTCGACCTTTTGACTGTCGACCTAGACATTGTAGAACTAATGACCTTTCGACCTAGAACCATGTCGACCTTTTCCCATGTCGAGCTAATGACTGTCGACCATCATGCTGTAGACCAAATGACCGCATCCCAGATTGAACCAAAGAGGTTATACCCTGTGAGACTCTGTGATAATCTGCTGGACGTCCACCAGAGGGCAGCATACACTCAGAAGTGAATTAAAGGATCCACTCACTCTCATAATAACCAACATACTGACAAACACAGATTGGGTGTAAATCCAGAGTTCTCCAGAGATACTTCTCACCTATATTACCATGTACACAGTTATTGAAATTAATCTTCATTGTGGACCCACTAGCTGTACTGTAACTGAAAATAAAAGGTCATTATACCTATATGAACACTAACAGTACACCGGCAATAATCCTGATACAACAGCAAAAGCAGGGACCTGCCCCATTAGTCTGTGGATAACAATAAATCAATCAGTAATAAGGATCGGATCGTATTGGTCCATCAGAAACGTAACCACAATAAACAACAATAACAAAAGGGAAGATAGTATATGGGATACATATAGGATAACCTCATGTACATTCTATGTGGCGCTATAAACGGGGCTGTCATTGATAATAAAAGGATATTACACCTATATCAGCATCAAAAGTGCGCCCATAAAACAGCAACCGCAGGTATCTGCTTTGTATCAGCTCACAGAATATCGCAATGTTCTTTCTGTCCAGAGTTTACGTAATATCCCTGATGGGAACAAAAGACGTAAGACATTGATCCCAGATAAACAACTGAGATAATATCTGGATATTGTGTGGCTGAGAGCCCACTGGGGCCACCAACACACGGTCGATATATAAGTGCCCTTCACAAAAAACCCTAACAAATTTTAAGGTCAAAAGCATAGCTGCCTACCCTCCTGCATTCTGCATGAGACTACCTGACATAACAGCAATCTCCCTCTCTCCCTCATTAGTCTAGCAATCTCCCTCATGTCACCTAGCCCACATTACACTGTTACATCATAGTTACCTCCCCTCCTGCATTCTGCATGAGACTACCTGACATAACAGCAATCTCCCTCTCTACCTCATTAGTCTAGCAATCTCCCTCATGTCACCTAGCCCACATTACACTGTTACACCATAGTTACCTCCCCTCCTGCAGAATGCAGGAGACTCCTTGACATAGCAGCAATCTCCCTCTCTCCCTCATTAGTCTAGCAATCTCCCTCATGTCACCTAGCCCACATTACACTGTTACATCATAGTTACCTCCCCTCCTGCATTCTGCAGGAGACTCCTTGACATAGCAGCAATCTCCCTCTCTCCCTCATTAGTCTAACAATCTCCCTCATGTCACCTAGCCCACATTACACTGTTACACCATAGTTACCTCCCCTCCTGCATTCTGCAGGAGACTCCCTGACATAGCAGCAATTTCCCTCTCTCCCTCATTAGTCTAGCAATCTCCCTCATGTCACCTAGCCCACATTACACTGTTACATCATAGTTACCTCCCCTCCTGCATTCTGCAGGAGACTCCCTGACATAACAGCAATCTCCCTCTCTACCTCATTAGTCTAGCAATCTCCCTCATGTCACCTAGCCCACATTACACTGTTACACCATAGTTACCTCCCCTCCTGCATTCTGCAGGAGACTCCCTGACATAGCAGCAATCTCCCTCTCTCCCTCATTAGTCTAGCAATCTCCCTCATGTCACCTAGCCCACATTACACTGTTACACCATAGTTACCTCCCCTCCTGCATTCTGCAGGAGACTCCCTGACATAGCAGCAATCTCCCTCTCTACCTCATTAGTCTAGCAATCTCCCTCATGTCACCTAGCCCACATTACACTGTTACACCATAGTTACCTCCCCTCCTGCATTCTGCAGGAGACTCCCTGAAATAGCAGTAATCTCCCTCTCTCCCTCATTAGTCTAGCAATCTCCCTCATGTCACCTAGCCCACATTACACTGTTACATCATAGTTACCTCCCCTCCTGCATTCTGCAGGAGACTCCCTGACATAGCAGCAATCTCCCTCTCTACCTCATTAGTCTAGCAATCTCCCTCATGTCACCTAGCCCACATTACACTGTTACACCATAGTTACCTCCCCTCCTGCATTCTGCAGGAGACTCCCTGACATAGCAGCAATCTCCCTCTCTCCCTCATTAGTCTAGCAATCTCCCTGATTTCACCAAAGCCACATTACACTGTTACATTTTTGGGGAAAAAAGGAATGAGAGACAGATACATTTACATTGAATCATCAGCACCATTTCCCAGCACTTTACCAAGTATAGTATATCTTACTAACTGCTGTGGGGATCATCTACATTTGGATATAAGTCATTTTACAAGATTCCTCTCAGATGTAGCAGTACACAGCCACGCTTCTAGGTGCCACGTTCACAATCACTTTTCACAATATCTCCATATATGGAACTAGACACGCCCTCTGTGTGGAGCATGACATGCCCCCTCAGTAGGGTGCTGTGCAAAAATCTACTACCAACTATAATCTCCCTGAAACTAGTTTTCAAAAGTAGGCAAGTATGGTCTTAGTGAAAATAGCACTAAAAGGTTACGCTGTGACTTAAAGCTTATATACGTATTTGAGGCTACCAACATACAGCTGGTATATTTATTTTTTGAGTGCCCATCACCAATCTAAAAATCCTATAAACACCAAAAGAACCATCTGACTTCCCTCTATACCAGGGCTGGGCAATTGCGGCCCTCCAGATGTTGAGGAACTACACATCCCAGGATGCTTTGCATTAGTTTTGCTATGTGGCCATGCTGAAACTGATGCAAGGCATGCTGGGATGTGTAGTTCCTCAACATCTGTAGGGCCGCAATTGCCCAGCCCTGCTCTATACCATAAATGGATTGTCATATTAATCAACCCAACGCCTGTCTTATCCATCCAAGAGCTAGAGAGCTGCCCCTTCCTGCTCAGAACTGATATGGGGCGAGATTTAGTGGGTTGACCGTTTTTGAGAAAATGCAATTTTTTTTCTCAAATCGCCCTATATCGCCCTTTTTTAAAATCACATTTTTGCCGCGAATTCGCATATTTAATGAGGTGTGTATTCCGGCATGAAAAGTGCGATATAGGGCGATTTTCGGAATGAAAGAGTGCGATTTTTAGTCATGAAAAGGTGCGATTTTGGTGAAATGTGCGCTTTTGTCATTAAAAATTTTTTTTTTTTAAATGCGGTGAGGTCCCCCCTCCTGTACAGAACCAGCCCCGGGCTCATTGAGCTGGACCTGGTTCCAAAATTACGGGGGACAAAAAGCGTAGGGGTCCCCCATATTTCTGAAACCAGCCCCGGACTCTGGGGGTCCCCCCGTATTTTGAAACCAGCACCGGGCTCCAACAGCCCGCAGTGTCATGCCACAGCCGGGGACACTTTTTACACAAGGTCCCCCAGCCGTACCATGAGCACCGTGGCTGGTCAGCCTTGGACGGGGTACCTGGAGGAGTGGGGAGCCACCCAATAAAAGGGTCCCCCACCCCCAGGCTTCACCCGTCCAGGGCTGAAGCCCGGGGCTGTCACCGGCGTCCCTGGCCATTGGACGGCGGCCTGATAGGGTTAAATTCACATTCCTAACATTGCTTAATACAGGAGAACTACAAGTGCCAGCAGACCTCCCCCTCATGCTGGGACTTGGAGAACCACAAGTCCCAGCATGCGGGGCATTAATGGGCCCGCTGGGACTTGTAGTCCACCTGTAAAAAGAATGTTACAATAAAACACACACACAGAAAAGTGAAACTTTATTACATACACATCCACACACCTCAATTTTACACCAATATACTCACCGATCCAGGATCCAGCGCTGGTCTCCCTTCTGCAGCAGAGCCGGCTACCCCCGCACTATCAGCGGGGACAACCGGCTTTCTCCGATGGAGCTAACAGCTTCTGTCACGTTGTCCCAGCGCAACACATGCTGAGAGCGTCTTCGGCTTATGCGTCTCCATCAGCCAATCAGGGCTGAGCTATGCGTCTCCATGGAGACGCATCGCCCAATCACGCTCTCAGCCTCTGTTGCACTGGGACATATTGCATGCGATGCGATGGACCATTTTAACATGGAATTCAATGGGAAAAGGGGTCCTTTTCATACCCCTACTATCCAAGTGGGCATGGAGTTGGATTTAAACATGTGGCGAGCGTAGAGAGCCACCGAGCTCGAAGCGTGGCGAGCCCCGCGAGGGGACACAGAATACCGTCCCCTCGCGGGGCTCGCAGGAGTGTCTCAGATGCTCCAGCAATGAGACACTCCTGCATCTGAGTAGCTATTATGGCAGGGTATAGCAACCCTTCCTATAGGGTTAGGGGTTCTGTAGCGCATTTTAAAACCCCCACTATCCATGGCAGGCTGAAGCATGGCAAGCAGACGCGTTATACGTCCTCCCGACCTTTTCATACCCCCACTATCCACGTCAGCGTGGAGTTGATTGTATATAGTGTGGTGAGCGCAGCGAGCCACCGAGCCCGAAGCATGGCGAGCGGACATGGATTACATGTAAGGTCATCCACGTCCCCTCACCACGCTTCGGGCTCAGTGGCTCGCTGCGCTCGCCACACTATATACAATCAACTCCACGCCAATGTGGATAGTGGGGGTATGAAAGGGTCAGGACGACGCGTAAAGCGTCCCTTCCCAGGGCTCGCCACGCTTTGGGCTGCCGTGGATAGTGGGGGTTTGAAAAGGCGCTACAGAACCCCTAACCCTGTGGGCAGGGTTGCTGTACCCTGCTGTAATAGCTACTCAGACGCAGGAGTGTCTCATTGCTGGAGCGTCTGAGACACTCCTGCATGTCAAAGAGAGGGGATCATGCTGGCGCCGGCGGTGTGAGAGAGACACGCTGAGTAGGCTTGCCAAGGACGCCGGGGACAGAGATGCAGTTCCCGGCAACAGTACGGTAGTTACTTGTGTTGTTTCACGGCAGAAGCCTATGCTGATAACATAGCCAGGGACGCTTAAACGTCTCTCCTCCGAATGATTCTATTGGCCGCCTAGTGGCCAATCAGGAGCCGAGTTTGGCGGCCAATAGAATCATTCGGAGGAGAGACGCTGAAGATGGAGCATTAGCGTCTCTCTGGCTAGTTTGTCAGAAGGGTACCAGCGGGAGTAGACACAGAAGACCTGACGCGGGGCAGAAGACCTGGACTACGTCGGATCAAGAGGACAGAGCTTCGCCTGAGGACCTTGGTGAGTAGGATTTTCTTCCACAGGTCCCCCTATGGATTTCTTCGGATCCTGGACCCTGGACTCTACAACCCTGGAGCCCTGGACCCCGGAGCACCGGACTCAGGGACCTACCTACGGGCTCAAGATAGGTAAGTATAAGTATGTGTGGGCTTTGGATGTATTAAAGCTTTATTTTTAATGGGTGTCAGTGTGTTTATTTAACTATTTATTTTACTGTGGAACTACAAGTGCCAGCGGGCCCTTTAATGCCACGCATGCTTGGACTTGTGGTTCTCCAAGTCCCAGCATGCGGGGGAGGCTTGCTGGGACTCATAGTTCCACAGTATAGGAGAATAGTTTTTCATCTATTTTTTACACAAAATCAGCTTAATGCCCACAGCCCAGGGGCATTGAGGACAGCCCCAGGCTTCAGCATGGGCAGGTAAGTTCTGGAGGGGGGACACCACTCCCCCAGGACCCCTGCCCATGCTGACCGGTCAGGGGGATGAATTCTTTGGCCGGGGGGACTTGTATAAAAAGTCTCCCCCCGGCTGTGGCATTACCCTGCTGGCTGGTTGGGCCCGGTGCTGGTTCTTGAAATACGGGGGCCCCCTACTCATTTTGTCCCCCGTATTTTGGGAACCAGGACCGGCCCTTGAGCCTGGTGCTGGTTTTATAAAATCCAGGTGACCCCTATTTGGTTTGCCCCGTAATTGTATGAAACCAGGACCGGCTCTTTGAGCCCGGGGCTGGTTATGCTCAGGAGGACCCCACACCGTTTTTTGCGCAATTTTTTTTTCTACCAAAAATCGACACAAATCGCACAATTTCGCAATTTTTCCCTGCGAATTCGCATTTCATTAAATATGCGGATTACAAGGGAAAAATGCGAGTTCTAAAAGTGCGATTTGTGGCGATATGGTGCGATTTCTAAAAATGCGATAAAATCGCATTCTATTAAATGTCACCCCTGGTCTAGTGGAAAATCTGTGTTTTTTGGTAGAGGTGTCTTATTTCCAGTACGCACTTTATCACAATACCAATCCAATTTATCCAATGCCTTTCTTTCCAGGCTTATGGATAGTTAATTTAACCGATGCAGTAAATTTTATGTCCCTTATTGGGAGTTCTTTATCTGCATTTACAGTCAGGTAATTCTAACAGGTCTCTGATAACATTAGTTAATCATTGTAAAGCAGAATTATGCATTGAGTGGCATTAACGCGGGCTCTGAATGGTCCGACACGTGTTTCACCTGTCTAAGCAGGCTTTATCCAGGCTCCCATCACATGCATCACATCAAGGGCATCACATGCAGCTATTCCCCTCTCTCCTGCAAGCCAGGATAGGCTGTGCATGTATGTCCAACGTGTGCGCATGCACAAATGCCAGGGCCAAATCTGCGGTCCAGTCCGTCCCTGACTTGCAGCCATCTCAGCAACACGATCAGGACGGAATCAGGCTCTAAGTTGCTTACATCGATCAGCATCAGGGGAGTAAATCCTACATCTAGTCACCAGGGGTCAGTGTTGTACCCGTGTGACAGCTGTATTGAGATCTTGGGCCTGATTCTGGTTCACTCGCCAAAGCAAACTCTCTCTCTAATGGTCAAAACCATGCTGCACTGCAGGTGGGGCAGATGTAACATGTGCAGAGAGAGTTAGATTTTGGTGAGGTGTGTACTAAAATCTATATTGCAGTGTAAGAATAAAGCAACCAGTATTTACCTTACACAGGAACAAGATAACACCTAAATCTAACCCAGGTCTCTGCACATGTTACATCTGCCCCCCTACAGTGCAGCATGGTGCAACCCAGATCCCTCTGCACATGTTACATCTGCCCCACCTGCAGTGCAGCATGGTGTAACCCAGATCCCTCTGCACATGTTACATCTGCCCCACCTGCAGTGCAGCATGGTGTAACCTATGTCTCTGTGCACGTTACATCTGCCCCACCAACAGTGCAGCATGGTGTAAGCCAGGTCTCTCTGTGTATGTTACATCTGCCCCCTGCAGTGCAGCATGGTGTAACCCAGATCCCTATGCTCATGTTACATCTGCCTCAGCTGCACTGCAGCATGGTGTTACCCAGGTCTCTCTGCACATGTTACATCTGCCCCCCAGCAGTGCAGCATGGTGTTACCCAGGTCTCTCTGCACATGTTACATCTGTCCCCCTGCAGTGCAGCATGGTGTAACCTTGGTCCCTCTGTGCATGTTACATCTGCCCCCCTGCAGTGCAGTATGGTGTAACCCAGGTCTCTCTGCACATGTTACATCTGCCCCCCTGCAGTGCAGCACGGTGTTACCCAGGTCTCTCTGCACATTACATCTACCCCACCTGCAGTGCAGCATGGTGTAATGCAGGTCTCTGCACATGTTACATCTGTCCAACCTGCAGTGCAGCATGGTGTAACCCAGGTCTCTCTGCACATGTTACATCTGCCCCCCTGCAGTGCAGTATGGTGTAACCCAGGTCTCTCTGCACATGTTACATCTGTCCAACCTGCAGTGCAGCATGGTGTTACACAGGTCTCTCTGCACATGTTACATCTGCCCCCCTGCAGTGCAGTATGGTGTAACCCAGGTCTCTCTGCACATGTTACATCTGCCCCAGCTGCAGTGCAGCATGGTGTAATCTAGGTCTATGTGCACGTTACATCTGTCCAACCTGCAGTGCAGCATGGTGTTACCCAGTGCTCTCTGCACATGTTACATCTGCCCTCCTGCAGTGCAGTATGGTGTAACCCAGGTCTCTCTGCACATGTTACATCTGCCCCCTGCAGTGCAGCATGGTGTTACCCAGGTCTCTGCACATTTTACATCTGCCCACCTGCAGTGCAGCACGGTGTTACCCAGGTCTCTCTACACATGTTACATCTGCCCCACCTGCAGTGCAGCATGGTGTTACCCAGGTGTCTATGCACATGTTACATCTGCCCCATCTGCAGTGCAGCACGGTGTTACCCAGGTATCTCTGTGCATGTTACATCTGCCCCCCTGCAGTGCAGCATGGTGTAACCCAGGTATCTCTGTGCATGTTACATCTGCCCCCCTGCAGTGCAGCATGGTGTAACCCAGGTCTCTGCACATGTTACATCTGCCCCCCTACAGTGCAGCATGGTGTAACCCCGATCCCTCTGCTCATGTTACATCTGCCTCAGCTGCAGTGCAGCATGGTGTTACCCAGGTATCTCTGTGCATGTTACATCTGCCCCCCTGCAGTGCAGCATGGTGTAACCCAGGTATCTCTGTGCATGTTACATCTGCCCCCCTGCAGTGCAGCATGGTGTTACCAGGTCTCTGCACATGTTACATCTGCCCCCCTACAGTGCAGCATGGTGTAACTCAGATCCCTCTGCTCATGTTACATCTGCCTCAGCTGCAGTGCAGCATGGTGTTACCCAGGTCTCTCTGCACATGTTACATCTGCCCCACCTGCAGTGCAGCATGGTGTTACCCAGGTCTCTCTGCACATGTTACATCTGTCCCCCTGCAGTGCAGCATGGTGTAACCTTGGTCCCTCTGTGCATGTTACATCTGCCCCCATGCAGTGCAGTATGGTGTAACCCAGGTCTCTCTGCACATGTTACATCTGCCCCAGCTGCATTGCAGTATGGTGTAATCTAGGTCTATGTGCACATGTTACATCTGTCCAACCTGCAGTGCAGCATGGTGTAACCCAGGTCTCTCTGCACATGTTACATCTGTCCCCCTGCAGAGCAGCATGGTGTAAGCCAGGTCTCTCTGCAACTGTTACATCTGCCAAAGCTGCAGTGCAGCATGGTGTAATCTAGGTCTATGTGCACATGTTACATCTGCCCCCCTGCAGTGCAGCATGGTGTTACCCAGGTATCTCTGCACATGTTACATCTGCCCCACCTGCAGTGCAGCATGGTGTAACCCAGATCCCTCTGCACATGTTACATCTGCCGCACCTGCAGTGCAGCATGGTGTAACCTAGGTCCGTCTGCACATGTTACATCTGCCCCACCTGCAGTGCAGCATGGTGTTACCCAGGTGTCTCTGGACATGTTACATCTGCCCCACCTGCAATGCACAATGGTGTTACCCAGGTCTCTCTGCACCTGTTACATCTGCCCCACCTGCAGTGCAGCATAGTGTTACCCAGGTCTCTCTGCACATGTTACATCTGCCCCCCAGCAGTGCAGCATGGTGTAACCTTGGTCCCTCTGTGCATGTTACATCTGCCCCCCTGCAGTGCAGTATGGTGTAACCCATGTCTCTCTGCACATGTTACATCTGCCCCACCTGCAGTGCAGCATGGTGTAACCTAGGTCTCTGCACATGTTACATCTGCCCCCTGCAGTGCAGCATGGTGTAACCCAGGTCTTTCTGCACATGTTACATCTGCCCTCCTGCAGTGCAGCATGGTGTTACCCAGGTCTCTCTGCACATGTTACATCTGTCCCTCCTGCAGTGCAGCATGGTGTAAGCCAGGTCTCTCTGCACATGTTACATCTGCCCCAGCTGCAGTGCAGCATGGTGTAATCTAGGTCTATGTGCACATGTTACATCTGCCCCCCTGCAGTGCAGCATGGTGTTACCCAGGTATCTCTGCACATGTTACATCTGCCCCACCTGCAGTGCAGCATGGTGTAACCCAGATCCCTCTGCACATGTTACATCTGCCCCACCTGCAGTGCAGCATGGTGTTACCCAGGTGTCTCTGGACATGTTACATCTGCCCCACCTGCAGTGCAGCATGGTGTAACCTAGGTCTCTGCACATGTTACATCTGCCCCCTGCAGTGCAACATGGTGTTACCCAGGTCTCTCTACACATGTTACATCTGCCCCACCTGCAGTACAGCATGGTGTTACCCAGGTGTCTATGCACATGTTACATCTGCCCCATCTGCAGTGCAGCATGGTGTTACCCAGGTCTCTCTGCACATGTTACATCTGCCCCACCTGCAGTGCAGCATGGTGTTACCCAGGTCTCTCTGCACATGTTACATCTGCCCCACCTGCAGTGCAGCACGGTGTTACCCAGGTTTCTCTGTGCATGTTACATCTGCCCCCCTGCAGTGCAGCATGGTGTAACTCAGGTATCTCTGTGCATGTTACATCTGCCCCCCTGCAGTGCAGCATGGTGTTACCCAGGTCTCTGCACATGTTACATCTGCCCCCCTGCAGTGCAGCATGGTGTTACCCAGGTCTCTGCATATGTTACATCTGCCCACCTGCAGTGCAGCATGGTGTTACCCAGGTCTCTCTGCACATGTTACATCTGCCCCCCAGCAGTGCAGCATGGTGTAACCTTGGTCCCTCTGTGCATGTTACATCTGCCCCCCTGCAGTGCAGCATGGTGTAACCTAGGTCTCTGCACATGTTACATCTGCCCCCTGCAGTGCAGCATGGTGTTACCCAGGTCTCTGCACATGTTACATCTGCCCACCTGCAGTGCAGCATGGTGTTACCCAGGTCTCTCTGCACATGTTACATCTGCCCCCCAGCAGTGCAGCATGGTGTAACCTTGGTCCCTCTGTGCATGTTACATCTGCCCCCCTGCAGTGCAGCATGGTGTTACCCAGGTCTCTCTGCACATGTTACATCTGCCCCCCAGCAGTGCAGCATGGTGTAACCTTGGTCCCTCTGTGCATGTTACATCTGCCCCCTGCAGTGCAGTATGGTGTAACCCATGTCTCTCTGTACATGTTACATCTGCCCCACCTGCAGTGCAGCATGGTGTAACCTAGGTCTCTGCACATGTTACATCTGCCCCCTGCAGTGCAGCATGGTGTTACCCAGGTCTCTCTGCACGTGTTACATCTGACCCCCTGCAGTGCAGCATGGTGTTACCCAGGTCTCTCTGCACATGTTACATCTGCCCCCCAGCAGTGCAGCATGGTGTAGCCTTGGTCCCTCTGTGCATGTTACATCTGCCCCCCTGCAGTGCAGTATGGTGTAACCCATGTCTCTCTGCGCATGTTACATCTGCCCCACCTGCAGTGCAGCATGGTGTAACCTAGGTCTCTGCACATGTTACATCTGCCCCCTGCAGTGCAGCATGGTGTAACCGAGGTCTTTCTGCACATGTTACATCTGCCCCCCTGCAGTGCAGCATGGTGTTACCCAGGTCTCTCTGCACATGTTACATCTGCCCCACCTGCAGTGCAGTACGGTGTAACCCAGGTCTCTCTGCACATGTTACATCTGCCCCACCAACAGTGCAGCATGGTGTTACCCGGTCTCTCTGCACATGTTACATCTGCCCCACCTGCAGTGCAGCATGGTGTTACCCAGGTCTCTCTGGACATGTTACATCTGCCCCACCTGCAGTGCAGCATGGTGTTACACAGAGAGCACATGTTACATCTGCCCCCTGCAGTGCAGCAACGTGTTACCCAGGTCTCTCTGCACATGTTACATCTGCCCCCCTGCAGTGCAGCATGGTGTTACCCAGGTCTCTCTGCACATGTTACATCTGCCCCCTGCAGTGCAGCATGGTGTTACCCAGGTCTCTCTGCACATGTTACATCTGCCCCCTGCAGTGCAGCATGGTGTTACCCAGGTCTCTCTGCACATGTTACATCTGCCCCCCTGCAGTGCAGCATGGTGTTACCCAGGTCTCTCTGCACATGTTACCTCTGCCCCACCTGCAGTGCAGCACGGTGTTACCCAGGTCTCTCTGCACATGTTACATCTGCCCCCCTGCAGTGCAGCATGGTGTTACCCAGGTCTCTCTGCACATGTTACATCTGCCCCATCTGCAGTGCAGCATGGTGTTACCCAGGTCTCTCTGCACATGTTACATCTGCCCCACCTGCAGTGCAGCATGGTGTTACCCAGATCTCTCTGCACATGTTACATCTGCCCCATCTGCACTACAGCATGGTGTTACCCAGGTCTCTCTGCACATGTTACATCTGCCCCACCTGCAGTGCAGCATGGTGTTACCCAGGTCCCTCTGCACATTTTACATCTGCCCCACCTGCAGTGCAGCACGGTGTAAGCCAGGTCTCTCTGCACCTGTTACATCTGCCCCACCTGCAGTGCAGCATGGTGTTACCCAGGTCTCTCTGCACATGTTACATCTGTCCCTCCTGCAGTGCAGCACGGTGTTACCCAGGTCTCTCTGCACATGTTACATCTGCCCCACCTGCAGTGCAGCACGGTGTTACCCAGGTCTCTCTGCACATGTTACATCTGCCCCACCTGCAGTGCAGCATGGTGTTACCCAGGTCTCTGCACATGTTACATCTGCCCCCCTACAGTGCAGCATGGTGTAACCCAGATCCCTCTGCTCATGTTACATCTGCCCCACCTGCAGTGCAGCATGGTGTTACCCAGGTCTCTCTGCACATGTTACATCTGCCCCGCATGCAGTGCAGCATGGTGTAACCCAGGTCTCTCTGTGCATGTTACATCTGCCCCCCTGCAGTGCAGCACGGTGTTACCTAGGTCTCTCTGCACCTGTTACATCTGGCTCACCTGCAGCGCTCCATGGTGTTACCCAGGTCTCTCTGCACATGTTACATCTGCCCCCCTGCAGTGCTGCACGGTGTTACCCAGGTCTCTCTGCACATGTTACATCTGCCCCACCTGCGGTGCAGCACGGTGTTACCGAGGTCTCTCTGCACATTACATCTGCCCCCCTGCAGTGCAGCATGGTGTTACCCAGGTCTCTCTGCACCTGTTACATCTGCCCCACCTGCAGTGCAGCATGATGTAACCCAGGTATCTCTGCACATGTTACATCTGCCCCCCAGCAGTGCAGCATGGTGTAACCCAGGTATCTCTGTGCATGTTACATCTGCCCCCCTGCAGTGCAGCATGGTGTAACCTTGGTCCCTCTGCACATGTTACATCTGCCCCCCTGCAGTGCAGTATGGTGTAACCCAGGTCTCTCTGCACATGTTACATCTGCCCCACCTGCAGTGCAGCATGGTGTAACCTTGGTTCCTCTGCACATGTTAAATCTGCCCCACCTGCAGTGCAGCATGGTGTAACCCAGGGCTCTCTGTGCATGTTACATCTGCCCCACCTGCAGTGCAGCATGGTGTAACCCAGGGCTCTCTGTGCATGTTACATCTGCCCCACCTGCAGTGCAGCATGGTTTTGTCCATTAAAGAGAGAATTTGCTTTTGCCAGTGACCCAGGCCCTTATGTCAGTGTAATGTGCTATAGTGAATGTACCACACAGCAGCTGCATACCTCCCAACTTTGCTGGACCAGTCGGTGGGACACTGCTGATGCGCGCCGCAGGCACGCCTACATTTTCGGGGGGGCCCTAATTTCGGGGGCGTGGCCTACACATGCAGCTCTCCCGCGAGGCTACGCCCCCATTTGGACGCTATGGGGGCATGACCCAGAGGCTCTGTGAGCCTCTAGCCATGCCACCAGCCCCCTGGCATGCGCACAGCGTTTATTCCCCGCTGCTTATTAGCAGCCGACAGGTGGGACTCCCAACAGCCCCCCTCACCGCGGGACACTGCCGGCCGCGGGAGGGACAGCGGGACAGGCCCTGATAATCGGGACTGTCCCGCTAAAATCAGGACTGTTGGGAGGTATGCAGCTGTTATCTCGCGCTGATTCCAGAATTACTTTTAACCCTAGGGGCCCGATTCAGTACTGCTTGCTGCTTAGCGCTGCCTGGTGCCCAGCCGAATACCCCCACCCCCACAAATATTCCCTCGGCACCATGCGAGGTGATGTGTACAGGAACATGTGTCCTCGCATGTGGCAGAAGGGGAGAGAAATCCTTCAATGGTTGCCAAACATCTGAGGCTTTGTCTCCCATATGGACATCATGTGACATCAGCCGCCGACCCCTGCAGGCGGAGTCTGCCTGTGTTCCCTTGCTCCACCCCCCTCTGGATCGAATGGCTCGGCGAGTATGAAATTCCCGGGGTTTGCACATGTGCGTATACCCCCCTCCTGGATTTGCCCCCTCATACACTCCAACCCAAGAAGTCATCGCTGGTTCTCCGATTCAATGCACCTGCTGCACCACTAGCAGTTCCGCCTCTGCAACAGCGTCTGCGTGGTCATTACTGGCATTTACACAGCCCGCGGACTACGCTGGGATATTACATAATGACTGAAGGGAGATTATATAATGACTGAAGGGAGATTATATAATGACTGAAGGGATATTATACAATGACTGAAGGGATATCATATAATGACTGAAGGGAGATAATATAATGACTGAAGGGATATCATATAATGACTGAAGGGATATTATACAATGACTGAAGGGATATTATACAATGACTAAAGAGATATTATACAATGACTGAAGGGATATCATATAATGACTGAAGGGATATCATACAATGACTGAAGGGATATTATACAATGACTGAAGGGATATCATACAATGACTGAAGGGATATTATACAATGACTGAAGGGATATTATACAATGACTGAAGGGATATCATATAATGACTGAAGGGATATCATATAATGACTGAAGGGATATCATACAATGACTGAAGGGATATCATACAATGACTGAAGGGATATTATAAAATGACTGAAGGGATATAATATAATGACTGAAGGGATATTATACAATGACTGAAGGGATATTATACAATGACTGAAGGGATATTATACAATGACTGAAGGGATATTATACTATGACTGAAGGGATATCATACAATGACTGAAGGGATATTATACAATGACTGAAGGGATATCATACAATGACTGAAGGGATATCATATAATGACTGAAGGGAGATTATATAATGACTTTAGGGATATCATATAATGACTGAAGGGATATTATACAATGACTGAAGGGATATCATACAATGACTGAAGGGATATCATACAATGACTGAACGGATATCATATAATGACTGAAGGGATATCATATAATGACTGAAGGGATATCATACAATGACTGAAGGGATATCATATAATGACTGAAGGGATATCATATAATGACTGAAGGGATATCATACAATGACTGAAGGGATATCATACAATGACTGAAGGGATATCATACAATGACTGAAGGGATATCATACAATGACTGAAGGGATATCATATAATGACTGAAGGGAGATTATATAATGACTGAAGGGATATTATACAATGACTGAAGGGATATTATACAATGACTGAAGGGATATCATATAATGACTGAAGGGATATCATATAATGACTGAAGGGATATCATACAATGACTGAAGGGATATCATACAATGACTGAAGGGATATTATACAATGACTGAAGGGATATTATACAATGACTGAAGGGATATTATACAATGACTGAAGGGATATCATATAATGACTGAAGGGATATTATACAATGACTGAAGGGATATTATACAATGACTGAAGGGATATCATACAATGACTGAAGGGATATCATACAATGACTGAAGGGATATCATACAATGACTGAAGGGATATCATATAATGACTGAAGGGATATCATATAATGACTGAAGGGATATCATACAATGACTGAAGGGATATCATATAATGACTGAAGGGATATCATATAATGACTGAAGGGATATTATACAATGACTGAAGGGATATCATATAATGACTGAAGGGATATCATATAATGACTGAAGGGATATCATATAAGGACTGAAGGGATATCATATAATGAATGAAGGGATATTATACAATGACTGAAGGGATATTATACAATGACTGAAGGGATATTATACAATGACTGAAGGGATATCATATAATGACTGAAGGGATATCATACAATGACTGAAGGGATATCATACAATGACTGAAGGGATATCATATAATGACTGAAGGGATATCATACAATGACTGAAGGGATATCATACAATGACTGAAGGGATATCATACAATGACTGAAGGGATATCATATAATGACTGAAGGGATATTATACAATGACTGAAGGGATATCATACAATGACTGAAGGGATATCATACAATGACTGAAGGGATATCATACAATGACTGAAGGGATATCATATAATGACTGAAGGGATATCATATAATGACTGAAGGGATATCATACAATGACTGAAGGGATATCATATAATGACTGAAGGGATATCATACAATGACTGAAGGGATATTATACAATGACTGAAGGGATATCATATAATGACTGAAGGGATATTATACAATGACTGAAGGGATATCATATAATGACTGAAGGGATATTATACAATGACTGAAGGGATATTATACAATGACTGAAGGGATATTATACAATGACTGAAGGGATATTATATAATGACTGAAGGGATATCATACAATGACTGAAGGGATATTATACAATGACTGAAGGGATATCATACAATGACTGAAGGGATATTATACAATGACTGAAGGGATATCATACAAGGGATATCATATAATGACTGAAGGGATATCATATAATGACTGAAGGGATATCATATAATGACTGAAGGGATATCATACAATGACTGAAGGGATATCATATAATGACTGAAGGGATATCATATAATGACTGAAGGGATATTACATAATGACTGAAGGGATTTCATATAATGACTGAAGGGATATCATATAATGACTGAAGGGATATCATATAATGACTGAAGGGATATTATATAATGACTGAAGGGATATTATACAATGACTGAAGGGATATTATACAATGACTGAAGGGATATTATACAATGACTGATGTGATATCATATAATGACTGAAGGGTTACCATATAATGACTGAAGGGATATCATACAATGACTGAATTGAGTACGTCCTTGCGCTAATGATTACTTCCTCACCACAAACAATAATTATTTTTCCTGCCATTAGGGAACAGTGTCCGTCGGCTCGCTATACCCCACCCAACGACTCCACCACTGACAGTAGCGCAGAAGCAACCTTGTCCTAAGTCTCAGGTAATCATCTAATTATGTGTTGGTAGCAGCTCGCAGCTTAGCGAATGAGGCCCTGAGGATTACGTCCTGGCGTCCTGTGACTGATATTGTGTAATACAGTCATTTACAGAACATAACATCCTGTTCTTATGTTTATTTATTTGTTAAAAAGGAAGTGAAATGAGGATGTTTAATTAAGCTAAACTGTGTTTCCATAGCTACCCTCCTGCCAATAAGTGGCAAGCTATGACTTAGGCGTATCATTAGGGTAATATCACATCGTTTGCATGATAACATGTGCAGCATTCGGGACATTGAACAGATACGTCGGGATGTAACAGAGTCTGATGTTTGGTGTGAGATGCCAGACAAACGTTTTTTAAAGCGGCAATCCTTACAAACTGTGGTTTTGCTTTGTAAATGATTGCTGCCTTAAATAAATGTTGGAGCCTGGAGCGTCAGCTGAAGTTGTGCAGTCAGAATGTTACATGGACCCGGGTGTGTGATTGGAATTTCGGCTGAATGGGCTCAGCGTGCAATAAAGTTTTACTGTCAGTGTGTGTGTGTGTATTTACTACAAGTCCAAGCGGGCCCTTTATTGCCCCACATGCTGGGACTTGTGGTTCTCCAAGCCCCTGCTTGTGGTGCAGGCAGGGCCGGCACCACCACTAGGCAGCTTTAGGCATTTGCCTAGGGCGCCAGCCACTGGTGGGCGGCAGTTCAGAGCAGCCAGGTTCTCCCCCCCCCCCCCCCCCCCTGATGGAGGTGAGCGGAGGTGAACCCGCCCCCCCCCCCCCCCCCGGCTATATGCAGCAGGGGGATCAATGCTGTCTGAGGGGTCCCTGCGACGCTATCCGGTGTGGGGAGGCTATATGCAGCAGGGGGGAGGGGGGGTCGCGCGGTCTGAGGTGTACCTGCGGTGCTCCCACCGCCCACAGCAACTTGCAGAGCCCCGTCAGGTGCCGCCATCCGGTCAGAAGAGAGGGAGCCGCCCGCTGTAACGCCCAGCCGGAGTACAGTGCCTCCGTCCATCATCATCGGCCGGGCGGCGGCGCTAGAAGAGCTTCTGGGTTTGAAAACACTTGCCACAGGCTGATTGGCTGAGATTCAGCCAATCACCGTGCGGCCAGTGTTTTCAAAATAAGAAGCGATTTCCGCGCCACCGCCCGGCAGATGATGATGGACGGCAGCACTGTTCTCCGGCTGGGAGTGAAGTGTAACATAGGGGGAAATTTACTAATATGAAAAACCTAGTTTTTCGTATTGGTATTTCCCCTACGGCTGCATACGACTGTTTCAGTCGTATGCAAAGTCGTGTTCCGGAGGGGAAATTACAAAGCAGTCATGTACGACTGCTTTGTAACCCTCCGATGTCATATTCATTCGTATTAGCGGCACATATATACGGCCACTAATACGAATTTTTCTGGCAGTCTGCACGGATCAATCAGATCCGTGCAGGCTGCAGTGTGTAAAATTTATTTTTTTTAAACGGCGTGGGGTCCCCCCACAGCTGTAACCAGCACCAGGCTGAAAGAGCCGGGGCCGGGAATTAAAAATCAAGGAACCCGACAAATAGGGGTTCCCCGATTTTTAACAACCAGCCCCAGGCTCCAGGTCCGGGGCTGGTTCCCAAAATACGGGGGACAAAATGACTAGGGGTCCCCCGTATTTTAAGAACCAGCCCCAGGCTAAACCAGCCAGCAGGGTAATGCCACAGCCGGGGGGAGACTTTTTATATAAGTCCCCCCGGCCAAAGCATTCCCCGGTGGCCCTGTGCGGTGGCCACCGGGCTGATCTTGGTGTGAAAAATAGAACAATAAACTATTGTTTTAAACTGTGGAACTATGAGTCCCAGAAAGCCTCCCCTGCAAGCTGGGACTTGGTGAACCACAAGTCCCAGCCTGCGGGGCATTAAAGGGCCCGCTGTGTCTTGTAGTTCCACAGTAAAAAAAATAGTTAAATAAATACAAACTGACACCTGAAAAATAAAAGTTTAATACATACATTACACACACACTGATACTTACCTACCTTGATCCTGTAGGTAGGTCCCAGAGTCTTGATCCGGTGCCTTGTCCTGGTTCCGGATGATGTTGTCTTTCTTCACCCTCTCTCCCCCGTCCCCTCAGGTGCATCTCCCCCACATCCCCTCACTCCCCGTCCCCTCAGGTGCATCTCCCTCACATCCCCTCTCTCCCCTGTCCCCTCAGGTGAGTCTCCCACACATTCCCTCTCTCTCCCGTCCCCTCAGGTGCGTCTCCCCGACATCCCCTATCTCCCCAGTCCCCCCAGGTGAGTCTCCCCCACATTCCCCCTCTCTCCCCTATCTTCTCAGGTGAGTCTCCCCAGCTTTCCCCCTCTCTCCCCCATCCCCTCAGGTGAGTTTCCCCCACATTCCCCCTCTCTCCCCTGTCCCCTTAGGTGAGTCTCCCCCACATTCCCCCTCTCTCTCTCCCGCCCCCTTAGGTACGTCTCCCCCACATCCCCTCTCTCCCCCGTCCCCTCAGGTGCATCTCCCCCACATCCCTTCTCTTCCCGTCCCCTCAGGTGAGTCTCCCTCACATCCCCTCTCTCTCCCGTCCCCTCAGGTGCGTCTCCCCGACATCCCCTATCTCCCCAGTCCCCCCAGGTGAGTCTCCCCCACATTCCCCCTCTCTCCCCCATCCCCTCAGGTGAGTTTCCCCCACATTCCCCCTCTCTCCCCTGTCCCCTTAGGTGAGTCTCCCCCACATTCCCCCTCTCTCCCCTATCCCCTCAGGTGCATCACCCTCACATCCCCTCTCTCCCCCGTCCCCTCAGGTGCATCTCCCCCACATCCCTTCTCTTCCCGTCCCCTGAGGTGAGTCTCCCTCACATCCCCTCTCTCTCCCGTTCCCTCAGGTGCATCTCCCCGACATCCCCTCTCTCCCCAGTCCCCTCAGGTGCATCTCCCCGACATCCCCTCTCTCCCCCGTCCCCTCAGGTGCGTCTCCCCCACATCTCCTCTCTCCCCTGTCCCCAGGTGCATCACCCCTGCATCCCCTCTCTTCCCTGTCCCCTCAGGTGCATCTCCCTCACATCCCCTCAGGTGAGTTTCCCCCGCATCCCCTCTCTCCCCTGTCCCCTCAGGTGAGTCTCCCCCACATTCCCCCTCTCTCCCATATACCCTCAGGTGAGTCTCCCCAGCATTCCCCCTCTCTCCCCTGTCCCCTCAGGTCCCCCTCTCCCCTGTCCCCTCAGGTGAGTCTCCCCCACATTCCCCCTCTCTCCCCCGTCCCCTCAGATGCATCACCCCGCATCCCCTCTCTCCCCCACACATCCCCTCTCTTCCGTGTCCCCTCAGGTGAGTCTCCCCCACATTCCCCCTCTCTCCCCTATCCCCTCAGGTGAGTCTCCCCCGCATTCCCCCTCTCTCCCCGTTCCCTCAGGTGAGTCTCCCCCACATCCCCTCTCTCTCCCCATCCCCTCAGGTGAGTCTACCCTACATCCCCCCTCTCTCCCCCATCCCTTCAGGTGAGTCTCCCCCACATTCCCCCTCTCTCTCCCCATCCCTTCAGGTAAGTCTCCCCCCACATCTCCTCTCTCCCCTGTCCCCAGGTGCATCTCCCCACATCCCCTCTCTCCTCAGGTGCATCTCCCCCACATCCCCTCTCTCCCTCGTCCCCTCAGGTGAGTTTCCCCCACATTCCCCCTCTCTCCCCTCAGGTGAGTCTTCCCCACATTCCCCCTCTCTCCCCTGTCCCCTCAGGTGAGTCTCCCCCGCATTCCCCCTCTCTCCCCCGTCCCCTCAGGTGAGTCTCCCCCGCATTCCCCCTCTCTCCCCCGTCCCCTCAGGTGAGTCTCCCCACATCCCCTCTCTCCCCCGTCCCCTCAGGTGAGTCTCCCCCACATCCCCTCTCTCTCCCCCATCCCTTCAGGTAAGTCTCCCCCACATTCCCCCTCTCTCCCCCGTCCCCTCAGGTGAGTCTCCCCACATCCCCTCTCTCCCCCGTCCCCTCAGGTGAGTCTCCCCCACATCCCCTCTCTCTCCCCCATCCCCTCAGGTGAGTCTCCCCCGCATTCCCTCTCTCCCCCGTCCCCTCGGGTGCATCTCCCCCACATCCCCTCTCTCCCCCATCCCCTCAGGTGAGTCTCCCCCACATTCCCCCTCTCTCCCCTGTCCCCTCAGGTGAGTCTCCCACACATTCCACTCTCTCCCCCGTCCCCTCAGGTGCGTCTCCCCCACATCTCCTCTCTCCCCTGTCCCCAGGTGCATCACCCCTGCATCCCCTCTCTTCCCTGTCCCCTCAGGTGCATCTCCCTCACATCCCCTCAGGTGAGTTTCCTCCGCATCCCCTCTCTCCCATGTCCCCTCAGGTGAGTCTCCCCCACATTCCCCCTCTCTCCCATATACCCTCAGGTGAGTCTCCCCAACATTCCCCCTCTCTCCCCTGTCCCCTCAGGTCCCCCTCTCCCCTGTCCCCTCAGGTGAGTCTCCCCCACATTCCCCCTCTCTCCCCCGTCCCCTCAGATGCATCACCCCGCATCCCCTCTCTCCCCGTCCCCTCAGGTGTATCTCCCACACATCTTCTCTCTTCCGTGTCCCCTCAGGTGCATCTCCCTCACATCCCCTCTCTCCCCGTCACCTCAGGTGAGTCTCCCCCACATTCCCCCTCTCTCCCCTATCCCCTCAGGTGAGTCTCCCCCGCATTCCCCCTCTCTCCCCGTTCCCTCAGGTGAGTCTCCCCCACATCCCCTCTCTCTCCCCATCCCCTCAGGTGAGTCTACCCTACATCCCCCCCTCTCTCCCCCATCCCTTCAGGTGAGTCTCCCCCACATTCCCCCTCTCTCTCCCCATCCCTTCAGGTAAGTTTCCCCCCACATCTCCTCTCTCCCCTGTCCCCAGGTGCATCTCCCCACATCCCCTCTCTCCTCAGGTGCATCTCCCCCACATCCCCTCTCTCCCCCGTCCCCTCAGGTGAGTTTCTCCCACATTCCCCCTCTCTCCCCTGTCCCCTCAGGTGAGTCTTCCCCACATTCCCCCTCTCTCCCCTATCCCCTCAAGTGAGTCTCCCCCGCATTCCCCCTCTCTCCCCCGTCCCCTCAGGTGAGTCTCCCCCGCATTCCCCCTCTCTCCCCCGTCCCCTCAGGCGAGTCTCCCCACATCCCCTCTCTCCCCCGTCCCCTCAGGTGAGTCTCCCCCACATCCCCTCTCTCTCCCCCATCCCTTCAGGTGAGTCGCCCCCACATTCCCCCTCTCTCCCCGTCCCCTCAGGTGAGTCTCCCCACATCCCCTCTCTCCCCCGTCCCCTCAGGTGAGTCTCCCCCACATCCCCTCTCTCTCCCCCATCCCCTCAGGTGAGTCTCCCCCGCATTCCCTCTCTCCCCCGTCCCCTCGGGTGCATCTCCCCCACATCCCCTCTCTCCCCCATCCCCTCAGGTGAGTCTCCCCCACATTCCCCCTCTCTCCCCTGTCCCCTCAGGTGAGTCTCCCACACATTCCCCCCTCTCCCCCGTCCCCTCAGGTGAGTCTCCCCCACATTCCCCCTCTCTCCCCTATCCCCTCAGGTGAGTCTCCCCTACATTCCCCCTCTCTCCCCCGTCCCCTCAGGTGAGTCTCCCCCACATTCCCCCTCTCTCCCCTATCTTCTCAGGTGAGTCTCCCCAGCTTTCCCCCTCTCTCCCCCATCCCCTCAGGTGAGTTTCCCCCACATTCCCCCTCTCTCCCCTGTCCCCTTAGGTGAGTCTCCCCCACATTCCCCCTCTCTCTCTCCCGCCCCCTTAGGTACGTCTCCCCCACATCCCCTCTCTCCCCCGTCCCCTCAGGTGCATCTCCCCCACATCCCTTCTCTTCCCGTCCCCTCAGGTGAGTCTCCCTCACATCCCCTCTCTCTCCCGTCCCCTCAGGTGCGTCTCCCCGACATCCCCTATCTCCCCAGTCCCCCCAGGTGAGTCTCCCCCACATTCCCCCTCTCTCCCCCATCCCCTCAGGTGAGTTTCCCCCACATTCCCCCTCTCTCCCCTGTCCCCTTAGGTGAGTCTCCCCCACATTCCCCCTCTCTCCCCTATCCCCTCAGGTGCATCACCCTCACATCCCCTCTCTCCCCCGTCCCCTCAGGTGCATCTCCCCCACATCCCTTCTCTTCCCGTCCCCTGAGGTGAGTCTCCCTCACATCCCCTCTCTCTCCCGTTCCCTCAGGTGCATCTCCCCGACATCCCCTCTCTCCCCAGTCCCCTCAGGTGCATCTCCCCGACATCCCCTCTCTCCCCCGTCCCCTCAGGTGCGTCTCCCCCACATCTCCTCTCTCCCCTGTCCCCAGGTGCATCACCCCTGCATCCCCTCTCTTCCCTGTCCCCTCAGGTGCATCTCCCTCACATCCCCTCAGGTGAGTTTCCCCTGCATCCCCTCTCTCCCCTGTCCCCTCAGGTGAGTCTCCCCCACATTCCCCCTCTCTCCCATATACCCTCAGGTGAGTCTCCCCAGCATTCCCCCTCTCTCCCCTGTCCCCTCAGGTCCCCCTCTCCCCTGTCCCCTCAGGTGAGTCTCCCCCACATTCCCCCTCTCTCCCCCGTCCCCTCAGATGCATCACCCCGCATCCCCTCTCTCCCCCACACATCCCCTCTCTTCCGTGTCCCCTCAGGTGCATCTCCCTCACATCCCCTCTCTCCCCGTCACCTCAGGTGAGTCTCCCCCACATTCCCCCTCTCTCCCCTATCCCCTCAGGTGAGTCTCCCCCGCATTCCCCCTCTCTCCCCGTTCCCTCAGGTGAGTCTCCCCCACATCCCCTCTCTCTCCCCATCCCCTCAGGTGAGTCTACCCTACATCCCCCCTCTCTCCCCCATCCCTTCAGGTGAGTCTCCCCCACATTCCCCCTCTCTCTCCCCATCCCTTCAGGTAAGTCTCCCCCCACATCTCCTCTCTCCCCTGTCCCCAGGTGCATCTCCCCACATCCCCTCTCTCCTCAGGTGCATCTCCCCCACATCCCCTCTCTCCCTCGTTCCCTCAGGTGAGTTTCCCCCACATTCCCCCTCTCTCCCCTGTCCCCTCAGGTGAGTCTCCCCCGCATTCCCCCTCTCTCCCCCGTCCCCTCAGGTGAGTCTCCCCCACATTCCCCCTCTCTCCCCTGTCCCCTCAGGTGAGTCTCCCCCGCATTCCCCCTCTCTCCCCCGTCCCCTCAGGTGAGTCTCCCCCGCATTCCCCCTCTCTCCCCCGTCCCCTCAGGTGAGTCTCCCCACATCCCCTCTCTCCCCCGTCCCCTCAGGTGAGTCTCCCCCACATCCCCTCTCTCTCCCCCATCCCTTCAGGTAAGTCTCCCCCACATTCCCCCTCTCTCCCCCGTCCCCTCAGGTGAGTCTCCCCACATCCCCTCTCTCCCCCATCCCCTCAGGTGAGTCTCCCCCACATCCCCTCTCTCTCCCCCATCCCCTCAGGTGAGTCTCCCCCGCATTCCCTCTCTCCCCCGTCCCCTCGGGTGCATCTCCCCCACATCCCCTCTCTCCCCCATCCCCTCAGGTGAGTCTCCCCCACATTCCCCCTCTCTCCCCTGTCCCCTCAGGTGAGTCTCCCACACATTCCACTCTCTCCCCCGTCCCCTCAGGTGCGTCTCCCCCACATCTCCTCTCTCCCCTGTCCCCAGGTGCATCACCCCTGCATCCCCTCTCTTCCCTGTCCCCTCAGGTGCATCTCCCTCACATCCCCTCAGGTGAGTTTCCCCCGCATCCCCTCTCTCCCCTGTCCCCTCAGGTGAGTCTCCCCCACATTCCCCCTCTCTCCCATATACCCTCAGGTGAGTCTCCCCAACATTCCCCCTCTCTCCCCTGTCCCCTCAGGTCCCCCTCTCCCCTCAGGTGAGTCTCCCCCACATTCCCCCTCTCTCCCCCGTCCCCTCAGATGCATCACCCCGCATCCCCTCTCTCCCCGTCCCCTCAGGTGTATCTCCCACACATCTTCTCTCTTCCGTGTCCCCTCAGGTGCATCTCCCTCACATCCCCTCTCTCCCCGTCACCTCAGGTGAGTCTCCCCCACATTCCCCCTCTCTCCCCTATCCCCTCAGGTGAGTCTCCCCCGCATTCCCCCTCTCTCCCCGTTCCCTCAGGTGAGTCTCCCCCACATCCCCTCTCTCTCCCCATCCCCTCAGGTGAGTCTACCCTACATCCCCCCCTCTCTCCCCCATCCCTTCAGGTGAGTCTCCCCCACATTCCCCCTCTCTCTCCCCATCCCTTCAGGTAAGTCTCCCCCCACATCTCCTCTCTTCCCTGTCCCCAGGTGCATCTCCCCACATCCCCTCTCTCCTCAGGTGCATCTCCCCCACATCCCCTCTCTCCCCCGTCCCCTCAGGTGAGTTTCCCCCACATTCCCCCTCTTTCCCCTGTCCCCTCAGGTGAGTCTTCCCCACATTCCCCCTCTCTCCCCTATCCCCTCAAGTGAGTCTCCCCCGTATTCCCCCTCTCTCCCCCGTCCCCTCAGGTGAGTCTCCCCCGCATTCCCCCTCTCTCCCCCGTCCCCTCAGGTGAGTCTCCCCACATCCCCTCTCTCCCCCGTCCCCTCAGGTGAGTCTCCCCCACATCCCCTCTCTCTCCCCCATCCCTTCAGGTGAGTCGCCCCCACATTCCCCCTCTCTCCCCGTCCCCTCAGGTGAGTCTCCCCACATCCCCTCTCTCCCCCGTCCCCTCAGGTGAGTCTCCCCCACATCCCCTCTCTCTCCCCCATCCCCTCAGGTGAGTCTCCCCCGCATTCCCTCTCTCCCCCGTCCCCTCGGGTGCATCTCCCCCACATCCCCTCTCTCCCCCATCCCCTCAGGTGAGTCTCCCCCACATTCCCCCTCTCTCCCCTGTCCCCTCAGGTGAGTCTCCCACACATTCCCCCCTCTCCCCCGTCCCCTCAGGTGAGTCTCCCCCACATTCCCCCTCTCTCCCCTATCCCCTCAGGTGAGTCTCCCCTACATTCCCCCTCTCTCCCCCGTCCCCTCAGGTGAGTCTCCCCCACATTCCCCCCCTCTTTCTCCCCCGTCCCCTCAGGTGAGTCTCCCCCACATTCCCCCTCTCTCCCCCGTCCCCTCAGGTGAGTCTCCCCGACATCCCCTCTCTCCCCAGTCCCCTCAGGTGCATCTCCCCGACATCCCCTCTCTCCCCAGTCCCCTCAGGTGCATCTCCCCCACATCTCCTCTCTCCCCCGTCCCCTCAGATGCGTCTCCCCCACATCTCCTCTCTCCCCTGTCCCCAGGTGCATCACCCCTGCATCCCCTCTCTTCCCTGTCCCCTCAGGTGCATCTCCCTCTCATCCCCTCAGGTGAGTTTCCCCTGCATCCTCTCTCTCCCATGTCCCCTCAGGTGAGTCTCCCCACATTCCCCCTCTCTCCCCTATCCCCTCAGGTGCATCACACCTGCATCCCCTCTCTCCCCTGTCCCCTCAGTTGCATCACCCCTGCATCCCCTCTCTCCCCCGTCCCCTCAGGTGTATCTCCCACACATCCCCTCTCTTCCGTGTCCCCTCAGGTGCATCTCCCTTACATCCCCTCTCTCCCCGTCCCCTCAGGTGAGTCTCCCCCACATTCCCCCTCTCTCCCCTATCCCCTTAGGTGAGTCTCCCCCGCATTCCCCCTCTCTCCCCGTCCCCTCAGGTGAGTCTCCCCCACATCCCCTCTCTCTCCCCATCCCCTCAGGTAATGTGGGCTAGGTGACATGAGGGAGATTGCTAGACTAATGAGGGAGAGAGGGAGATTGCTGCTATGTCAGGGAGTCTCCTGCAGAATGCAGGAGGGGAGGTAACTATGATGTAACAGTGTAATGTGCGCTAGGTGACATGAGGGAGATTGCTAGACTAATGAGGGAGAGAGGGAGATTGCTGCTATGTCAGGGAGTCTCCTGCAGAATGCAGGAGGGGAGGTAACTATGATGTAACAGTGTAATGTAGGCTAGGTGACATGGGGGAGATTGCTAGACTAATGAGGGAGAAAGGGAGATTGCTGCTATGTCAGGGAGTCTCCTGCAGAATGCAGGAGGGTAGGCAACTATGCCCCACTCTCCCCCGTCCCCTCAGGTGAGTCTCCCCCACATTCCCTCCCTCCCCCCCCCCCCCCCCCCCCCCCCCCCCCCCTCTCTCCCCCATCCCCTCAGGTGAGTCTCCCCTGCATTCCCCCTCTCTCTCCCCCGTCCCCTCAGGTGAGTCTCCCCCACATCCCCCCTCTCTCCCCCGTCCCCTCAGGTGAGTCTCCCCTGCATCCCCCTCCCTCCCCCGTCCCCTCAGGTGAGTCTCCCCCTCCCTCCCCCGTCCCCTCAGGTGAGTCTCCCCCGCATCCCCCCTCTCTCTCCAGTCCTCGGTCCCCTCCGGTGCTAGTTCTGCCCGTTCCCCCTGAGTGTGACCCGGCCCCGGCCCCGGCTCCCCCGCCCGCAGTAGGCCGTCCCTGGCTCCCGCCCCCTGTCTCCTCCCCGGTTCCCGCCCCCAGCTTCGGCCTCTGCTCCCCGGCGCTCGGTGTCTCAGTGTCCCGGAGGCCGCGACCGGAGCTTGGATCTGTCACATCGCGGGGTCCGGGCGGAGGTTCCGGGCGGCCGGGTTACTGATTGTATACACGGGTGTGACTGGCAGCGGGATCCCCGGGAGAGATCAGCACCAGCGGGTGAGACACAGGGCGGCGAATATCGGGTGACGGGTGTAATATCGGGTGTTGTTGGGGAGAACTTATCTGTTGACAGGTCAGGGCCTTGCTATTACCCGGGTGAAGAGCTGTGTTGGGGTGACATTTTGGGTCCTGGTGGGGTATATACCTGAGGACTGGTCTAGTGTTGTTGGGGTATCAGGTGATGGGTCAGGCATTCGTTGGGGTGACGGGTCTGGTCTTATTGGGGTATCAGGCAACTTGTCTGGTGTCATTGGGGTATCTGGTGACTGGTTTGGCATTATTGGGGTGGCAGGACTGGCGTTGTTGGGGTATTCAGCAACAGCCCTAGTGGTGTTGGGTCTGGCATTGAGAAATAGGGTGACGGGTCTAGCGTTGTTGGGTTTTGTTTGGGTATCGGGCAATGGGTCTGGTGTTGTTGGGTTATCGTGAAACTGGTCTGGTGTTGTTGGGATATGGGGTATTGGGTCTGGCATTGAGGTATCAGTTGACGGGTTGCCATCTTTGGGGCATATGTTGACAAGTTTGTCACTAATGGCTTAAGGAGTGATGGGTTTGGTGTTGTTCGGGTGACAAGTTTGGTGCTGTTGGAATATTGGTTGACCATCCTGGCATGTTGGGGCAAGAGATCTGGTGACGGGTCTGGAGTTGTTGGGTGGAGAGATCTGGTGATGGGCCCGACATTGTTAGTTCTGGTGTTGGAGGGGTTTACCTGGGGACTAGTCTTGTGTTGTTGAGATATGGGGTTGACGGGCCTGCCATTGTTGGGGCATCTGTTGACAGGTATAGCGCTGATGGTGTAATGGGACTGGTGCTGTTGGAATATTGATTGACCATCCTGGCATGCTGGTGCGAGTGATTAGTCTGGCATTGGGGGGGAGACATCTTGTGACGGGCCTGGCCTTGTAGTGGGGGAAAGATCCGTTGAAGGACTAGTCGTTGTGGGTGAGAGATATGGTGATGTGCCTGGCCTTGTTGTGCTGGAGAGATCTGGTGATGGGCCTGACGTTATTTTGGGGGGAGAGATCTGGTGACGGGCCTGACGTTGTGGGGGGAGAGATCTGGTGACGGGCCTGACATTGTTGTGGGGGGAGAGATCTGGTGACGGGCCTGACATTGTTGTGGGGGGAGAGATCTGGTGACGGGCCTGACATTGTTGTGTGGGGAGAGATCTGGTGAAGGGCCTGACATTGTTGTGGGGGGAGAGATATGGAGATGGGCCTGATGTTGTTGTGGGGGAGAGATCTGGTAATGGTCATGGCATTGTTGTTGGGTAGGGTATGGATCATTAGGTCTACAGCATGATGGTCGACATGGGTCTAGGTCGACACCTGCTTGTCGACCTAATGATGGTATCCCGTTGGCGAGAGATCTGGAGATGGGCCAGAGGTTGGTGGGGAAGAGAGATCTGCTGATGGGGTTGGCGGTGTTGGATCTGGTGTTGGAGTGGTCTCGTGTTGGAGGGGTACTTGGTGACAGTTCTTGCTTTGTTGGGGTACTGGGTTGATGGGTCTGGTGTTGTTGGGTTGATGGGTCTTGCCTTGGGGTATTGTGAGACGGGTCTGGTGTTGTTGCAATATGGAGTGATGGATCTGGTGTTGTTGGGGCATCAGTTGACAGGTCTGTAACTAATGGTATAAGGGGTGACTGGTCTGGTTTTGGGGTGACATCATGACCGGTTTGGTGTTGTTGGGGGGAGATATCTGGGGACGCTCTGGCGTTGTTGGGGGAGATATCTGGGGACGCTCTGGCGTTGTTGGGGGAGATATCTGGGGATGCTTTGGCGTTGTTGGGGGAGATATCTGGGGATGCTCTGGCGTTGTTGGGGGAGATATCTGGGGATGCTCTGGCATTGTTGGGGGAGATATCTGGGGATGTCTGGCATTGTTGGGGGAGATATCTGGGGATGCTCTGGCGTTGTGGGGGGAGATATCTGGGGATGCTCTGGCGTTGTTGGGGGAGATATCTGGGGATGCTCTGGCGTTGTTGGGGGAGATATCTGGGGATGCTCTGGCGTTGTTGGGGGAGATATCTGGGGATGCTCTGGCGTTGTTGGGGGAGATATCTGGGGATGCTCTGGCGTTGTTGGGGGAGATATCTGGGGATGCTCTGGCGTTGTTGGGGGAGATATCTGGGGATGCTCTGGCGTTGTTGGGGGAGATATCTGGGGATGCTCTGGCGTTGTTGGGGGAGATATCTGGGGATGCTCTGGCGTTGTTAGGGGAGATATCTGGGGCGGGTCTGGGTTTGTAATTGTCATCAATGAATTGCATTGTTTGTTCTTCTGCTTGAAGGTTCCAGTGACTGTGATCGGAGGGATCCATTATACCCCCACATGGGGATAATTTGGGTGAATTTGGCAGAGTTACTAGAAAAATACGTTGGGATCCCACACAGAATGACCTTACCCAGACACCCTTCCATCCTGTGCCGGGGATTTCATTTTTCAGCTCTAAGGACCATGTGAGCTTTCACCGTAACGCAGTCTTGGAGCCCTCGGGCATGTGACCAGGTCTCTGATATGGAATCTGTTGGTGATCCTGATACAGCCAGTGTTGGAGATACCCATGGACTGATGATTAATAGCCAGGGTTCTTGCCGCTTGCGTCCCTCCTCCTACCGGGCCCTTCGCAGCGCTGTCTCCAACCTGGCACGTATTGATGACTTCTACTGTGAGAAGATCGGGTCTGGTTTCTTCTCCGAAGTATTCAAGGTGAGACTCTAATATTGACAGGGGTCTTGGAAGTGTTACTCCATGCCGCAGTGTGGTCTCCTTCACATCTCTATGGGGTACAAGGGGAAACTTGTGATGCTAGCTTGCATGATGGCACACTGCACCGATCTCAGGGAACGGAATTCCCCCCGATTGTTGCAACTGGGTAAAATGTCCACGTGGGGTTAGGAAGCAGAGGAATTGAATGTTTCAGCATCTGCTTTGCAGTGGCCATCAGACATGTTCTCTGTATGTATTATGTATGGCGTGACACACGCATGTATTTGAGCTACATGCATTGTTAAAGTGAACACAATTTGATTTTATGGACCAGTAATTACGACCGTTTTGGAGGAGCTCCACATTAAGGATATTCCCGGCTAAGTCGTGTTTGTGTGACCATGTACGGCTGAATTTTTGGGGTACACTGCGTGTTACTTGGCACACCCTCTTTCCACACGTGGTTGCCCTGGCGGAGTCTGACATTTTCTGTATGTTACTATGTGTGCTGTTAAACATGACGGCACATTAATTATACACTTGTTCTCGAGCTGCAATAGAAAACCTTACAGGGCACCATGTGATGATTGCCGTGCATGTCCCATGTATGCGTATTGCTGTGATATCGGATATTCAGGCTCACCTGTACAACGCAAGGCAGCCAGTGCTCCGGTACACAGTAGTAAAACAGAAGCCTCACCGGGTACTGTAGTAATGCACCAGCTCTCCCTGTCACTGGTGGAAACAGCCATAGAGGTGTCACAGGAGGTCACACAGATGGTGGTAGCCAAGCAGGGGCAACGGACAGCCATAGAGGTGTCGGGAGGTCACACAGATGGTGGTAGCCAAGCAGGGGCAACGGACAGCCATAGAGGTGTCGGGAGGTCACACAGATGGTGGTAGCCAAGCAGGGGCATTGGACAGCCATAGAGGTATCAGGAGGTCACACAGATGGTGGTAGACAAGCAGGGGCAACAGACAGCCATAGAGGTGTCACAGGAGGTCACACAGATGGTGGTAGCCAAGCAGGGGCAACGGACAGCCATAGAGGTGTCACAGGAGGTCACACAGATGGTGGTAGCCAAGCAGGGGCAACAGACAGCCATAGAGGTGTCACAGGAGGTCACACAGATGGTGGTAGCCAAGCAGGGGCAACGGACAGCCATAGAGGTGTCACAGGAGGTCACACAGATGGTGGTAGACAAGCAGGGGCAACAGACAGCCATAGAGGTGTCACAGGAGGTCACACAGATGGTGGTAGCCAAGCAGGGGCAACGGACAGCCATAGAGGTGTCACAGGAGGTCACACAGATGGTGGTAGCCAAGCAGGGGCAACAGACAGCCATAGAGGTGTCACAGGAGGTCACACAGATGGTGGTAGCCAAGCAGGGGCAACGGACAGCCATAGAGGTGTCACAGGAGGTCACACAGATGGTGGTAGCCAAGCAGGGGCAACGGACAGCCATAGAGGTGTCACAGGAGGTCACACAGATGGTGGTAGCCAAGCAGGGGCAACGGACAGCCATAGAGGTGTCACAGGAGGTCACACAGATGGTGGTAGCCAAGCAGGGGCAACAACGGACAGCCATAGAGGTGTCACAGGAGGTGACAAAGATGGTGGTAGCCAAGCAGGGGCAACGGACAGCCATAGAGGTGTCACAGGAGGTCACACAGATGGTGGTAGCCAAGCAGAGGCAACGGACAGCCATAGAGGTGTCACAGGAGGTCACACAGATGGTGGTAGCCAAGCAGGGGCAACGGACAGCCATAGAGGTGTCACAGGAGGTCACACAGATGGTGGTAGCCAAGCAGGGGCAACGGACAGCCATAGAGGTGTCAGGAGAGGTCACACAGATGGTGGTAGCCAAGCAGGGACAATGGACAACCATAGAGGTGTCACAGGAGGTCACACAGATGGTGGTAGCCAAGCAGGGGCAACGGACAGCCATAGAGGTGTCACAGGAGGTCACACAGATGGTGGTAAACAAGCACGGTCATCGGACAGCCATAGAGGTGTCACAGGAGGTCACACAGATGGTGGTAGCCAAGCAGGGGCAACGGACAGCCATAGAGGTGTCACAGGAGGTCACACAGATGGTGGTAGCCAAGCAGGGGCAACGGACAGCCATAGAGGTGTCACAGGAGGTCACACAGATGGTGGTAAACAAGCACGGTCATCGGACAGCCATAGAGGTGTCACAGGAGGTCACACAGATGGTGGTAGCCAAGCAGGGGCAACGGACAGCCATAGAGGTGTCACAGGAGGTCACACAGATGGTGGTAGCCAAGCAGGGGCAACGGACAGCCATAGAGGTGTCAGGAGGTCACACAGATGGTGGTAGCCAAGCAGGGGCAACGGACAGCCATAGAGGTGTCACAGGAGGTCACACAGATGGTGGTAGACAAGCAGGGGCAACAGACAGCCATAGAGGTGTCACAGGAGGTCACACAGATGGTGGTAGCCAAGCAGGGGCAACGGACAGCCATAGTGGTGTCAGGAGGTCACACAGATGGTGGTAGCCAAGCAGGGGCAACGGACAGCCATAGAGGTGTCACAGGAGGTCACACAGATGGTGGTAGCCAAGCAGGGGCAACGGACAGCCATAGAGGTGTCAGGAGAGGTCACACAGATGGTGGTAGCCAAGCAGGGACAACGGACAGCCATAGAGGTGTCACAGGAGGTCACACAGATGGTTGTAGCCAAGCAGGGTCATCGGACAGCCATAGAGGTGTCACAGGAGGTCACACAGATGGTGGTAGCCAAGCAGGGGCAACGGACAGCCATAGAGGTGTCACAGGAGGTCACACAGATGGTGGTAGCCAAGCAGGGGCAACGGACAGCCATAGAGGTGTCACAGGAGGTCACACAGATGGTGGTAGCCAAGCAGGGGCAACGGACAGCCATAGAGGTGTCAGAGGAGGTCACACAGATGGTGGTAGCCAAGCAGGGGCAACGGACAGCCATAGAGGTGTCACAGGAGGTCACACAGATGGTGGTAGCCAAGCAGGGTCATCGGACAGCCATAGAGGTGTCACAGGAGGGCACACAGATGGTGGTAGCCAAGCAGGGGCAACGGACAGCCATAGAGGTGTCACAGGAGGTCACACAGATGGTGGTAGCCAAGCAGGGTCATCGGACAGCCATAGAGGTGTCACAGGAGGTCACACAGATGGTGGTAGCCAAGCAGGGGCATCGGACAGCCATAGAGGTGTCACAGGAGGTCACACAGATGGTGGTAGCGAAGCAGGGTCATCGGACAGCCATAGAGGTGTCACAGGAGGTCACACAGATGGTGGTAGCGAAGCAGGGGCAACGGACAGCCATAGAGGTGTCACAGGAGGTCACACAGATGGTTGTAGCCAAGCACGGTCATCGGACAGCCATAGAGGTGTCACAGGAGGTCACACAGATGGTGGTAGCCAAGCAGGGGCAACGGACAGCCATAGAGGTGTCACAGGAGGTCACACAGATGGTGGTAGCCAAGCAGGGGCAACGGACAGCCATAGAGGTGTCACAGGAGGTCACACAGATGGTGGTAGCCAAGCAGGGGCAACGGACAGCCATAGAGGTGTCAGAGGAGGTCACACAGATGGTGGTAGCCAAGCAGGGGCAACAGACCTCCCTTCCAGAGTAAGGGGGTTATTCTGGTCCCTTTGCACAGACCAGAACAATCGTACGGGGACCGATGGTGGGCGTATGCACATGCGCAGGGTCATTTAGGTGCATGTGCGTGCGGCAACCCAAGGGTGCAGGGCGGTGGCGGATAGTTGCGCCCATGGGAACGCCCCGAGGGTCACTTAGCTATGCATGCACGTTCCACATCATTCGATGGCTGGTTCACCCACAGGCTGCAAATGGATGTTTATGTTAAACACACGCTGCAAGGTGCAGAGGAGGGGGGGGGGGGGGGGGGGGGGGTTCGACCAGAAAAAAACCCGAAATGTAACTTGGACTTGGAGATGGCCAGATGGAAGCCTCTGGAACTGGGGTAGCCAACCCTAGTCCTCGAGAGCTACCAACAGGGCATGTTTTGCAGGTCTCCTCACAGAATCACAAGTGAGCTAATTAGCTTCATCTGTTGATCTTTTTAAAATGTGTCAGTGATTAATGAGTGCAGCTGTGCAGCAGCTAGGTTGTCTGGAAAATGTGATCTGTTGGTAGCTCTCGAGGGCTAGGGTTGGCTACCACTGCTCTGGAATCACTGAATGATCAGTGCTCTGCGTGATGTAACATTGTAGAATGGTCGGGACACTGGCGCAGTGCTCTGCGTGATGTATCATTGCGGAGTGGTAGGGACACTGGCGCAGTGCTCTGCGTGATGTATCATTGCGGAGTGGTAGGGACACTGGTGCAGTGCTCTGCATGATGTAACATTGCAGAATGGTCGGGACATTGGTGCTGTGCTTTGCATGTTGTATCATTGCTGAATGGTCGGGACACTGGTGCAGTGCTCTGCGTGATGTAATATTGCAGAATGGTTGTGACGCTGGCGCAGTGCTCTGCGTGATGTATCCTTGCAGAGTGGTAGGGACACTGGCGCAGTGCTCTGCATGATGTAACATTGCAGAATGGTCGGGACATTGGTGCTGTGCTTTGCATGTTGTATCATTGCTGAATGGTCGGGACACTGGTGCAGTGCTCTGCGTGATGTAACATTGCTGAATGGTGGGGACACTGGCGCAGTGCTCTGCATGATGTAACAATTCGGAATGGTGAGGACACTGGTGCAGTGCTCTGCATGATGTTATATTGCAGAATGGTTGTGACGCTGGCGCAGTGCTCTGCGTGATGTAACATTGCTGAATGGTGGGGACACTGGCGCAGTGCTCTGCATGATGTAACAATTCGGAATGGTGAGGACACTGGTGCAGTTCTCTGCGTGATGTAACATTGCTGAATGAATGGTGGGGACACTGGTGCAGTGCTTTGTGTGATGTAACATTGCTGAATGGTGAGGACACTGGCGCAGTGCTTTGTGTTGCAACAATGCGCAGTGGTGGAGACACTGGTGGAGTGCACTGCACTGCATGATGTAACATTGCGGAATAGTGGGGGCACTGACGCAGTGCTCTGCGTGATGTAACATTGCTGAATGGTGAGGACACTGTCGCAGTGCTTTGTGTGATGCAACAATGCACAGTGGTGGAGACACTGGTGCAGTGCACTGCACTGCATGATGTAACATTGCGGAATAGTGGGGACACTGGTGCAGTGCTTTGTGTGATGTAACAATGCGCAATGGTGAGGACACTGGAGCAGTGCTGTGCTATTACTGTCCTGGTTATATCTGTGTTATGCAGTGTAGATTGTAAGCTCTGATGACTAGTGTGTTTCCTGAAATAGAAGGTTCTTTCTTCTAATCTCTTCTGTATTAATCTTCTTAAAGGCTGTGAGTGTAACCTGCTTCATAGGGGGAATACAGAGCTGGGTGCAAGTGGGCAATGGGTTTCCTCTGTGCATTCCTCTATACGTTGCCATGGTTTCTTTCTGCGAATGCTTCTATACGTTGCCATGGTTTCTTTCTGCGCATGCTTCTATACGTTGCCATGGTTTCTTTCTGCGAATGCTTCTATACGTTGCCATGGTTTCTTTCTGCGAATGCTTCTATACGTTGCCATGGTTTCTTTCTGCGCATGCTTCTATACGTTGCCATGGTTTCTTTCTGCGAATGCTTCTATATGTTGCCATGGTTTCTTTCTGCACATGCCTCTCTATATTGACATGGTTACCCTCTGTGCATGCCTCTCTATATTGCCATGGTTACCCTCTGTGCATGCCTCTCTATATTGCCATGGTTACCCTCTGTGCATGCCTCTCTATATTGCCATGGTTACCCTCTGTGCATGCCTCTCTATATTGCCATGGTTACCTGGAGGGAGGAAGATTCAGGGGAAATGTGAGGAAGAATTACTTCACAGACAGAGTAGTAGATAAGTGGAATAGCCTCCCAACAGAGGTGGTAGAGGCAACTACAGTAGTACAATGCTTGGGATAGGCATATTGATATCCTTACACAGAAATAAGGATCAAATATGGCATACTCTCCAACTGTACCGAATTTGCCGGTACAGTACCGTTTATTAACAGTCTGTACCGGCAAATTATAATTGTACCGAATGTACCGCTTTTCCCCGCAGCGGTCAGTTATTACTCACTCCTAATTAAAATCCCCCTGGCTCCGCTCTGTCTGAGTTGCCTGGAGGTGCTGCGCCGGCTCTCCCCCGTTCCCAAGAGTGCATTGCGGTTGCGGGTCCGGTCCCGTGCGTCATGACGTCACGGGCCGGCACCCTGCTCATGGGAAAGGACATTGACTTAGCCCGCAGTCTCCGCATGCGCAGACTGTAACTGTGGACACGATTCTGCGCTATGAGGGCGAGGGATGCGGTGGCCAGCCCCGGCGGCGGGCGCATGTGAAGGAGGATGATTATCTTTGCCATCGGAGCCTGCCACTTCCACATCAGACTCCGAGCAAGTCAGTGCAGAAAGTAGGTGGCTCAGGCTGCAGTTTGAATAATACAATGTATTATCTCGTCACTTGCCCAGTCTTCATCGTGTGACATATGTGCACCTGCTGCCAGGCCTGCAGCTCATGTCACGTGGTGGCTTGGTGGGCTGCTGGCATATTAAATAAGTATATTAAATATACTTATTTAATATGCTAGCAGTCCACCAAGCCACCACGTGACATGAGCTGCATGATACGTGTAATAGTTGGTGCACAGTACTCATTCGGAAAGGGGACGTGGTTACACCCCTTTTTGTCCATGACCACGCCCCTTTGTTCATGACCACGCCCCCTTTCAGAATGTGTACCGATTTCTTATCTTTAAATGTTGGAGGGTATGATATGGTTTGAGGTAACATGTTTAAAAAAGGGGCAGACTAGATGGGCCAAGTGGTTCTTATCTGCCGTCACATTCTATGTTTCTACCCACTGTGCATGCCTCTACATGCTTCCATGGTTTCCCTTAGCGTGTGCCATGGTTGGTGGCGGTGCCAGGGTGCCATTCTTGGTGGCGGTGCCAGGGTGCCATTCTTGGTGGCGGTGCCAGGGTGCCATTCTTGGTGGCGGTGGCAGGGCCAGAGTGCCGTTCTTGGTGGCGGGGCCAGGGTGACGTTCTTGCTGGCCTTACTTTGGACTGCACCCTATGCTCCCAAATATTTGAATCACCCCCTCTGAATTTGGCTGGCTAACCCCACTTAGTGCAGGGACAAACCCTTCCTTTATGTGATTGGTTATTCAGCAGTAAAAGGTGGTACTTCAGTGAAGGTGCGGTGCCCCGGTGAGTGCTCTTAGCGTCTAGTGTCCGGCGATTGGTCCCAGGCGTACATACCGCGGCAGAGAGATGGTGATTGGCCAGTAGGAGTCACTTCTGTTAGTGCCATTGGATGGAGGGTTCTGCTGGCTCGGGGTTCCGACATTACATGCCCATTCTCCTCCTGGGTACCTTGTATAGGCTTTATAGAAGGGTGATAAACCTGGCAGTGCGGGCCATGATTACTGGATCTCCCTTCCAGTAGGTGTTGTGACAGGAGCCTGGGTTGTGCAGTATACAGACCGCTATTAGCAGTATACAGACAGACAATGTAATGACTAATATGTGTATAAGCTGCTTGGTGAGTATTACGGATCAGATGGGATCACTGGGGGCTGGCTGTGGTGGTGGTGGGCGGCCGTGAGTGAGAGGATGAGACTGGGATTGTCCTGTAATCCTTAGTGACAGGTGTCAGACGCGATCGGCCATCGCAGCCCTTCCTGTGTAACTGTACCCTCCATGCCCTCTGTGCCCATCTGTGTACTGTAACTGTACCCTTCCTGCCCTCTGCTCTGGGCACCTGTCTGTGTAACTGTACCCTTCCTGCCCTCTGCACTGGGCATCTGTCTCTGTAACTGTACCCTTCCTGCCCTCTGCACTGGGCATCTGTCTGTGTAACTGTACCCTCCATGCCCTCTGCGCCGTCTGTGAACTGTAACTGTACCCTTCCTGCCCTCTGCACTGGGCATCTGTCTCTGTAACTGTACCCTCCATGCCCTCTGCACTGGGCACCTGTCTGTGTAACTGTACCCTCCATGCCCTCTGCGCCGTCTGTGTACTGTAACTGTACCCTTCCTGCCCTCTGCACTGGGCATCTGTCTGTGTAACTGTACCCTTCCTGCCCTCTGCACCGTCTGTGTACTGTAACTGTACCCTTCCTGCCCTCTACACTGGGCATCTGTCTGTGTAACTGTACCCTCCATGCCCTCTGCACCGTCTGTGTACTGTAACTGTACCCTTCCTGCCCTCTGCTCTGGGCACCTGTCTCTGTAACTGTACCCTTCCTGCCCTCTGCACTGGGCACCTGTCTGTGTAACTGTACCCTCCATGCCCTCTGTGCCCGTCTGTGTACTGTAACTGTACCCTTCCTGCCCTCTGCACTGGGCACCTGTCTGTGTAACTGTACCCTTTCTGCCCTCTGCACTGGGCATCTGTCTCTGTAACTGTACCCTCCATGCCCTCTGCACCGTCTGTGTACTGTAACTGTACCCTTCCTGCCCTCTGCACTGGGCACCTGTCTGTGTAACTGTACCCTTCCTGCCCTCTGCACTGGGCACCTGTCTGTGTAACTGTACCCTTCCTGCCCTCTGCACTGGGCATCTGTCTCTGTAACTGTACCCTCCATGCCCTCTGCACCGTCTGTGTACTGTAACTGTACCCTTCCTGCCCTCTGCTCTGGGCACCTGTCTGTGTAACTGTACCCTTCCTGCCCTCTGCACTGGGCATCTGTCTCTGTAACTGTACCCTCCATGCCCTCTGCACTGGGCACCTGTCTGTGTAACTGTACCCTCCATGCCCTCTGCGCCGTCTGTGTACTGTAACTGTACCCTTCCTGCCCTCTGCTCTGGGCATCTGTCTGTGTAGCTGTAGCCTTCCTGCCCTCTGCACTGGGCATCTGTCTGTGTAACTGTACCCTCCATGCCCTCTGCACCGTCTGTGTACTGTAACTGTACCCTTCCTGCCCTCTGCTCTGGGCATCTGTCTGTGTAACTGTACCCTCCATGCCCTCTGCACCGTCTGTGTACTGTAACTGTACCCTTCCTGCCCTCTGCTCTGGGCACCTGTCTCTGTAACTGTACCCTTCCTGCCCTCTGCACTGGGCACCTGTCTGTGTAACTGTACCCTCCATGCCCTCTGTGCCCGTCTGTGTACTGTAACTGTACCCTTCCTGCCCTCTGCACTGGGCACCTGTCTGTGTAACTGTACCCTTCCTGCCCTCTGCACTGGGCATCTGTCTCTGTAACTGTACCCTCCCTGCCCTCTGCACCGTCTGTGTACTGTAACTGTACCCTTCCTGCCCTCTGCACTGGGCACCTGTCTGTGTAACTGTACCCTTCCTGCCCTCTGCACTGGGCATCTGTCTCTGTAACTGTACCCTCCATGCCCTCTGCACTGGGCACCTGTCTGTGTAACTGTACCCTCCATGCCCTCTGCGCCGTCTGTGTACTGTAACTGTACCCTTCCTGCCCTCTGCTCTGGGCATCTGTCTGTGTAGCTGTAGCCTTCCTGCCCTCTGCACTGGGCATCTGTCTGTGTAACTGTACCCTCCATGCCCTCTGCACCGTCTGTGTACTGTAACTGTACCCTTCCTGCCCTCTGCTCTGGGCATCTGTCTGTGTAACTGTACCCTACCTGCCCTCTGCACTGGGCATCTGTCTCTGTAACTGTACCCTCCATGCCCTCTGCACCGTCTGTGTACTGTAACTGTACCCTTCCTGCCCTCTGCACTGGGCATCTGTCTCTGTAACTGTACCCTCCATGCCCTCTGCACTGGGCACCTGTCTGTGTAACTGTACCCTTCCTGCCCTCTGCACTGGGCATCTGTCTCTGTAACTGTACCCTTCCTGCCCTCTGCACTGGGCATCTGTCTCTGTAACTGTACCCTCCATGCCCTCTGCGCCGTCTGTGTACTGTAACTGTACCCTTCCTGCCCTCTGCACTGGGCACCTGTCTGTGTAACTGTACCCTTCATGCCCTCTGCGCCGTCTGTGTATTGTAACTGTACCCTTCCTGCCCTCTGCACTGGGCATCTGTCTGTGTAACTGTACCCTTCCTGCCCTCTGCACTGGGCACCTGTCTCTGTAACTGTACCCTCCATGCCCTCTGTGCCCATCTGTGTACTGTAACTGTACCCTTCCTGCCCTCTGCACTGGGCACCTGTCTGTGTAACTGTACCCTCCATGCCCTCTGCGCTGTCTGTGTACTGTAACTGTACCCTTCCTGCCCTCTGCACTGGGCACCCGTGTCTGTGTAACTGTACCCTTCCTGCCCTCTGCACTGGGCACCTGTCTGTGTAACTGTACCCTTCCTGCCCTCTGCACTGGGCACCCGTGTCTGTGTAACTGTACCCTTCCTGCCCTCTGCACTGGGCATCTGTCTCTGTAACTGTAGCCTCCATGCCCTCTGCACCGTCTGTGTACTGTAACTGTACCCTTCCTGCCCTCTGCACTGGGCACCCGTGTCTGTGTAACTGTACCTTTCATGCCATCTGCTCTGGGTATCTGTCTGTGTAACTGTACCCTTCCTGCCCGTCTGTGTACTGTAACTGTACCCTTCCTGCCCTCTGCACTGGGCATCTGTCTCTGTAACTGTACCCTTCCTGCCCTCTGCACTTGTCACCCGTCTGTGTAAATGCACCCTTCCTGCCCTTTTGGCACCCAGCTGTGTAACTGTACCCTTCCTGCCCTCTGCACTGGACTCAGCCAGGCCCAGCCCCCCCAAGTAGCTACAACAACCCCCCCCGTACGCAGCACCACATGCTAATGATCTGCAGGAAGCTTGATTACAATGTTACAAATGGCGATGAAAGTGTTACGTAATAACACACAGTGTCACTGTACATAATACAGACCTCCTGTAACAGATCCCAGATACAAGTATGGGGATTTATTGACCTTATGCTTGGCCCGGGTCCCAGCCCACTTAAACTGTATTAATGTGCTGGACGTACCCACCATACATACATACATACATACCCTCCATACATACATACATACATATTTACCCACCATACATACATACATACATACATACCCACCATACATACATACATACCCACCATACATACATACATACATACATACATATTTACCCACCATACATACATACCCACCATACATACATACCCACCATACATACATACATACATATTTACATACATACATACCCACCATACATACATACATATTTACATACATACATACCCACCATACATACATACATACATACATACATACCCACCATACATACATACCCACCATACATACATACCCACCATACATACATATTTACCCACCATACATACATACATACATACATACCCACCATACATACATACATACATACATACATACATACATACATACATACATACATACATACATATTTACCCACCATACATACATACATACATACATACATACAAACCCACCATACACCCCCCTCTCTGTCTGTCTCTTCCTCTAGGGCTTGCCTGAGGCGTCCATATATACAGTGTGCTGTATATATGATTCATCTCTCAGGGAAATAATGGTGTGATACCTCCTGGCCTCTCCTCATTATACACAGGCTTCATCCCGTTCCTGGGCGAGTCGTCCTGTTACTGGGTTACTGTCTATAGGACACCCCCTGGGCCCTTTCCGAATATCCACTTATGTGTCTCCTGGAAGCAGCTGTGTGTCTGGTACTTAGCCTAACCCAGAGCCCTTACCAGCGTTATATACAGCACCGCCCTTATATACAGTACCAACGTTATATATGGTACCGGCCTTATATACAGTGCCAGCGTGCTCCCATAGTATCCTTATATACAGTGCCAGCGTTATATACAGTACCAACGTTATATATGGTATCGGCCTTATATACAGTGCCAGCGTTATATACAGTACCAACGTTATTTATGGCACCGCCCTTATATACAGTACCAACGTTATATATGGCACCGCCCTTATATACAGTACCAACGTTATATATGGTATCGGCCTTATATACAGTGCCAGCGTGCTCCCATAGTATCCTTATATACAGTGCCAGCGTTATATACAGTACCAACGTTATTTATGGCACCGCCCTTATATACAGTACCAGCTTTATATACAGTGCCAGCTAGCACCCATAGTGATTTATATTACCATCTCGTGCCCACAGTAGATTTTACCAGCGAGCACCCATAGTGACACGTATACATTACCATCTGGCGCCTAAAGTAGCCTTATATAAAGTATCTGCATTATATACAGTACCGGTGTTATATACAATGCCAGCTTGCTCCCATAGTATCCTTAAATACAGTACCGGTGTTATATACAGTGCCAGCGTTATATAAGGTACCGGTGTTATATACAGTGCCAGCGTTATATACAGTACCGGTGTTATATACAGTGCCAGCGTTATATACAGTACCAGTGTTATATACAGTGCCAGCGTGCTCCCATAGTATCCTTAAATACAGTACCGGTGTTATATACAGTGCCAGCGTTATATACAGTGCCGGTGTTATATACAGTGCCAGCGTTATATACAGTACCGGTGTTATATACAGTGCCAGCGTGCTCCCATAGTATCCTTAAATACAGTGCCAGCGTTATATACAGTACCGGTGTTATATACAGTGCCAGCGTGCTCCCATAGTATCCTTAAATACAGTGCCAGCGTTATATACAATACCGGTTCTTATATACAGTGCCAGCGTGCTCCCATAGTATCCTTAAATACAGTACCGGTGTTATATACAGTGCCAGCGTTATATACAGTACCGGTGTTATATACAGTGCCAGCGTTATATACAGTACTGGTGTTATATACAGTGCCAGCGTGCTCCCATAGTATCCATAAATACAGTGCCAGCGTTATATACAGTACCTGTGTTATATACAGTGCCAGCGTTATATACAGTGCCGGCGTTATATACAGTACCGGTGTTATATACAGTGCCAGTGTTATATACAGTGCCAGCGTGCTCCCATAGTACCCTTAAATACAGTGCCAGCGTTATATACAGTACCGGTGTTCTATACAGTGCCAGCGTTATATACAGTACCGGTGTTATATACAGTGCCAGCGTTATATACAGTGCCAGCGTGCTCCCATAGTATCCTTAAATACAGTGCCAGCATTATATACAGTACCGGTGTTATATACAGTGCCAGCGTTATATACAGTACCGGTTCTTATATACAGTGCCAGCGTTATATACAGTACCGGTGTTCTATACAGTGCCAGCGTTATATACAGTACCGGTGTTATATACAGTGCCAGCGTTATATACAGTGCCAGCGTGCTCCCATAGTATCCTTAAATACAGTGCCAGCATTATATACAGTACCGGTGTTATATACAGTGCCAGTGTTATATACAGTACCGGTTCTTATATACAGTGCCAGCGTTATATACAGTACCGGTGTTATATACAGTGCCAGCGTTATATACAGTGCCAGTGTGCTCCCATAGTATCCTTAAATACAGTGCCAGCGTTATATACCGTACCGGTGTTCTATACAGTGCCAGCGTTATATACAGTACCGGTGTTATATACAGTGCCAGCGTTAGATACAGTACCGGTTCTTATATACAGTGCCAGCGTGCTCCCATAGTATCCTTAAATACAGTGCCAGCGTTATATACAGTACCGGTTCTTATATACAGTTCCAGCGTTATATACAGTACCAGTGTTATATACAGTGCCAGTATTATATACAGTACCGGTGTTATATACAGTGCCAGCGTTATATACAGTACCGGTGTTATATACAGTGCCAACGTGCTCCCATAGTATCCATAAATACAGTGCCAGCGTTATATACAGTACCGGTTCTTATATACAGTGCCAGCGTGCTCCCATAGTATCCTTAAATACAGTACCGGTTCTTATATACAGTATCAACGTTATATAAAAAGACTTCCCTTTGCAGATATGACTTGAGGGTAGCATAGCATACGTATGGTCGGAAGCGGTACAGCTGTCAGAATGAACTTAGGTCTACAGTCATTAGGTCGACCCCACTAGGTCGACTGGCAGAAAGGTCGACCTGACTTAAGGTCGACATGGGCCAAGGTCGACATGACTTAAGGTCGCATTTGCATAAAGGTCGACATGAGGAAGGTCGACTGGTCATAAGGTCGACATGGGTTTTTCACTGTTTTTTTATCCGAATGTCGACACAGTCGACATGGACACAGTTGGCAATGAGAATCGGACCCTCGCATCGCTCGCGATGCTTCGGGCACGGTGCCTCGCTGCGCTCGGCACACTATTTTATTCTCCCACCACGCCCTAGTGGATGGTAGGGCATGAAATACCGCCTGTCGGCACATGTCGGCTCAAAAAACAGTAAAAACCATGTCGACCTTATGACCAGCCGACCTTCCTCATGTCGACCTTTATGCAAATTCGACCTTAAGTCATGTCGACCTTGGCCCAGGTCGACCTTCCTGCCAGTCGACCTAGTGGGGTCGACCTAATGACTGTAGACCTAAGTTCATTCTAATAGATGACCGCTTCCGTATGGTCAGCAGCAGTACTGTTCTTGCAGGCCTCCTGCTTATCTCACTGCAGTACATAATACCACAGGGGTCAGTCTGCCTTGTGGTTATTGCCCAGTATAGATAATTGCAGGTTCAGCAGATCTTGTACGTTAAACATTGATGTGTTACTTGCTGTGCTTTGGAAACCTCAGTCCTGCTGAGATTCAGTAAGTGCTTTCTTAGGGTTGGACTCAGCCTGACTACAGCACTTAGCTACATTCAAATGTGGCCCCTGGCACCAGCAGCACATTCAGACGTGGCCCCTGGCGCCAGCAGCACATTCAGACGTGACGCCAGCAGCCAGGGCCCGTTCACAAGCTTAGAATCTATAGATTGTAAGCCACGTGGGGGATGCTGGGGAACCGGCGTTGGGACACAATACTATTAGTCAAATGGATCAAAACCCATGCAGGCGGTATTAGACACATAGGCATCACTAGCTGCACAGGTGTTATCAGCCGCACAGACATCACTAGCTGCACATGCGTCACTAGCCGCACAGGCGTCACTAGCCGCACAGGCGTCACTAGCCGCACAGGCGTCACTAGCCGCACAGGCGTCACTAGCCGCACAGGCGTCACTAGCCGCACAGGCGTCACTAGCCGCACAGGCGTCACTATCCGCACAGGCGTCACTATCCGCACAGGCGTCACTAGCTGCACAGGCGTTATTAGCCGCACACACGTCACAAGCCGCACAGGCGTCACTAGCCGCACAGGCATCACTAGCCGCACAGGCTTTATTAGCCGCACAGGCGTTAGTTGCCGCACAGGCATTATTGGCTGCACAGACATCACAAGCTGCACAGACGTCACTAGCTGCACAGGCATCACAAGCTGCACATGCGTTTTTAGCCGCACAGACATCACAAGCTGCAGAGGCGTTATTAGCCGCACAGGCATCACTAGCTGCACATGCCTTATTAGCTGCACAGGCGTTAGTAGCTGCACAGGCATTAGTAGCTGCACAGGCGTTAGTAGCTGCACAGGCGTTAGTAGCTGCACAGCCATGACTATCTGCACAGGTGTTAGTGGCCGCACGGGCATCGCTAGCTCCACAGGCATAACTAGCCGCACAGGCATCGCTAGCCGCACAGGCGTTAATAGCTGCACAGGCGTTAATAGCCGCACAGGCGTCAGTAGCCGCACAGACATCACAAGCTGCATTTTTAATAGCCACGCAGCCATCACTAGCTGCACAGGCGTTATTAGCCGCACAGCCATCACTAGCTGCACATTCGATATTGCCCGCACATGCGTTATTAGCCACACAGACATTACTAGCTGCACAGGTGTTAGTAGCTGCACAGGCATTAGTAGCTGCACAGGCGTTAGTAGCTGCACAGCCATCACTAGCTCCACATTCGATATTGCCCACACAGTCATTACTAGCTGCACAGGTGTTATTAGCCGCACAGCCATCACTAGTTGCACAGGCATCACAAGGTGCACAGGCATTATTCGCCGCACAGGCATTATTAGCCGCACAGCCATCACTAGCTGCACATTCGATATTGCCCGCACATCCGTTATTAGCCACACAGACATTACTAGCTGCACAGGTGTTATTAGCCGCACAGCCATCACTAGTTGCACAGGCATTATTAGCCATATACATTGTATTTAGCCGCACAGGCAGTACGAGCTGTGCATATTATTAGCTGCCTGTGTGGGGTGTTCCCAGAGTACAGCGTCACATGTATTTGGCTGCTTCCCCCTCACTGACAGCCTGAGGTCACCACTGAATAATGTGTGGCGGGATTCCAGGCTCTCCGCCAGCCTTGCATACATACACAGGGAACCCCCCATCCCCCTGCAGAGCACAGCGTGTTCCCTCCTAGATACTCCTTCTCTGCACATCTCTTATACACACGAGCTTCGGCAGTATACTGTATATATCGGTGCATCCCTCGCCCTGTGCCCCTAACAGATCACGCCACCCCTTATCGCAGCAACATACCAGCCAATGTCAGAGCCCCGATATCACCAACATATACTGCAGCTCTGTACAATACACAGACTATACTATGGAAACTGGAACATACAGCAATACAAAAGGTGAGAGATCCCCGCTCACTACATATTACACTGTATCCCATATACTGCAGCGCTGTACAACAGGAGACATACAGACTCCTAGTCGCAGAGGACAGTGATCCCTTCCCCGGTCATATACAGAGTAAGTGTATCTCCCAGTCACAGAGGACAGTGATCCCTTCCCCGGTCAAATACAGAGTAAGTGCATCTCATCTCCCAGTCACAGAGGACAGTGATCCCTTCCCCGATCATATACAGAGTAAGTGCATCTCATCTCCCAGTCACAGAGGGCAGTGATCCCTTCCCCGGTCATATACAGAGTAAGTGCATCTCATCTCCCAGTCACAGAGGACGGTGATCCCTTCCCCGGTCATATACAGAGTAAGTGCATCTCATCTCCTAGTCACAGAGGACAGTGATCCCTTCCCCGGTCATATACAGAGTAAGTGCATCTCATCTCCCAGTCACAGAGGGCAGTGATCCCTTCCCCGGTCATATACAGAGTAAGTGCATCTCATCTCCCAGTCACAGAGGACGGTGATCCCTTCCCCGGTCATATACAGAGTAAGTGCATCTCATCTCCTAGTCACAGAGGACAGTGATCCCTACCCCATTCATATACAGAGTAAGTGCATCTCATCTCCCAGTCACAGAGGACAGTGATCCCTTCCCCGGTCATATACAGAGTAAGTGCATCTCATCTCCCAGTCACAGAGGGCAGTGATCCCTTCCCCGGTCATATACAGAGTAAGTGCATCTCATCTCCCAGTCACAGAGGACGGTGATCCCTTCCCCAGTCATATACAGAGTAAGTGCATCTCATCTCCCAGTCACAGAGGGCAGTGATCCCTTCCCCAGTCATATACAGAGTAAGTGCATCTCATCTCCCAGTCACAGAGGGCAGTGATCCCTTCCCCGGTCATATACAGAGTAAGTGCATCTCATCTCCCAGTCACAGAGGACGGTGATCCCTTCCCCGGTCATATACAGAGTAAGTGCATCTCATCTCCCAGTCACAGAGGACAGTGATCCCTTCCCCAGTCATATACAGAGTAAGTGCATCTCATCTCCCAGTCACAGAGGACGGTGATCACTACCCCGGTCATATACAGAGTAAGTGCATCTCCCAGTCACACAGGACAGTGATCCCTTCCCCGGTCATATACAGAGTAAGTGCATCTCCCAGTCACAGAAGACAGTGATCCCTTCCCCGGTCATATACAGAGTAAGTGCATCTCCCAGTCACAGAAGACAGTGATCCCTTCCCCGGTCATATACAGAGTAAGTGCATCTCATCTCCCAGTCACAGAGGACAGTGATCCCTACCCCGGTCATATACAGAGTAAGTGCATCTCCCAGTCACAGAGGACGGTGATCCCTACCCCGGTCATATACAGAGTAAGTGCATCTCCCAGTCACAGAGGACGGTGATCCCTACCCCGGTCATATACAGAGTAAGTGCATCTCCCAGTCACAGAAGACGGTGATCCCTTCCCCGGTCATATACAGAGTAAGTGCATCTCCCAGTCACAGAGGACGGTGATCCCTACCCCGGTCATATACAGAGTAAGTGCATCTCCCAGTCACAGAAGACAGTGATCCCTTCCCCGGTCATATACAGAGTAAGTGCATCTCCCAGTCACAGAGGACGGTGATCCCTACCCCGGTCATATACAGAGTAAGTGCATCTCCCAGTCACAGAGGACGGTGATCCCTACCCCGGTCATATACAGAGTAAGTGCATCTCCCAGTCACACAGGACAGTGATCCCTACCCCAGTCATATACAGAGTAAGTGCATCTCATCTCCCAGTCACAGAGGACGGTGATCCCTACCCCGGTCATATACAGAGTAAGTGCATCTCCCAGTCACAGAGGACGGTGATCCCTACCCCGGTCATATACAGAGTAAGTGCATCTCCCAGTCACAGAGGACGGTGATCCCTACCCCGGTCATATACAGAGTAAGTGCATCTCATATCCCAGTCACAGAAGACAGTGATCCCTTCCCCAGTCATATACAGAGTAAGTGCATCTCATCTCCCAGTCACAGAGGACGGTGATCCCTACCCCGGTCATATACAGAGTAAGTGCATCTCCCAGTCACAGAGGACAGTGATCCCTTCCCCGGTCATATATAGAGTAAGTGCATCTCATCTCCTAGTCACAGAGGACGGTGATCCCTTCCCCGGTCATATACAGAGTAAGTGCATCTCTGAGTCACAGAGGACAGTGATCCCTACCCCGGTCATATACAGAGTAAGTGCATCTCCCAGTCACAGAGGACAGTGATCCCTTCCCCAGTCATATACAGAGTAAGTGAATCTCATCTCCCAGTCACAGAGGACAGTGATCCCTTCCCTGGTCATATACAGAGTAAGTGCATCTCCTACAGTCACAGAGGACAGTGATCCCTTCCTCGGTCATATACAGAGTAAGTGCATCTCATCTCCTAGTCACAGAGGACAGTGATCCCTTCCCCAGTCATATACAGAGTAAGTGCATCTCATCTCCTAGTCACAAAGGACGGTGATCCCTTCCCCCGTCATATACAGAGTAAGTGCATCTCCCAGTCACAGAGGACAGTGATCCCTTCCCCGGTCATATACAGAGTAAGTGCATCTCATCTCCTAGTCGCAGAGGACAGTGATCCCTTCCCCAGTCATATACAGAGTAAGTGCATCTCCCAGTCACAGAGGACAGTGATCCCTTCCCCGGTCATATACAGAGTAAGTGCATCTCCCAGTCACAGAAGACAGTGATCCCTTCCCCGGTCATATACAGAGTAAGTGCATCTCATCTCCCAGTCACAGAGGACGGTGATCCCTACCCCGGTCATATACAGAGTAAGTGCATCTCCCAGTCACACAGGACAGTGATCCCTACCCCGGTCATATACAGAGTAAGTGCATCTCCCAGTCACAGAAGACAGTGATCCCTTCCCCGGTCATATACAGAGTAAGTGCATCTCCCAGTCACAGAGGACGGTGATCCCTACCCCGGTCATATACAGAGTAAGTGCATCTCCCAGTCACAGAGGACGGTGATCCCTACCCCGGTCATATACAGAGTAAGTGCATCTCCCAGTCACACAGGACAGTGATCCCTACCCCAGTCATATACAGAGTAAGTGCATCTCATCTCCCAGTCACAGAGGACGGTGATCCCTACCCCGGTCATATACAGAGTAAGTGCATCTCCCAGTCACAGAGGACGGTGATCCCTACCCCGGTCATATACAGAGTAAGTGCATCTCCCAGTCACAGAGGACGGTGATCCCTACCCCGGTCATATACAGAGTAAGTGCATCTCATATCCCAGTCACAGAAGACAGTGATCCCTTCCCCAGTCATATACAGAGTAAGCGCATCTCATCTCCCAGTCACAGAGGACGGTGATCCCTACCCCGGTCATATACAGAGTAAGTGCATCTCCCAGTCACAGAGGACAGTGATCCCTTCCCCGGTCATATATAGAGTAAGTGCATCTCATCTCCTAGTCACAGAGGACGGTGATCCCTTCCCCGGTCATATACAGAGTAAGTGCATCTCTGAGTCACAGAGGACAGTGATCCCTACCCCGGTCATATACAGAGTAAGTGCATCTCCCAGTCACAGAGGACAGTGATCCCTTCCCCAGTCATATACAGAGTAAGTGAATCTCATCTCCCAGTCACAGAGGACAGTGATCCCTTCCCCGGTCATATACAGAGTAAGTGCATCTCATCTCCTAGTCACAGAGGACAGTGATCCCTTCCCCAGTCATATACAGAGTAAGTGCATCTCATCTCCTAGTCACAAAGGACGGTGATCCCTTCCCCCGTCATATACAGAGTAAGTGCATCTCCCAGTCACAGAGGACAGTGATCCCTTCCCCGGTCATATACAGAGTAAGTGCATCTCATCTCCTAGTCGCAGAGGACAGTGATCCCTTCCCCAGTCATATACAGAGTAAGTGCATCTCCCAGTCACAGAGGACAGTGATCCCTTCCCCGGTCATATACAGAGTAAGTGCATCTCCCAGTCACAGAGGACAGTGATCCCTTCCCCAGTCATATACAGAGTAAGTGCATCTCATCTCCTAGTCACAGAGGACAGTGATCCCTTCCCCGGTCATATACAGAGTAAGTGCATCTCATCTCCTAGTCACAGAGGACCGTGATCCCTTCCCCAGTCATATACAGAGTAAGTGCATCTCCCAGTCACAGAGGACAGTGATCCCTTCCCCGGTCATATACAGAGTAAGTGCATCTCCCAGTCACAGAGGACAGTGATCCCTTCCCCAGTCATATACAGAGTAAGTGCATCTCATCTCCTAGTCACAGTGGACAGTGATCCCTTCCCCGGTCATATACAGAGTAAGTGCATCTCTTCTCCTAGTCACAGAGGACAGTGATCCCTTCCCCAGTCATATACAGAGTAAGTGCATCTCATCTCCCAGTCACAGAGGACAGTGATCCCTTCCCCGGTCATATACAGAGTAAGTGCATCTTATCTCCTAGTCACAGAGGACAGTGATCCCTTCCCCGGTCATATACAGAGTAAGTGCATCTCATCTCCCAGTCACAGAGGACAGTGATCCCTTCCCCGGTCATATACAGAGTAAGTGCATCTCATATCCCAGTCACAGAGGACAGTGATCCCTTCCCCGGTCATATACAGAGTAAGTGCATCTCATCTCCCAGTCACAGAGGACAGTGATCCCTTCCCCAGTCATATACAGAGTAAGTGCATCTCCCAGTCACAGAGGACAGTGATCCCTTCCCCAGTCATATACAGAGTAAGTGCATCTCCCAGTGACAGAGGACAGTGATCCCTTCCCCAGTCATATACAGAGTAAGTGCATCTCAACTCCTAGTCACACAGGACAGTGATTCCTTCCCCGGTCATATACAGAGTAAGTGCATCTCCCAGTCACAGAGGACAGTGATCCCTTCCCCAGTCATATACAGAGTAAGTGCATCTCATCTCCTAGTCACAGTGGACAGTGATCCCTTCCCCGGTCATATACAGAGTAAGTGCATCTCATCTCCCAGTCACAGAGGACAGTGATCCCTTCCCCGGTCATATACAGAGTAAGTGCATCTCATCTCCTAGTCACACAGGACAATGATCCCTACCCCGGTTATATACAGAGTAAGTGCATCTCATCTCCCAGTCACAGAGGACAGTGATCCCTTCCCCGGTCATATACAGAGTAAGTGCATCTCATCTCCCAGTCACAGAGGACAGTGATCCCTTCCCCGGTCATATGCAGAGTAAGTGCATCTCATCTCCTAGTCACAGAGGACAGTGATCCCTTCCCCGGTTATATACAGAGTAAGTGCATCTCATCTCCTAGTCACACAGGACAATGATCCCTACCCCGGTTATATACAGAGTAAGTGCATCTCATCTCCCAGTCACAGAGGACCATGATCCCTACCCCGGTTATATACAGAGTAAGTGCATCTCATCTCCCAGTCACAGAGGACAGTGATCCCTTCCCCAGTCACATACAGAGTAAGTGCATCTCATCTCCCAGTCACAGAGGACAGTGATCCCTTCCCCGGTCATATACAGAGTAAGTGCATCTCCCAGTCACAGAGGACAGTGATCCCTTCCCCAGTCATATACAGAGTAAGTGCATCTCCCAGTCACAGAGGACAGTGATCCCTTCCCCAGTCATATACAGAGTAAGTGCATCTCAACTCCTAGTCACACAGGACAGTGATCCCTTCCCCGGTCATATACAGAGTAAGTGCATTTCCCAGTCACAGAGGACAGTGATCCCTTCCCCAGTCATATACAGAGTAAGTGCATCTCATCTCCTAGTCACAGTGGACAGTGATCCCTTCCCCGGTCATATACAGAGTAAGTGCATCTCATCTCCCAGTCACAGAGGACAGTGATCCCTTCCCCGGTCATATACAGAGTAAGTGCATCTCATCTCCCAGTCACAGAGGACAGTGATCCCTTCCCCGGTCATATACAGAGTAAGTGCATCTCATCTCCCAGTCACAGAGGACAGTGATCCCTTCCCCAGTCATATACAGAGTAAGTGCATCTCATCTCCCAGTCACAGAGGACAGTGATCCCTTCCCCGGTCATATACAGAGTAAGTGCATCTCATCTCCTAGTCACAGAGGACAGTGATCCCTTCCCCAGTCATATACAGAGTAAGTGCATCTCATCTCCTAGTCACAGAGGACAGTGATCCCTTCCCCAGTCACATACAGAGTAAGTGCATCTCCCAGTCACAGAGGACAGTGATCCCTTCCCCGGTTATATACAGAGTAAGTGCATCTCATCTCCTAGTCACACAGGACAATGATCCCTACCCCGGTTATATACAGAGTAAGTGCATCTCATCTCCCAGTCACAGAGGACAGTGATCCCTTCCCCGGTCATATACAGAGTAAGTGCATCTCCCAGTCACAGAGGACAGTGATCCCTTCCCCGGTCACATACAGAGTAAGTGCATCTCATCTCCTAGTCACAGAGGACGGTGATCCCTTCCCCGGTTATATACAGAGTAAGTGCATCTCATCTCCCAGTCACAGAGGGCAGTGATCCCTTCCCCAGTCATATACAGAGTAAGTGCATCACATCTCCCAGTCACAGAGGACAGTGATCCCTTCCCCAGTCATATACAGAGTAAGTGCATCACATCTCCCAGTCACAGAGGACAGTGATCCCTTCCCCGGTCATATACAGAGTAAGTGCATCTCATCTCCTAGTCACAGAGGACCGTGATCCCTTCCCCAGTCATATACAGAGTAAGTGCATCTCCCAGTCACAGAGGACAGTGATCCCTTCCCCGGTCATATACAGAGTAAGTGCATCTCCCAGTCACAGAGGACAGTGATCCCTTCCCCAGTCATATACAGAGTAAGTGCATCTCATCTCCTAGTCACAGTGGACAGTGATCCCTTCCCCGGTCATATACAGAGTAAGTGCATCTCTTCTCCTAGTCACAGAGGACAGTGATCCCTTCCCCAGTCATATACAGAGTAAGTGCATCTCATCTCCCAGTCACAGAGGACAGTGATCCCTTCCCCGGTCATATACAGAGTAAGTGCATCTTATCTCCTAGTCACAGAGGACAGTGATCCCTTCCCCGGTCATATACAGAGTAAGTGCATCTCATCTCCCAGTCACAGAGGACAGTGATCCCTTCCCCGGTCATATACAGAGTAAGTGCATCTCATATCCCAGTCACAGAGGACAGTGATCCCTTCCCCGGTCATATACAGAGTAAGTGCATCTCATCTCCCAGTCACAGAGGACAGTGATCCCTTCCCCAGTCATATACAGAGTAAGTGCATCTCCCAGTCACAGAGGACAGTGATCCCTTCCCCAGTCATATACAGAGTAAGTGCATCTCCCAGTGACAGAGGACAGTGATCCCTTCCCCAGTCATATACAGAGTAAGTGCATCTCAACTCCTAGTCACACAGGACAGTGATTCCTTCCCCGGTCATATACAGAGTAAGTGCATCTCCCAGTCACAGAGGACAGTGATCCCTTCCCCAGTCATATACAGAGTAAGTGCATCTCATCTCCTAGTCACAGTGGACAGTGATCCCTTCCCCGGTCATATACAGAGTAAGTGCATCTCATCTCCCAGTCACAGAGGACAGTGATCCCTTCCCCGGTCATATACAGAGTAAGTGCATCTCATCTCCTAGTCACACAGGACAATGATCCCTACCCCGGTTATATACAGAGTAAGTGCATCTCATCTCCCAGTCACAGAGGACAGTGATCCCTTCCCCGGTCATATACAGAGTAAGTGCATCTCATCTCCCAGTCACAGAGGACAGTGATCCCTTCCCCGGTCATATGCAGAGTAAGTGCATCTCATCTCCTAGTCACAGAGGACAGTGATCCCTTCCCCGGTTATATACAGAGTAAGTGCATCTCATCTCCTAGTCACACAGGACAATGATCCCTACCCCGGTTATATACAGAGTAAGTGCATCTCATCTCCCAGTCAAAGAGGACCATGATCCCTACCCCGGTTATATACAGAGTAAGTGCATCTCATCTCCCAGTCACAGAGGACAGTGATCCCTTCCCCAGTCACATACAGAGTAAGTGCATCTCATCTCCCAGTCACAGAGGACAGTGATCCCTTCCCCGGTCATATACAGAGTAAGTGCATCTCCCAGTCACAGAGGACAGTGATCCCTTCCCCAGTCATATACAGAGTAAGTGCATCTCCCAGTCACAGAGGACAGTGATCCCTTCCCCAGTCATATACAGAGTAAGTGCATCTCAACTCCTAGTCACACAGGACAGTGATCCCTTCCCCGGTCATATACAGAGTAAGTGCATTTCCCAGTCACAGAGGACAGTGATCCCTTCCCCAGTCATATACAGAGTAAGTGCATCTCATCTCCTAGTCACAGTGGACAGTGATCCCTTCCCCGGTCATATACAGAGTAAGTGCATCTCATCTCCCAGTCACAGAGGACAGTGATCCCTTCCCCGGTCATATACAGAGTAAGTGCATCTCATCTCCCAGTCACAGAGGACAGTGATCCCTTCCCCGGTCATATACAGAGTAAGTGCATCTCATCTCCCAGTCACAGAGGACAGTGATCCCTTCCCCAGTCATATACAGAGTAAGTGCATCTCATCTCCCAGTCACAGAGGACAGTGATCCCTTCCCCGGTCATATACAGAGTAAGTGCATCTCATCTCCTAGTCACAGAGGACAGTGATCCCTTCCCCAGTCATATACAGAGTAAGTGCATCTCATCTCCTAGTCACAGAGGACAGTGATCCCTTCCCCAGTCACATACAGAGTAAGTGCATCTCCCAGTCACAGAGGACAGTGATCCCTTCCCCGGTTATATACAGAGTAAGTGCATCTCATCTCCTAGTCACACAGGACAATGATCCCTACCCCGGTTATATACAGAGTAAGTGCATCTCATCTCCCAGTCACAGAGGACAGTGATCCCTTCCCCGGTCATATACAGAGTAAGTGCATCTCCCAGTCACAGAGGACAGTGATCCCTTCCCCGGTCACATACAGAGTAAGTGCATCTCATCTCCTAGTCACAGAGGACGGTGATCCCTTCCCCGGTTATATACAGAGTAAGTGCATCTCATCTCCCAGTCACAGAGGGCAGTGATCCCTTCCCCAGTCATATACAGAGTAAGTGCATCACATCTCCCAGTCACAGAGGACAGTGATCCCTTCCCCAGTCATATACAGAGTAAGTGCATCACATCTCCCAGTCACAGAGGACAGTGATCCCTTCCCCGGTCATATACAGAGTAAGTGCATCTCATCTCCTAGTCACAGAGGACAGTGATCCCTTCCCCAGTCATATACAGAGTAAGTGCATCTCATCTCCCAGTCACAGAGGACAGTGATCCCTTCCCCAGTCACATACAGAGTAAGTGCATCTCATCTCCCAGTCACAGAGGACAGTGATCCCTTCCCCAGTCATATACAGAGTAAGTGCATCTCATCTCCCAGTCACAGAGGACAGTGATCCCTTCCCCGGTTATATACAGAGTAAGTGCATCTCATCTCCCAGTCACAGAGGACAGTGATCCCTTCCCCGGTCATATACAGAGTAAGTGCATCTCATCTCCTAGTCACAGAGGACAGTGATCCCTTCCCCAGTCATATACAGAGTAAGTGCATCTCATCTCCCAGTCACAGAGGACAGTGATCCCTTCCCCGGTCATATACAGAGTAAGTGCATCTCATCTCCCAGTCACAGAGGGCAGTGATCCCTTCCCCAGTCATATACAGAGTAAGGGCATCTCATCTCCCAGTCACAGAGGGCAGTGATCCCTTCCCCGGTCATATACAGAGTAAGTGCATCACATCTCCCAGTCACAGAGGACAGTGATCCCTTCCCCGGTCATATACAGAGTAAGTGCATCTCATCTCCCAGTCACAGAGGACAGTGATCCCTTCCCCGGTCATATACAGAGTAAGTGCATCTCATCTCCCCGTTACAGAGGACAGTGATCCCTTCCCCGGTCATATACAGAGTAAGTGCATCTCATCTCCTAGTCACAGAGGACAGTGATCCCTTCCCCGGTCATATACAGAGTAAGTGCATCTCATCTCCCAGTCACAGAGGACAGTGATCCCTTCCCCGGTCATATACAGAGTAAGTGCATCTCATCTCCCAGTCACAGAGGACAGTGATCCCTTCCCCAGTCATATACAGAGTAAGTGCATCACATCTCCCAGTCACAGAGGACGGTGATCCCTTCCCCGGTCATATACAGAGTAAGTGCATCTCATCTCCTAGTCACAGAGGACAGTGATCCCTTCCCCGGTCATATACAGAGTAAGTGCATCTCATCTCCTAGTCACAGAGGACAGTGATCCCTTCCCCAGTCATATACAGAGTAAGTGCATCTCATCTCCCAGTCACAGAGGACAGTGATCCCTTCCCCAGTCATATACAGAGTAAGTGCATCACATCTCCCAGTCACAGAGGACAAGGATCCCTTCCCCAGTCATATACAGAGTAAGTGCATCTCATCTCCCAGTCACAGAGGACAGTGATCCCTTCCCCGGTCATATACAGAGTAAGTGCATCTCATCTCCTAGTCACAGAGGACAGTGATCCCTTCCCCGGTCATATACAGAGTAAGTGCATCTCCTAGTCACAGAGGACAGTGATCCCTTCCCCAGTCATATACAGAGTAAGTGCATCTCATCTCCCCGTCACAGAGGACAGTGATCCCTTCCCCGGTCATATACAGAGTAAGGGGTGAGTTTTTAGATTAATTTACAAATGTTAGTAAATGTGTTTTAGTCCAGGAATCCGACATCGATTACGATTTGTTTGTTTTTTAAATCGATCAACATCAACCAAAATTGACCTTCATATCACAGACTAACCGGGACAGTCCTGAATTTCCAGGGTCAGATTCCAGGGTAGACCCTTTCACACCAGTCCTGGAGCTGGGTTTCCCTGGTAATGACACATGATGTAAGATTGTTGCAATGCCATTCTTTGTTTCCACCTATCAATAAAGTTTTATTGTTCCCAGACTAGAGAACAAACACTGCTGTGCTGGTCTTTGCCTTATTATTAGTCTGGATCCACAATGCTTTTTTGGCTTTCTCCTCCCGCCGTTTAGCGCTTCTTTCCGACAAGATAATGATCAGACTTACGTGTTCCGAGTAGAGATGAGCGGGTCCGGATCTCCGGGATCCGACAGATCCGAATATCGCGATCCAAGTCTGGATCCGAGCCGGTTTGGGAGTTCCCGCCTAAATTCCGGACCGAAAACGAGGCAAAACGTCATCATCGCGCTGTCGGATTCTCGCGGGATCTGGATTCTATATAAGATGCACGCGCGCCCCGCCATTTTTACTCCAGCATAGGAGAGGGAAGAGGGTGGTTGTGCTCTGTGCTGTAATAATAATATATTATTTTGCTGCTGCTCACTCGATTAGGGTCTGCAGGGGCTGCTGTACACAAGTCCAGTGTACAGGGGCTGCAGTGGCCAGTGTACAAGGGGCTGTACAGGGCTTGTGTCCAGTGTGACAGGGCTTGTGTCCAGTGTGACAGGGCTTGTGTCCAGTGTGACAGGGTCTGTGTCCAGTGTACAGGGGCTGTGTCCAGTGTACAGGGGCTGTGTCCAGTGTACAGGGGCTGTGTACAGGGGCTGTGTCCAGTGTACATGGGGTTGTGTCCAGTATACAGGAGCTGTGTCCAGTGTGACAGGGGCTGTGTCCAGTGTGACAGGGGCTGTGTCCAGTGTGACAGGGGCTGTGTCCAGTGTGACAGGGGCTGTGTCCAGTGTGACAGGGGTTGTGTCCAGTGTGACAGGGGTTGTGTCCAGTGTACATGGGCTGTGTCCAGTGTACAGGGGTTGTGTCCAGTGTACAGGGGTTGTGTCCAGTGTACAGGAGCTGTGTCCAGGGGCAGTGTCCAGTGTGACGGCCGTGTCTAGTGTACAGGAGCTGTGTCCCGGGGCGGTGTCCAGAGGCTGTGTCCATTGTCCAGGGGCTGTGTCCAGGGTGACAGGCTGTGTCCAGTGTGACAGGCTATGTCCAGTGTAAAGTAAGAAAAATAAATAAAAGTAATAAATAAAATAAAAACACATTTTTGGAGGAGGAAATAGTGGGAGTGCTGATTCTGCTACCACCAGTTATGACAAGGCCGATACCTCTTTGTATTTTTTGCTCTTTGGAGCAGTTCTCTTTTTTTGGGATAGTTTATTAAACTGCCACCCTGTCTGCCCCTGCAGTGCCGCTCTGCCAGGTTGGAAGTGTAAGGTCCACATGTATGTGATGCCGACTGCTGTCGCTTAGCTCAGTCATCCAGCTACCTCAGTATACCCTTTTGGCCCAACTAAAGTAAATTAAAACAATTTTGTAAGCTGTGAAGTGATCAAAATTGACTAGAAATGAGTGGAAACTAATGTTATTGAGGTTAATAATACTTTAGGGGCAAAAACAGGCCCAAATTCTGTTATTTTAGCCATTTTTAGCATTTTTTTCATAAAAATCCAGATCCAAAACCCACAAGGGTGGTTTTGCCAAAACCAATCCAGATCCAAAACATGAAGGGAGATCCAGATCCAAAACCAAAACCCGAAAAAGTGGCCGCCGCACATCTCTAGTTCCGAGACGCATGAGACTGATGCCGCGAATGTCCTGGTAAACGGGGACTTATGAGTCCTAGATGCCTGTACATGTGTCACTGCGATGACTGGTATTTGTATAATAATATACATTCATATTTGGAGCTGGAGTTAGTAGGTTCCTTCTTGCTGTTATACCAGGGTTGCAGACTTTAAGATTCTCCTCTCCGGGAGAAGCCCGGAGAGGAGAGTTTCAGCAGCCGCTCAGGGGGCGGGGCTTACAAGTGACATCACTAAGCCCCGCCCCCATGCTGTTAAAGCAGTGAATTCACGGAACTCTGTGGAGGGGGCGGGGCTAAAATGACGCGATTGTGCCGTTTTAGCTCCGCCCCCTCCTCTGAGACCCGAGGATTGCGGCATTTTAATGCCGCGATCCGGGGGTCAGCGGGGTTGCCCCCTGAATCCGGGAGGGTTGCCCACCCTTCCGGGGGCCGGGAGGGGGTACCCGATTTTCGGGAGACTCCCGGAAATTCCGGGAGGGTCGGCAACCCTGTGTTATACTCCGGCCACACCCTGTGCTGTCAGCGTCCGACCCCGCCATAGTATTGTGACTTCTCCTTGCACTGTCACATCGTTAGATCTGGTTGGACGGTTACTGCAGCACCCTAAAGGGGCGTACACACCTAGAGATCTTTGCTAAGTGATAAGGCCAGGTGGTTCAGAATGGGAGATTGCGATCAGTGTCGCTCATTCTGTACACACAGATGGCGGGATGAGGCTGTTTTAACAGGGCGCTGCGAGAGGGCTAAAACAGCCTAGCGGGAACACTATGTTAGTACATATGCGCTGGCATCACGGCGGGCGGCGATGTATATTAATACATCCCCCCCAGAGAGATTTACAGCCACTTGCTAAGCAATCTGTCTAGCTTTTGACTGCATCGATTGGGTCATACACCCTGAGAGATCTGTGCTTACTTTCTAGTCAGAAGGTCCAGTAACCACGCTCAGTCCTAACACCGACCTCTCCTCCCAGATGTTGTGTTATGTATGAGGACACGACACCTCTCCCTTTATCCCCCCGGGGCCACATGTGCTGTGTATTAGAGCTGATGAACCTCTGGGGCCACATGTTCTGTGTATCAGAGCTGACATTCTGCTTCCACCACACCCACCTGCTAGATGGCCTCCAATAGCAGAGCCGGGAGTAGGGTGAGGATGCAACGTGTAGTCCGCCCTCTGCTTCTGTACTCAGCACTGAGCAGTTACTTATACAGTATACCGCTGCGCTCCCGGGGCTCACTCTGTGGGGTGACTAGTGCCGCGCTCACCGGTGGTCTCTGTCACAGCACAGGATAATACAGCAGTATGAGGAGATATGAGGTGTAGGGGGTATATGGTGGTACAGTATGTCACAGCACAGGATAATATAGCAGTATGGGGGGGGGATATGAGATGTAGATGGTATATGGCGGCACGTCACAGCACAGGATAATACAGCAGTATGAGGGTATATGAGGTGTAGGGGGTATATGGTGGTACAGTATGTCACAGTGCTGGATAATACAGCAGTATGAGGGGATATGAGATGTAGGGGGTATATGGTGGTATGTCACAGTGCTGGATAATATAGCAGTATGAGGGGATATGAGGTGTAGGGGGTATATGGTGGTATGTCACAGTGCTGGATAATATAGCAGTATGAGGGGATATGAGGTGTAGGGGGTATATGGTGGTATAGTATGTCACAGTGCTGGATAATATAGCAGTATGAGGGGATATGAGATGTAGGGGGTATATGGTGGTACAGTATGTCACAGTGCTGGATAATATAGCAGTATGAGGGGATATGAGGTGTAGGGGGTATATGGTGGTACAGTATGTCACAGCACAGGATAATATAGCAGTATGGGGGGGGGGGTATGAGATGTAGATGGTATATGGCGGCACGTCACAGCACAGGATAATACAGCAGTATGAGGGTATATGAGGTGTAGGGGGTATATGGTGGTACAGTATGTCACAGTGCTGGATAATACAGCAGTATGAGGGGATATGAGATGTAGGGGGTATATGGTGGTATGTCACAGTGCTGGATAATATAGCAGTATGAGGGGATATGAGGTGTAGGGGGTATATGGTGGTATGTCACAGTGCTGGATAATATAGCAGTATGAGGGGATATGAGGTGTAGGGGGTATATGGTGGTATAGTATGTCACAGTGCTGGATAATATAGCAGTATGAGGGGATATGAGATGTAGGGGGTATATGGTGGTATGTCACAGTGCTGGATAATATAGCAGTATGAGGTGTAGGGGGTATATGGTGGTATAGTATGTCACAGTGCTGGATAATATAGCAGTATGAGGGGATATGAGATGTAGGGGGTATATGGTGGTACAGTATGTCACAGCGCTGGATAATATAGCAGTATGAGGGGATATGAGATGTAGGTGGTATATGGTGGCACGTCACAGCGCTGGATAATATAGCAGTATGAGGGGATATGAGATGTAGGGGGTATATGGCGGCATATTACAGCACAGGATAATACAGCAGTATGAGGGGATATGAGATGTAGGTGGTATATGGTGGTACAGTATGTCACAGCACAGGATAATATAGCAGTATGGGGGGGGATATGAGATGTAGATGGTATATGGCGGCACGTCACAGCACAGGATAATATAGCAGTATGAGGGGATATGAGGTGTAGGCGGTATATGGTGGCACGTCACAGTGCTGGATAATATAGCAGTATGAGGGGATATGAGATGTAGGGGGTATATGGTGGTACAGTATGTCACAGCACAGGATAATATAGCAGTATGGGGGGGGATATGAGGTGTAGGGGGTATATGGTGGTACAGTATGTCACAGCACAGGATAATATAGCAGTATGGGGGGGGATATGAGGTGTAGGGGGTATATGGCGGCACGTCACAGCACAGGATAATACAGCAGTATGAGGGGATATGAGATGTAGGCGGTATATGGTGGTACAGTATGTCACAGTGCTGGATAATATAGCAGTATGAGGGGATATGAGGTGTAGGGGGTATATGGTGGTACGTCACAGCGCTGGATAATATAGCAGTATGAGGGGATATGAGATGTAGGTGGTATATGGCGGCACGTCACAGCGCTGGATAATATAGCAGTGTGAGAGGATGGGAGATGTAGGTGGTATATGGCGGCACGTCACAGTGCCGGATAATATAGCAGTATGAGGGGATATTAGATGTAGGTGGTATATGGCGGCACGTCACAGCGCTGGATAATATAGCAGTATGAGGGAATATGAGGTGTAGTTGGTATATGGCGGCACGTCACAGCGCTGGATAATATAGCAGTATGAGAGGATGGGAGATGTAGGTGGTATATGGCGGCAAGTCACAGTGCTGGATAATATAGCAGTATGAGGGAATATGAGATGTAGGTGGTATATGGCGTCACGTCACAGTGCTGGATAATATAGCAGTATGAGAGGATATGAGACGTAGATGGTATATGGCGGCACGTCACAGCGCTGGATAATATAGCAGTATGAGGGGATATGAGGTGTAGTTGGTATATGGTGGCACGTCACAGCGCTGGATAATATAGCAGTATGAGAGGATGGGAGATGTAGGTGGTATATGGCGGCAAGTCACAGCGCTGGATAATATAGCAGTATGAGGGAATATGAGATGTAGGTGGTATATGGCGGCACGTCACAGCGCTGGATAATATAGCAGTATGAGGGAATATGAGATGTAGGTGGTATATGGCGGCACGTCACAGCGCTGGATAATATAGCAGTATGAGAGGATGGGAGATGTAGGTGGTATATGGCGGCAAGTCACAGCGCTGGATATTATAGCAGTATGAGAGGATGGGAGATGTAGGTGGTATATGGCGGCACGTCACAGTGCTGGATAAAATAGCAGTATGAGGGGATATGAGATGCAGGTGGTATATGGCGGCACGTCACAGCGCTGGATAATATAGCAGTATGAGGTGATATGAGGTGTAGTTGGTATATGGTGGCACGTCACAGCGCTGGATAATATAGCAGTATGAGGGGATATGAGATGTAGGTGGTATATGGTGGTACAGTATGTCACAGCGCTGGATAATACAGCAGTATGGGGGGATATGAGATGTAGGTGGTATATGGTGGTACAGTATGTCACAGCGCTGGATAATACAGCAGTATGGGGGGATATGAGATGTAGGTGGTATATGGTGGCACGTCACAGCGCTGGATAATATAGCAGTATGAGGGGATATAAGATGTAGGTGGTATATGGCGGCACGTCACAGCGCTGGATAATATAGCAGTGTGGGGGGATATGAGGTGTAGGCGGTATATGGTGGTACAGTATGTCACAGTGCTGGATAATATAGCAGTATGAGGGGATATGAGATGTAGGGGGTATATGGCGGTACGTCACAGCGCTGGATAATATAGCAGTATGAGGTGATATGAGGTGTAGTTGGTATATGGTGGCACGTCACAGCGCTGGATAATATAGCAGTATGAGGTGATATGAGGTGTAGTTGGTATATGGTGGCACGTCACAGCGCTGGATAATATAGCAGTATGGGGGGATATGAGATGTAGGTGGTATATGGTGGCACGTCACAGCGCTGGATAATATAGCAGTATGAGGGGATATAAGATGTAGGTGGTATATGGCGGCACGTCACAGCGCTGGATAATATAGCAGTATGGGGGGATATGAGGTGTAGGCGGTATATGGTGGTACAGTATGTCACAGTGCTGGATAATATAGCAGTATGAGGGGATATGAGGTGTAGGGGGTATATGGCGGTACGTCACAGCGCTGGATAATATAGCAGTATGAGGGGATATGAGGTGTAGTTGGTATATGGCGGCACGTCACAGCGCTGGATAATATAGCAGTATGAGGTGATATGAGGTGTAGTTGGTATATGGTGGCACGTCACAGCGCTGGATAATATAGCAGTATGAGGGGATATGAGATGTAGGTGGTATATGGCGGCATATTACAGCACAGGATAATATAGCAGTATGAGGGGATATGAGGTGTAGGGGGTATATGGTGGCACGTCACAGTGCCGGATAATATAGCAGTATGAGGGGATATTAGATGTAGGTGGTATATGGCGGCACGTCACAGCGCTGGATAATATAGCAGTATGAGGGGATATTAGATGTAGGTGGTATATGGCGGCACGTCACAGCGCTGGATAATATAGCAGTATGAGGGGATATGAGATGTAGGTGGTATATGGCGGCACGTCACAGCGCTGGATAATATAGCAGTATGAGGGGATATGAGATGTAGGTGGTATATGGCGGCACGTCACAGCGCTGGATAATATAGCAGTATGAGGGGATATGAGATGTAGGTGGTATATGGCGGCATGTCACAGCGCTGGATAATATAGCAGTATGAGGGGATATGAGGTGTAGTTGGTATATGGCGGCACGTCACAGCGCTGGATAATATAGCAGTATGAGGGGATATGAGATGTAGGTGGTATATGGCGGCACGTCACAGTGCTGGATAATATAGCAGTATGAGGGGATATGAGGTGTAGGGGGTATATGGTGGTATAGTATGTCACAGTGCTGGATAATATAGCAGTATGAGGGGATATGAGATGTAGGGGGTATATGGTGGTACAGTATGTCACAGCACAGGATAATATAGCAGTATGGGGGGGGGGTATGAGATGTAGGTGGTATATGGCGGCACGTCACAGCGCTGGATAATATAGCAGTATGAGAGGATGGGAGATGTAGGTGGTATATGGCGTCACGTCACAGTGCTGGATAATATAGCAGTATGAGGGGATATGAGGTGTAGTTGGTATATGGCGGCACGTCACAGCGCTGGATAATATAGCAGTATGAGAGGATATGAGACGTAGATGGTATATGGCGGCACGTCACAGCGCTGGATAATATAGCAGTATGAGGGGATATGAGGTGTAGGGGGTATATGGCGGCATGTCACAGCGCTGGATAATATAGCAGTATGAGGTGATATGAGATGTAGGTGGTATATGGCGGCACGTCACAGTGCTGGATAATATAGCAGTATGAGGGGATATGAGATGTAGGTGGTATATGGTGGCACGTCACAGTGCTGGATAATATAGCAGTATGGGGGGATATGAGATGTAGGTGGTATATGGTGGCACGTCACAGCGCTGGATAATATAGCAGTATGAGGGGATATTAGATGTAGGTGGTATATGGCGGCACGTCACAGTGCTGGATAATATAGCAGTATGAGGGGATATGAGATGTAGGTGGTATATGGCGGCACGTCACAGCGCTGGATAATATAGCAGTATGAGGGGATATTAGATGTAGGTGGTATATGGCGGCACGTCACAGTGCTGGATAATATAGCAGTATGAGGGGATATGAGATGTAGGTGGTATATGGCGGCACGTCACAGCGCTGGATAATATAGCAGTATGAGGGGATATGAGGTGTAGGCGGTATATGGTGGTACAGTATGTCACAGCACAGGATAATATAGCAGTATGGGGGGGGATATGAGGTGTAAGGGGTATATGGCGGCACGTCACAGCGCTGGATAATATAGCAGTGTGAGAGGATGGGAGATGTAGGTGGTATATGGCGGCACGTCACAGTGCCGGATAATATAGCAGTATGAGGGGATATTAGATGTAGGTGGTATATGGCGGCACGTCACAGCGCTGGATAATATAGCAGTATGAGGGGATATGAGATGTTGGTGGTATATGGCGGCATGTCACAGCGCTGGATAATATAGCAGTATGAGGGGATATGAGGTGTAGTTGGTATATGGCGGCACGTCACAGCGCTGGATAATATAGCAGTATGAGAGGATGGGAGATGTAGGTGGTATATGGCGGCAAGTCACAGCGCTGGATAATATAGCAGTATGAGGGGATATGAGATGCAGGTGGTATATGGTGGCACGTCACAGTGCCGGATAATATAGCAGTATGAGAGGATGGGAGATGTAGGTGGTATATGGCGGCAAGTCACAGCGCTGGATAATATAGCAGTATGAGAGGATGGGAGATGTAGGTGGTATATGGCGGCAAGTCACAGCGCTGGATAATATAGCAGTATGAGAGGATGGGAGATGTAGGTGGTATATGGCGGCACGTCACAGTGCTGGATAATATAGCAGTATGGGGGGATATGAGATGTAGGTGGTATATGGTGGCACGTCACAGCGCTGGATAATATAGCAGTATGAGGGAATATGAGATGTAGGTGGTATATGGCGGCATGTCACAGCGCTGGATAATATAGCAGTATGAGGTGATATGAGGTGTAGTTGGTATATGGTGGCACGTCACAGCGCTGGATAATATAGCAGTATGAGGGGATATGAGGTGTAGGGGGTATATGGTGGCACGTCACAGCGCTGGATAATACAGCAGTATGAGGGGATATGAGATGTAGGTGGTATATGGCGGCACGTCACATCGCTGGATAATATAGCAGTATGAGGGGATAGGAGATGTAGGTGGTATATGGCGGCACGTCACAGCGCTGGATAATACAGCAGTATGAGGGGATATGAGATACAGGTGGTATATGGCGGCACGTCACAGCGCTGGATAATATAGCAGTATGAGGGGATATGAGATGTAGGTGGTATATGGCGGCACGTCACAGCGCTGGATAATATAGCAGTATGAGAGGATGGGAGATGTAGGTGGTATATGGCGGCACGTCACAGCGCTGGATAATATAGCAGTCCGACACAATCCAGGGAACATGAGTCACCGGCAGAACACACAGATGTGATCAAATAAGGAGCGAGAGATTGCAGCTGGAAACCAAACACAGAACTCTCCATCTCTATGTATCCCCCTCCCCTAGTACATGTATCTCTATGTATCCCCCCTCCCCTAGTACATGCATCTCTATGTATCCCCCCTCCACTGGTACATGCATCTCTATGTATCCCCCCTCCCCTAGTACATGCATCTCTATGTATCCCCCCTCCACTGGTACATGCATCTCTATGTATCCCCCCTCCACTGGTACATGTATATCTATGTATCCCCCTCCCCATGTACATGTATCTCTATGTATCCCCCCTCCCCTAGTACATGCATCTCTATGTATCTCCCCTCCCCTGGTACATGTATCTCTATGTATCTCCCCTCCCCTGGTACATGTATCTCTATGTATCCCCCTCCCCTAGTACATGTATCTCTATGTATCCCCCCTCCCCTAGTACATGCATCTCTATGTATCTCCCCTCCCCTGGTACATGTATCTCTATGTATCCCCCCTCCCCTAGTACATGCATCTCTATGTATCCCCCCTCCCCTAGTACATGCATCTCTATGTATCCCCCTCCCCTAGTACATGTATATCTATGTATCCCCCTCCCCTAGTACATGCATCTCTATGTATCCCCCTCCACTGGTACATGCATCTCTATGTATCCCCCTCCCCTAGTACATGCATCTCTATGTATCCCCCCTCCCCTAGTACATGCATCTCTATGTATCCCCCTCCCCTAGTACATGTATATCTATGTATCCCCCTCCCCTAGTACATGCATCTCTATGTATCCCCCCCTCCCCTAGTACATGCATCTCTATGTATCCCCCCTCCACTGGTACATGCATCTCTATGTATCCCCCTCCACTGGTACATGCATCTCTATGTATCCCCCTCCCCTAGTACATGCATCTCTATGTATCCCCCCTCCCCTTGTACATGTATCTCTATGTATCCCCCCTCCCCTAGTACATGCATCTCTATGTATCCCCCCCTCCCCTAGTACATGCATCTCTATGTATCTCCCCTCCCCTAGTACATGCATCTCTATGTATCCCCCCTCCCCTAGTACATGCATCTCTATGTATCTCCCCTCCCCTAGTACATGCATCTCTATGTATCCCCCTCCCCTGGTACATGCATCTCTATGTATCCCCCCTTCCCTGGTACATGTATCTCTATGTTTCCCCCCTCCCCTGGTACATGTATCTCTATGTATCCCCCCTCCCCTGGTACATGCATATCTATGTATCTCCCCTCCCCTGGTACATGCATCTCTATGTATCCCTCCTCCTCTGGTACATGCATATCTATGTATCTCCCCTCCCCTGGTACATGCATATCTATGTATCTCCCCTCCCCTGGTACATGCATCTCTATGTATCCCCCCTCCACTGGTACATGTATATCTATGTATCTCCCCTCCCCTGGTACATGTATCTCTATGTATCCCCCCTCCCCTAGTACATGCATCTCTATGTATCTCCCCTCCCCTGGTACATGCATATCTATGTATCTCCCCTCCCCTGGTACATGCATCTCTATGTATCCCCCCTCCACTGGTACATGCATCTCTATGTATCTCCCCTCCCCTGGTACATGCATCTCTATGTATCCCCCCTCCACTGGTACATGCATCTCTATGTATCCCCCCTCCACTGGTACATGCATCTCTATGTATCCCCCCTCCACTGGTACATGCATATCTATGTATCTCCCCTCCCCTGGTACATGTATCTCTATGTATCCCCCCTCCCCTAGTACATGCATCTCTATGTATCTCCCCTCCCCTGGTACATGTATATCTATGTATCTCCCCTCCCCTGGTACATGCATATCTATGTATCTCCCCTCCCCTGGTACATGCATCTCTATGTATCCCCCCTCCACTGGTACATGCATCTCTATGTATCCCCCCTCCCCTGGTACATGCATCTCTATGTATCCCCCCTCCCCTAGTACATGCATCTTTATGTATCCCTCCTCCTCTGGTACATGCATATCTATGTATCCCCCCTCCCCTGGTACATGTATCTCTATGTATCCCTCCTCCTCTGGTACATGCATCTCTATGTATCTCCCCTCCCCTGGTACATGCATCTCTATGTATCTCCCCTCCACTGGTACATGCATCTCTATGTATCCCCCCTCCACTGGTACATGCATCTCTATGTATCCCCCCTCCACTGGTACATGCATCTCTATGTATCCCCCCTCCACTGGTACATGCATCTCTATGTATCCCCCCTCCCCTGGTACATGTATCTCTATGTATCCCCCCTCACCCTGTACATGTATCTCTATGTATCCCCCCTCCCCTGGTACATGTATCTCTATGTATCCCCCCTCCCCTGGTACATGTATCTCCTATGTATCCCCCCTCACCCTGTACATGTATCTCTATGTATCCCCCCTCCCCTGGTACATGTATCTCTATGTATCGCCCTCCCCTGGTACATGTATCTCTATGTATCCCCCCTCCCCTGTTACATGTATCTCTATGTATCCCCCCTCACCCTGTACATGTATCTCTATGTATCCCCCCTCACCCTGTACATGTATCTCTATGTATCCCCCCTCCCCTGGTACATGTATCTCTATGTACCCCCTCCCCTGGTACATGTATCTCTATGTACCCCCCCCCCCCCTGGTACATTTATCTCTATGTACCCCCCCCTCCCCTGGTACATGTATCTCTATGTATCCCCCTTCCCCTGGTACATGTATCTCTATGTATCCCCCCTCACCCTGTACATGTATCTCTATGTATCCCCCCTCACCCTGTACATGTATCTCTATGTATCCCCCCTCCCCTGTTACATGTATCTCTATGTATCCCCCCTCCCCATGTACATGTATCTCTATGTATCCCCCCTCCCCTGGTACATGTATCTCTATGTACCCCCCCCCCCCCCTCCCCTGGTACATGTATCTCTATGTACCCCCCCCCCCCCCCCTGGTACATGTATCTCTATGTATCCCCCTTCCCCTGGTACATGTATCTCTATGTATCCCCCCTCACCCTGTACATGTATCTCTATGTATCCCCCCTCCCCTGGTACATGTATCTCTATGTACCCCCCCCCCCCTCCCCTGGTACATGTATCTCTATGTATCCCCCCTCCCCTGGTACATGTATCTCTATGTACCCCCCCCCCCCTCACCCTGTACATGTATCTCTATGTATCCCCCCCTCACCCTGTATACATGTATCTCTATATTCCCCCCCTCCCCTGGTACATGTATCTCTATGTATCCCCCTTCCCCTGGTACATGTATCTCTATGTATCCCCCCTCCCCTGGTACATGTATCTCTATGTATCCCCCTTCCCCTGGTACATGTGTCTCTATGTATCCCCCTTCCCCTGGTACATGTATCTCTATGTATCCCCCTTCCCCTGGTACATGTATCTCTATGTATCTCCCCTCACCCTGTACATGTATCTCTATATATCCCCCCTCCCCTGGTACATGTATCTCTATGTATCCCCCCTCCCCTGGTACATGTATCTCTATGTATCCCCCTTCCCCTGGTACATGTATCTCTATGTATCCCCCTCCCCTGGTACATGTATCTCTATGTATCCCCCTCCCCTGGTACATGTATCTCTATGTATCCCCCTCCCCTGGTACATGTATCTCTATGTATCCCCCTCCCCTAATACATGTATCTCTATGTATCCCCCTCCCCTGGTACATGTATCTCTATGTATCCCCCCTGACCTGGTACATTTATCTGTATGTATCCCCCTCCCCTGGTACGTGTATCTCTATGAACCCCCCTCCCCTGGTACATTTATCTGTATGTATCCCCCTCCCCTGGTACGTGTATCTCTATGAACCCCCCGCACCTTGTACATGTGTCATACATATATCTTTATGTATACGCTGTACCCTCATATATTTCTCTTCACGTGTACCCCATCTCCTCGTACTTGTGCCTCATCATGGTTATGCTGTTTGGGAACCTCTGATGTAGCTCTCTGGGCACATGGACACGTGCTGTTGGTAACACCCCAGGGTGGTCCCATGTGATATCACAGTTGTGGGACCTTGACAGTATTAGAACATTCCTCTGTTATCACCTGTAGCAACACCCTCCTGTGCCCAGGGCAAAGTACAGCGGCACACCGCCCTCAGGACTGGCGGCAGCGCTGTGCGGACATACAGTACATACAAGCTACAACTAATATTCCTATTCCATACTGAGCGATGTAGGCAATACAGCACATGTGGCCAACATACTACGGTGTGTACCCGGCTCACAGATGTGGCAGCGTCTGCTGCCACACAGTGGCTTTCCCGCATCCTCCATGAGATGGCAGCCTGCTTAATAATACTCAGCCTTGCACCCTGCACCTATCACTACCCCTGCAGTTCCTCCATCCTGCCTGCGCTGTCACTCTCTTTTATGGTGCTCTAGCATTCTGGCGTCTGTATCTTTCTGCTAAATTACAGACCATGCTGTGCTAGAAGTGACACCCCAGGGGCAGCAGATTCTGTTACAGCGTCTTATATAGCGCAGCAGATTCCGTTACAGCGTCTTATATAGCGCAGCAGATTCCGTTACAGTGTCTTATATAGCGCAGCAGGTTCCGTTACAGCGTCTTATATAGCGCAGCAGATTCCGTTACAGTGTCTTATATAGCGCAGCAGATTCCGTTACAGTGTCTTAGATAGCGCAGCAGATTCCGTTACAGCGTCGTATATAGTGCACCAGATTCCGTTACTGCGTCTTATATAGCGCAGCACATTCCGTTACAGCGTCTTATATAGCGCAGCAGATTCCGTTACAGCGTCTTATATAGCTCAGCAGATTCCGTTACAGCGTCTTATATAGCGCAGCAGATTCCGTTACAGCGTCTTATATAGCGCAGCAGATTCCGTTACAGCGTCTTATATAGCGCAGCAGATTCCGTTACAGTGTCTTATATAGCGCAGCAGATTCCGTTACAGTGTCTTATATAGCGCAGCAGATTCTGTTACACCGTCTTGTATATCGCAGCAGATTCCGTTACAGGGTCTTATATAGCGCAGCAGATTCTGTTACAGTGTTTTATATAGCGCAGCAGATTCCGTTACAGTGTCTTATATAGCGCAGCAGACTCTGTTACAGTGTTTTATATAGCGCAGCAGATTCTGTTACAGTGTCTTAAATAGCGCAGCAGATTCCGTTACAAGGTCTTATATAGCGCAGCAGATTCCGTTACAGCGTCTTATATAGCTCAGCAGATTCCGTTACAACGTCTTATATAGCTCAGCAGATTCCGTTACAGCAGATTCCGTTACAGTGTCTTATATAGCGCAGCAGATTCCGTTACAGCGTCTTATATAGCGCAGCAGATTCCGTTACAGTGTCTTATATAGCGCAGCAGATTCCGTTACAGTGTCTTATATAGTGCAGCAGATTCCGTTACAGCGTCTTATATAGCGCAGCAGATTCCGTTACAGTGTCTTATATAGCGCAGCAGATTCCGTTACAGTGTCTTATATAGCGCAGCAGATTCCGTTACAGCGTCTTATATAGCGCAGCAGATTCCGTTACAGCGTCTTATATAGCGCAGCAGATTCCGTTACAGGGTCTTATATATAGTGTTACTGTGCTGCTTAGTACATCTCATACTGATATATTACACCAGTCACTTGTCAGTCCCACACCAGGAATGAGTGGAATGTGTCAGGAGGAGGTTAATGGTGAGACTGGGAATGTAATCTGTATGCCGCACCCCTCGTACAGGTGAACTCCCTGCCACCCACATCTGTACCTGTCTTATCTTCCCTCCGCCCTGTGACCAGGTGTCACACCTCTGTGTCCTGCAGTATATAACATGGCCACCGGGGCGCCAGACCTGCTGCCACATCTGTACCTGTCTTCTCTTCCCTCCGCCCTGTGACCAGGTGTCACACCTCTGTGTCCTGCAGTATATAACATGGCCACCGGGGGCGCCAGACCTGCTGCCACATCTGTACCTGTCCCTCGTCTGTCTTCTCTTCCCTCCGCCCTGTGACCAGGTGTCACACCTCTGACTCCTGCAGTATATAACACAGCCACCGGGGGGCGCCAGACCTGCTGCCACATCTGTACCTGTCCCTCGTCTGTCTTCTCTTCCCTCCGCCCTGTGACCAGGTGTCACACCTCTGTGTCCTGCAGTATATAACATGGCCACCGGGGGCGCCAGACCTGCTGCTACATCTGTACCTGTCCCTCGTCTGTCTTCTCTTCCCTCCGCCCTGTGACCAGGTGTCACACCTCTGACTCCTGCAGTATATAACATGGCCACCGGGGGCGCCAGACCTGCTGCCACATCTGTACCTGTCCCTCGTCTGTCTTATCTTCCCTCCGCCCTGTGACCAGGTGTCACATCTCTGTGTCCTGCAGTATATAACACAGCCACTGGGGGGCGCCAGACCTGCTGCTACATCTGTACCTGTCCCTCGTCTGTCTTATCTTCCCTCCGCCCTGTGACCAGGTGTCACACCTCTGTGTCCTGCAGTATATAACACAGCCACCGGGGGGCGCCAGACCTGCTGCCACATCTGTTCCTGTCCCTCGTCTGTCTTATCTTCCCTCCGCCCTGTGACCAGGTGTCACACCTCTGTGTCCTGCAGTATATAACATGGCCACCGGGGGCGCCAGACCTGCTGCTTCATCTGTACCTGTCCCTCGTCTGTCTTCTCTTCCCTCCGCCCTGTGACCAGGTGTCACACCTCTGACTCCTGCAGTATATAACATGGCCACCGGGGGCGCCAGACCTGCTGCCACATCTGTACCTGTCCCTCGTCTGTCTTATCTTCCCTCCGCCCTGTGACCAGGTGTCACATCTCTGTGTCCTGCAGTATATAACACAGCCACTGGGGGGCGCCAGACCTGCTGCTACATCTGTACCTGTCCCTCGTCTGTCTTATCTTCCCTCCGCCCTGTGACCAGGTGTCACACCTCTGTGTCCTGCAGTATATAACACAGCCACCGGGGGGCGCCAGACCTGCTGCCACATCTGTTCCTGTCCCTCGTCTGTCTTATCTTCCCTCCGCCCTGTGACCAGGTGTCACACCTCTGTGTCCTGCAGTATATAACACAGCCACCGGGGGGCGCCAGACCTGCTGCTACATCTGTACCTGTCCCTCGTCTGTCTTATCTTCCCTCCGCCCTGTGACCAGGTGTCACACCTCTGACTCCTGCAGTATATAACATGGCCACCGGGGGGCGCCAGACCTGCTGCTACATCTGTACCTGTCCCTCGTCTGTCTTATCTTCCGTCTTATCGTCTGTGTGGTATTCCCGCCTGGTGATTATAATGACACGTCTGTGGTACTCCCGCCTGGTGATTATAATGACACGTCTGTGGTACTCCCGCCTGGTGATTATAATGACACGTCTGTGGTACTCCCGCCTGGTGATTATAATGACACGTCTATGGTATACCCGCCTGGTGATTATAATGACATGTCTGTGGTATACCCGCCTGGTGATTATAATGACACGTCTGTGGTATACCCGCCTGGTGATTATAATGACACGTCTGTGGTATTCCCGCCTGGTGATTATAATGACAGGTCTGTGTGGTACTCCCGCCTGGTGATTATAATGACACGTCTGCGTGGTATTCCCGCCTGGTGAGTATAATGACACGTCTGAGGTATTCCCGCCTGGTGATTATAATGACACGTCTGTGGTATACCCGCCTGGAGATTATAATGACACGTCTGTGGTATACCCGCCTGGTGATTATAATGACACGTCTGTGGTATACCCGCCTGGTGATTATAATGACACGTCTGTGGTATTCCCGCCTGGTGATTATAATGACACGTCTGTGGTATTCCCGCCTGGTGATTATAATGACACGTCTGTGGTATTCCTGCCTGGTGATTATAATGACACGTCTGTGGTATTCCCGCCTGGTGATTATAATGACACGTCTGTGTGGTACTCCCGCCTGGTGATTATAATGACACGTCTGTGGTATTCCCGCCTGGTGATTATAATGACACGTCTGTGGTACTCCCGCCTGGTGATTATAATGACACGTCTGTGGTTCTCCCGCCTGGTGATTATAATGACACGTCTGTGGTACTCCCGCCTGGTGATTATAATGACACGTCTGTGGTATACCCGCCTGGTGATTATAATGACACGTCTGTGGTATACCCGCCTGGTGATTATAATGACACGTTTGTGGTATACCCGCCTGGTGATTATAATGACATGTCTGTGGTATACCCGCCTGGTGATTATAATGACACGTCTGTGCACGTCTGTGGTATTCCCGCCTGGTGATTATAATGACACGTCTGTGGTATACCCGCCTGGTGATTATAATGACACGTCTGTGGTATTCCCGCCTGGTGATTATAATGACACGTCTATGGTATTCCCGCCTGGTGGATATAATGACACGTCTGTGGTACTCCCGCCTGGTGGTTATAATGACACGTCTGTGGTATTCCCGCCTGGTGATTATAATGACACGTCTGTGGTATTCCCGCCTGGTGGTTATAATGACACGTCTGTGGTATTCCCGCCTGGTGATTATAATGACACGTCTGTGGTACTCCCGCCTGGTGGTTATAATGACACGTCTGTGGTACTCCCGCCTGGTGGTTATAATGACACGTCTGTGGTACTCCCGCCTGGTGGTTATAATGACACGTCTGTGGTATACCCGCCTGGTGATTATAATGACACGTCTGTGGTATACCCGCCTGGTGATTATAATGACACGTCTGTGGTACTCCCGCCTGGTGATTATAATGACACGTCTGTGGTATTCCCGCCTGGTGATTATAATGACACGTCTGTGGGATATTCCCGCCTGGTGATTATAATGACACGTCTGTCGGATATTCCCTCCTGGTGATTATAATGACACGTCTGTGGTATTCCCGCCTGGTGATTATAATGACACGTCTGTGGTATTCCCTCCTGGTGATTATAATGACAAGTCTGTGATAATCCCGCCTGGTGATTATAATGACACGTCTGTTTGGTATTCCCACCTGGTGATTATAATGACACGTCTGTGGTATTCCCGCGATTATAATGACACTTCTGTGGTACTCCCTCCTGGTGATTATAATGACACGTCTGTGGTACTCCCTCCTGGTGATTATAATGACACGTCTGTGGTATTCCCGTCTGGTGATTATAATGACACGTCTGTGATAATCCCGCCTGGTGATTATAATGACACGTCTGTTTGGTATTCCCACCTGGTGATTATAATGACACGTCTGTGGTATTCCCGCGATTATAATGACACTTCTGTGGTACTCCCTCCTGGTGATTATAATGACACGTCTGTGGTACTCCCTCCTGGTGATTATAATGACACGTCTGTGGTATTCCCGTCTGGTGATTATAATGACACGTCTGTGGTACTCCCTCCTGGTGATTATAATGACACGTCTGTGGTATACCCGCCTGGTGATTATAATGACACGTCTGTGGTATTCCCGCCTGGTGATTATAATGACACGTCTGTGGTACTCCCTCCTGGTGATTATAATGACACGTCTGTGGTACTCCCTCCTGGTGATTATAATGACACGTCTGTGGTATTCCCGCCTGGTGATTATAATGACAAGTCTGTGGTATTCCCGCCTGGTGATTATAATGACAAGTCTGTGGTATTCCCGCCTGGTGATTATAATGACACGTCTGTGGTATTCCCGCCTGGTGATTATAATGACACGTCTGTGGTATACCCGCCTGGCGATTATAATGACACGTCTGTGGTACTCCCGCCTGGTGGTTATAATGCCACGTCTGTGGTATTCCCGCCTGGTGATTATAATGACAAGTCTGTGGTATTCCCGCCTGGTGATTATAATGACACGTCTGTGGTACTCCCGCCTGGTGGTAATAATGACACGTCTGTGGTACTCCCGCCTGGTGGTTATAATGACACTTCTGTGATATTCCCGCCTGGTGATTATAATGACACGTCTGTGGTACTCCCGCCTGGTGGTTATAATGCCACGTCTGTGGTATTCCCGCCTGGTGATTATAATGCCACGTCTGTGGTATTCCCGCCTGGTGATTATAATGACAAGTCTGTGGTATTCCCGTCTGGTGGTTATAATGACACGTCTGTGGTACTCCCGCCCTGGTGGTTATAATGACACGTCTGTGGTACTCCCGCCTGGTGGTTATAATGACACGTCTGTGGTATACCCGCCTGGTGATTATAATGACACGTCTGTTTGGTATTCCCACCTGGTGATTATAATGACACGTCTGTGTTATTCCCGCGATTATAATGACACTTCTGTGGTACTCCCGCCTGGTGATTATAATGACACGTCTGTGGTACTCCCTCCTGGTGATCATAATGACACGTCTGTGGTATTCCCGCCTGGTGATTATAATGACACGTCTGTGGTACTCCCTCCTGGTGATTATAATGACACGTCTGTGGTATACCCGCCTGGTGATTATAATGACACGTCTGTGGTATTCCCGCCTGGTGATTATAATGACACGTCTGTGGTACTCCCTCCTGGTGATTATAATGACACGTCTGTGGTACTCCCTCCTGGTGATTATAATGACACGTCTGTGGTACTCCCTCCTGGTGATTATAATGACACGTCTGTGGTATTCCCGCCTGGTGATTATAATGACAAGTCTGTGGTATTCCCGCCTGGTGATTATAATGACAAGTCTGTGGTATTCCCGCCTGGTGATTATAATGACACGTCTGTGGTATACCCGCCTGGTGATTATAATGACAAGTCTGTGGTATTCCCGCCTGGTGATTATAATGACAAGTCTGTGGTATTCCCGCCTGGTGATTATAATGACACGTCTGTGGTATACCCGCCTGGCGATTATAATGACACGTCTGTGGTACTCCCGCCTGGTGGTTATAATGCCACGTCTGTGGTACTCCCGCCTGGTGATTATAATGACACGTCTGTGGTATTCCCGCCTGGTGATTATAATGACACGTCTGTGGGTACTCCCGCCTGGTGGTTATAATGACACGTCTGTGGTTTGCAGGTGCGGCATCGGCAGTCCGGTCAGATCATGGTGCTGAAGATGAATAAGATGATGAGTAATCGGGGGAACATGCTGCGGGAGGTCCAGCTGATGAACCGGCTCTGTCACCCCAACATCCTACGGTAAATATGGCTGCAGGTACTGGTCTGCTACCACGGGGGTCATCCAGGACCGCTGTATACTGGGCGCATGCTCCGAGCATCATGTATGGTACTTGGGATGCTAATGGTTCCTCTCCCCATTCTCCTAGGTTCATGGGTGTCTGTGTCCAGCAGGGTCAGCTCCACGCCCTGACCGAGGTAAGTGTACATCAGGGCAGCAACGGGGCAATATCGGGGGTAGTAACTCACCCGGGGTTAGGGCAATAGAAATAGAATGTGAACAACAGATAAGAACCACCCGGCCCATCTAGTCTGCCCCTCTTTTAAACATGTTACCTCAAAACCATATATGACCCTTTTTTCTGTGTAAGGATATCACTATGCCTATCCCAAACATGTTTACATTGTACTACTGTAGTTGCTTCTACCACCTCTGATGGGAGGCTATTCTACTTATCTACTACTCTTTCTGTGAAGTAATTCTTCCTCACATTTCCCCTGAATCTTCCTCCCTCTAGTGTCAGTGCATGTCCTCGTGTTCTGTTGCTCCTCTTCCTGTGACTGTCTCCCACCTGTACCTTCCTCCCTCTAGTGTCAGTGCATGTCCTCGTGTTCTGCTGCTCCTCTTCCTGTGACTAATGTCTCCCACCTGTACCTTCCTCCCCCTAGTGTCAGTGCATGTCCTCGTGTTCTGCTGCTCCTCTTCCTGTGAAGAATGTCTCCCACCTGTACCTTCCTCCCTCTAGTGTCAGTGCATGTCCTCGTGTTCTGCTGCTCCTCTTCCTGTGAAGAATGTCTCCCACCTGTACCTCCCTCCCCCTAGTGTCAGTGCATGTCCTCGTGTTCTGCTGCTCCTCTTCCTGTGACTAATGTCTCCCACCTGTACCTTCCTCCCTCTAGTGTCAGTGCATGTCCTCGTGTTCTGCTGCTCCTCTTCCTGTGAGGAATGTCTCCCACCTGTACCTTCCTCCCCCTAGTGTCAGTGCGTGTCCTCGTGTTCTGCTGCTCCTCTTCCTGTGATGAATGTCTCCCTCCTGTACCTTCCTCCCCCTAGTGTCAGTGCATGTCCCCGTGTTCTGCTGCTCCTCTTCCTGTGACTAATGTCTCCCACCTGTACCTTCCTCCCTCTAGTGTCAGTGCATGTCCTCGTGTTCTGCTGCTCCTCTTCCTGTGGCTAATGTCTCCCACCTGTACCTTCCTCCCTCTAGTTTCAGTGCATGTCCTCGTGTTCTGCTGCTCCTCTTCCTGTGACTAATGTCTCCCACCTGTACCTTCCTCCTCCTAGTGTCAGTGCGTGTCCTCGTGTTCTGCTGCTCCTCTTCCTGTGAAGAATGTCTCCCACCTGTACCTTCCTCTCCCTAGTGTCAGTGCATGTCCTCGTGTTCTGCTGCTCCTCTTCCTGTGACTAATGTCTCCCACCTGTACCTTCCTCCCTCTAGTGTCAGTGCATGTCCTCGTGTTCTGCTGCTCCTCTTCCTGTGAAGAATGTCTCCCACCTGTACCTTCCTCCCTCTAGTGTCAGTGCATGTCCTCGTGTTCTGCTGCTCCTCTTCCTGTGACTAATGTCTCCCACCTGTACCTTCCTCCCTCTAGTGTCAGTGCATGTCCTCGTGTTCTGCTGCTCCTCTTCCTGTGAAGAATGTCTCCCACCTGTACCTTCCTCCCTCTAGTGTCAGTGCATGTCCTCGTGTTCTGCTGCTCCTCTTCCTGTTAAGAATGTCTCCCACCTATACCTTCCTCCCCCCAGTGTCAGTGCGTGTCCTTGTGTTCTGCTGCTCCTCTTCCTGTGAAGAATGTCTCCCACCTGTACCTTCCTCCCCCCAGTGTCAGTGCGTGTCCTCGTGTTCTGCTGCTCCTCTTCCTGTGACTAATCGCTCCCACCTGTACCTTGTTATAACCCTTGGTATATGTGACAGTTTCTATCATGTCCCCCCTTTCCCTTCTCTGCTCTAAACTATACATATTAAGGTATTTTAGTCTTTCCTGGTACGTTTTGTGATGTAGGCCATGCACCATTTTAGTTGCCCTTCTTTGTACAGTCTCTAATGTATTTATATCCTTCTGGATATATGGCCTCCAGAACTGAACACAGTACTCTAGGTGAGGTCGTACCAATGACCTATACAGTGGCATTATTACTTCTTTCTTTCTACTGCTGATACCTCTCCCTATGCAACCAAGCATCTGACTTGCCTTCTTCATTGCTTTGTTACATTGCCTACCTGCCTTTAAGCCACCTGAAATAGTGACACCTTGATCCCTCTCTTCCTCCGTAGTTTCCATTATAGTGCCATTTATACTATATTTAGTCTTTGGACTTTTGAAACCCAAGTGCATGATTTTGCATTTTTGACATTAAACTGTAGTTGCCATGCTCTTGACCATTCCTCTAATCTACCTAGATCATCAATCATTTGTTTTACCCCTCTTGGTGTGTCTACCCTGTTGCATACCTTTGTGTCATCTGCAAAAAGGCACATTTTACCCTCAATTCCATTATCACCAATAAAGATATTAAAAAGCACTGGTCCAAGTACAGATCCCTGGGGTACTCCACTTGTAACCTTTCCCTCCTTTGAATGTACTCCATTTACTACAACTCTCTGTTTTCTGTCCTGCAACCACGCTCTTATCCATTCAACTATCTTAAAATCCAATCCCAAGCTTTCAAGTTTATTTAACAGTCTGCGATGTGGGACAGTGTCAAAAGCTTTACTAAAGTCTAGATAAGCTACATCTACAGCCCCACCTTGATCTATTACTTTAGTCACCCAGTCAAAAAAGTCAATAAGATTTGTTTGACATGATCTTCCCCCAGTAAACCCATGCTGTTTTGGATCCTGTAAATTGCTGGTTTTGAGATATTCTACAACTCTGTTTTAAGAGTGTTTCCATCAATTTCCCTACTACTGATGTAAGGCTCACTGGTCGATAGTTGCTTACCTCTTCCTTGCTTCCACTTTTGTGCACTGGGACTACATTCACTGTTTTCCATTCCTTTGGGATTACTCCAGTAGCTAGTGACTAGTTGAATAATTCTGTTACTGGTTTTACCAGCTCCCCTTTAAGCTCTTTTAGTATCTTTAGATGTATCCCATCTGGCCCCATTAATTTATCCGCTTTCAGTTTTGTGAGGACTTTCTCCTCTGTAAATGGACTTGTTTCTCCCTCAGTTTTCTGACTATACTTGTAAGTTAACTGTGGCCCCTTCCCCTCTCTTTCAGCAATGAATACTGAGCAGAAATAATTATTAATATGATCTGCTATTACATTGTCCCACTCAAGAAGACTTCCACTCTGTCTTTAGTCTTCTTACTCCACTTTTTGTTTTTCTCCTTTCACTTATATACCTAAAAAAAGTTTCCCCTCTTTACCCACTGACTGGGCCATTTTCTCTTCAGCCTGTGCTTTTGCACATCTGATTACCTTCTTAGCCTCCTTCTGTCTAACAGGATACACCTCTTTGTCCTCATTCTTCTGCGTCTGCTTAAATTTCTTAAAGGCCAACTTTTTTGCTTTCACAATACTTGCTACTTCTTTTGCAAACCACAATGGCTTTCTTTTTCTTGTGTTTTCTTAACTCTTTTGACACAAAGTTCTGTTGCTTTTAGAATTGCACTTTTTAATTTTTTCCCACTTATCCTGCACTCCTTCCAAGTTCCTCCACTCTGCCAAAGAATCCCTTACAGAGTTTTCCATCTCTACAAAATCAGCCTTCCTAAAATCTAACACCTCTGTTTTTGTGTGCGATGAGTCAGTCTCTGTCTTTATTTTGATCCATACTGCTTGATGATCACTGGATCCCAGATTTTCACCCACATTTATGTCAGATATTCTGTCACCATTTGTAAGTATTAAGTCTAATATTGCGTCCTTACGAGTGGGCTCCCTCACCAATTGCTGGAGGGATGCTCCTTGCAAGGAATTCAGCATGTCCCTACTTCTGGTGGAACTTGCAACAGGCAGCTCCCAGTTTACATCAGGTAGATTAAAGTCTCCCATGATTATCACCTCTCCTTTTAGTGCCATTTTATTGATGTCCTGCAATAGGCTCTTGTCTAGTTCCTCTTCCTGACCTGGTGGTCTGTAGATCACCCCTATACGAAGAATCGCCTTCTCCCCTGTTTCTATGGTCACCCAAAGGGCCTCAGTTTTTTCTTCAATACTTTGTTTTAAGGTAGTCTTTATGCTTTTATTCACATATATTGCAACCCCTCCTCTGATTCTTCCCATTCTGTCCTTCCTAAATAAAGTATATCCTGGTATAGCTATGTCCCAGTCATGATTTTCATTGCACCATGTCTCTGTAATAGCCACAATATCCAGTTCATCCCTTGCAATTAGTTCTGGGATTTTATTTCCTAAGCTCCTAGCATTTGCACACATAGCTCTTAAAGTTGTGTTTGTGCTTCTCCTGCTGCTAGCTATGTTCATCTTTCTGCCTATATCTATTCGGTTTTGATCGGCATTATCTTCTGTTGCAGTGGATAGGCTTCCTGTTCCATTTGCCTGCAGAGACAATACCTCTAGGTTGGGGGAGCAGATTTTTTCATTCTTATTTGGTTCACTGCCCCCCTCTGCTAGTTTAAAAAGTTGCTTATGAAGCTTCCAAACTTCTCACTTAATATTCTCGTTCCCCTTGAAGATGGGTGCAGGCCATCACTTTTATATAAGGCTCTGTCTTGCCAGGTAGCTTGACTTTGACCTAAATATCCAAATCTCTCCTCGCTGCACCAATTCCTTAGCCAAACATTGAAGTTTCTAATTCTCAGAGTTCTATCTTCCCCTTGGTGTACTGGCAATACTTCTGAAAAAGTTACAGTGGTTGCCACCTGTTTTAGAGCAGTTCCTAACTTTCTAAATTCATCTTTTACAGCCATGACTTCAGCATTAACCAGGTCATTTGTGCCAAGGTGGCTTATTGCTCTCTTAGAGTTCTCTTATTGCTCTCATAGAGTCTCCATACATATATATATGTGTGTGTGTGTGTGTGTGTGTGTATATATATATATATATATATATATATATATGTATGTGTGTGTGTGTGTGTGTATATATATATATATATATATATATATATATATATATATATATATATACACACACAGTGGTCGAAGTGGGGCGGTATACGGGGGTATGCCATACCGCCACTTTAATCTGAAGATAAAAAAAAAAGTTTGTTTCCCCCTCAGGATGCTCTCTGATCACTCAGCAGCGCATATTGTGCTTTTGTAATACCCCTGTACAACGGGGCAGTCTGGCAGGGGACGTTGAGGGACAGGGGGGTGTCCGAAGGTGCGCACTATATTCACTCTTTACTTTTCCATACCCCCACTTCCAGGGCTATTTTTGTGCAGGCTCCAGCAGGAACTGAGGCCCTTATTCTAGTTCACTCTTTCAGACAAAATATTTCTTAGATGGACAAAACCATGTGCACTGCAGGTGAGGCAGGTGTAAAACCCCACCCAAATCTAATTATTAACACCTGCCTCACCTGCAGTGCACATGGTTTTGTCCATCTAAGAAATATTTTGTCTGAAAGAGTGAACTAGAATAAGGGCCTCAGTTCCTGCTGGAGCCTGCACAAAAATAGCCCTGCCCACTTCAAAATTTCCACTTCGACCACTGTATATATATATATATATATATATATATATATATATATATATATATATATATATATATATGTGTGTGTATAAATCACATGCTGATTTCACACAGCCATTGGCAGGACTCCGGAGTTATGGATAACATGTTACATGTCGTTCTAGTATATTAATGGTGGTAACTTGGAGCAGCTCCTGCAGAGTACGGACCCGCTGTCCTGGTCTGTGCGGGTGAAATTAAGCTTGGATATCGCCAAAGGTCTGCGTTACCTGCACTCTAAGGGTGTCTTCCATCGGGACCTTACCTCGAAGGTAACTACCACCTAGTATGTGTTATCTAACCCGTGTTACATAGACAGGACATTACAGCGCTGTACTATGCGGGGTCCCCCCTGTGTTACATAGACAGGGTATTACAGCGCTGTACTGTCCGGGGTCCCCCCTGTGTTACATAGACAGGGCATTTCAGATCTGTACTGTGCGGGGTCCCCCCCCATGTGTTACATAGACAGGGTATTACAGCTCTGTACTGTGCGGGGTCCCCCCTATGTGTTACATAGACAGGGTATTACAGCTCTGTACTGTGCGGGGTCCCTCCTCTGTGTTACATACACAGGGTATTACAGCTCTGTACTGTGCGGGGTCCCCCCCCCATGTGTTACATAGACAGGGTATTACAGATCTGTACTGTGTGGGGTCCCCCCTGTGTTACATAGACAGGGTATTACAGATCTGTACTATGCGGGGTCCCCCCTGTGTTACATAGACAGGGTATTACAGCTCTGTACTGTGCGGGGTCCCCCCCCCCCATGTGTTACATAGACAGGGCATTTCAGATCTGTACTGTGCGGGGTCCCCCCCCATGTGTTACATAGACAGGGTATTACAGCTCTGTACTGTGCGGGGTCCCCCCTATGTGTTACATAGACAGGGTATTACAGCTCTGTACTGTGCGGGGTCCCTCCTTTGTGTTACATACACAGGGTATTACAGCTCTGTACTGTGCGGGGTCCTCCCCCCATGTGTTACATAGACAGGGTATTACAGATCTGTACTGTGTGGGGTCCCCCCTGTGTTACATAGACAGGGCATTACAGATCTGTACTGTGCGGGGTCCCCCCCCATGTGTTACATAGACAGGGTATTACAGCTCTGTACTGTGCGGGGTCCCCCCCCCCCATGTGTTACATAGACAGGGTATTACAGCTCTGTACTGTGCGGGGTCCCCCCTCTGTGTTACATAGACAGGGTATTACAGTTCTGTACTGTGTGGATCCCTCTGTGTTACATAGACAGGGTATTACAGCTCTGTACTGTGCAGGGTAACCCCTTGGTTACATATACAGGGTATTACAGCTCTGTACTGTGCGGGTCGCCCCGTGTTACATACACAGGGTATTACAGCTCTGTACTGTGCGGGTCCCTCTGTGTTACATAGACAGGGTATTACAGCTCTGTACTGTGCGGGTCCCTCTGTGTTACATAGACAGGGTATTACAGCTCTGTACTGTGCGGGTCCCTCTGTGTTACATAGACAGGGTGTTACAGCTCTGTACTGTGCGGGGTGCCTCTGTGTTACATAAACAGGGTGTTACAGCTCTGTGCTGTGCGGGGTCCCCCCTCTGTGTTACATAGACAGGGTGTTACAGCTCTGTACTATGCGGGGTCCCCCCTCTGTGTTACATAGACAGGGTATTACAGCTCTGTACTGTGCGGGTCCCCCCTCTGTGTTACATAGACAGGGTATTACAGCTCTGTACTGTGCGGGGTCCCCCCCCCTGTGTTACATAGACAGGGTATTACAGCTCTGTACTGTGCGGGGTCCCCCCCCCCCCTGTGTTACATAGACAGGGTATTACAGCTCTGTACTGTGCGGGTCCCTCTGTGTTACATAGACAGGGTATTACAGCTCTGTACTGTGCGGGGTCCCCCCCCCTGTGTTACATAGACAGGGTATTACAGCTCTGTACTGTGCGGGGTCCCCCCCCCCCCCCGTGTTACATAGACAGGGTATTACAGTTCTGTACTGTGCGGGTCCCTCTGTGTTACATAAACAGGGTATTACAGCTCTGTACTGTGCGGGGTCCCCCCCCCTGTGTTACATACACAGGGTGTTACAGCTCTGTACTATGCGGGGTCCCTCTGTGTTACATACACAGGGTATTACAGCTCTCTACTGTGCGGGGTCCCCCCCCTCTGTGTTACATAAACAGGGTGTTACAGCTCTGTACTGTGCGGGTCCCTCTGTGTTACATAGACAGGGTATTACAGCTCTGTACTGTGCGGGGTCCCCCCCCCTGTGTTACATACACAGGGTGTTACAGCTCTGTACTGTGCGGGGTCCCTCTGTGTTACATACACAGGGTATTACAGCTCTCTACTGTGCGGGGTCCCCCCCCTCTGTGTTACATAAACAGGGTGTTACAGCTCTGTACTGTGCGGGTCCCTCTGTGTTACATAGACAGGGTGTTACAGCTCTGTACTATGCGGGGTCCCTCTGTGTTACATAGACAGGGTATTACAGCTCTGTACTGTGCGGGGTCCCCCCCCTCTGTGTTACATAAACAGGGTGTTACAGCTCTGTACTGTGCGGGTCCCTCTGTGTTACATAGACAGGGTGTTACAGCTCTGTACTATGCGGGGTCCCTCTGTGTTACATAAACAGGGTGTTACAGCTCTGTACTGTGCGGGGTCCCCCCCCCTGTGTTACATAGACAGGGTATTACAGCTCTGTACTGTGCGGGGTCCCCCCCCCCCCCGTGTTACATAGACAGGGTATTACAGCTCTGTACTGTGCGGGTCCATCTGTGTTACATAGACAGGGTATTACAGCTCTGTACTGTGCGGGTCCCTCTGTGTTACATAGACAGGGTATTACAGCTCTGTACTGTGCGGGGTCCCCCCCGTGTTACATAGACAGGGTATTACAGCTCTGTACTGTGCGGGTCCCTCTGTGTTACATAGACAGGGTATTACAGCTCTGTACTGTGCGGGTCCCTCTGTGTTACATAGACAGGGTATTACAGCTCTGTACTGTGCGGGGTCCCCCCCCCCCCGTGTTACATAGACAGGCTGTTACAGCTCTGTACTGTGCGTGGTCCCCCCTGTGTTACATAGACAGGATGTTACTGCTCGGTACTGTGCGTGGTCCCCCCTGTGTTACATAGACAGGGTGTTACAGCTCTGTACTGTGCGTGGTCCCCCCTGTGTTACATAGACAGGGTGTAACAGGTCTGTACTGTGCGGGGTCCCCCCTGTGTTACATACACAGGGTATTACAGCTCTGTACTGTGCGGGGTCCCTCTGTGTTACATACACAGGGTATTACAGCTCTGTACTGTGCGGGGTCCCTCTGTGTTACATACACAGGGTATTACAGCTCTGTACTGTGCGGGGTCCCCCCTGTGTTACATACACAGGGTATTACAGCTCTGTACTGTGCGGGGTCTCTCTGTGTTACATAGACAGGGTGTTACAGCTCTTTACTGTGCGGGTCCCTCTGTGTTACATAGACAGGGTGTTACAGCTCTGTACTGTGCGGGTCCCTCTGTGTTACATAGACAGGGTATTACAGCTCTGTACTGTGCGGGGTCCCTCTGTGTTACATAGACAGGCTGTTACAGCTCTGTACTGTGCGGGGTCCCTCTGTGTTACATAAACAGGGTGTTACAGCTCTGTGCTGTGCGGGGTCCCCTCTGTGTTACATAGACAGGGTGTTACAGCTCTGTACTGTGCGTGGTCCCCCCTGTGTTACATAGACAGGGTGTTACAGCTCTGTACTGTGCGGGTCTCTCTGTGTTACATAGACAGGGTATTACAGCTCTTTACTGTGCGGGTCCCTCTGTGTTACATAGACAGGGTGTTACAGCTCTGTACTGTGCGTGGTCCCCTCTGTGTTACATAGACAGGGTGTTACAGCTCTGTACTGTGCGTGGTCCCCTCTGTGTTACATAGACAGGGTATTACAGCTCTGTACTGTGGTGGGTCCCTCTTTGTTACATAGACAGGCTGTTACAGCTCTGTACTGTGCGGGGTCCCCCCCCGTGTTACATAGACAGGGTATTACAGCTCTGTACTGTGCGGGTCCCTCTGTGTTACATAGACAGGGTATTACAGCTCTGTACTGTGCGGGGTCCCTCTGTGTTACATAGACAGGGTATTACAGCTCTGTACTGTGCGGGTCCCTCTGTGTTACATAGACAGGGTATTACAGCTCTGTACTGTGCGGGTCCCTCTGTGTTACATAGACAGGGTGTTACAGCTCTGTACTATGCGGGGTCCCTCTGTGTTACATAAACAGGGTGTTACAGCTCTGTGCTGTGCGGGGTCCCCCCCCCTGTGTTACATAGACAGGGTATTACAGCTCTGTACTGTGCGGGGTCCCCCCCCCCCCCCGTGTTACATAGACAGGGTATTACAGCTCTGTACTGTGCGGGGTCCCTCTGTGTTACATAGGGTCTCATTATTTTATAGTGATCTGTCATTAATGACCCCTGACCCCTCTCTCCTAGAATTGCTTGGTGCGATACGATGACAGCGTCTACACAGCGGTGGTGGCAGATTTTGGATTGGCGGAGAAAATTCCGGATTGCAGGTAAGATAAGAGTTCTGCAGTGATCGTGCCGGGACTCATCCTGTAAAAAATATTGAGGTCTGAGGTCACAGTTTCTGGGCCCCATTCATGGTCTACCGCTCCCATAATCCTCCATGTCCTCTAGGAACAAGCGATCCGCTACTGATGGGTACAGGTTTAAAAAATGTTTAATTTCCCCTAAAACAGCTGTTTAGAACCCCCCCACACACACACACACAGACACACGCACACACCTCCTTTCTCCCGCCAGACCCCCCCACAGACTCACCCCCCACACACACACACACTCCCCCGCCCCACGCACGCACACACTTCTCCCGCCAGACCCCCCACACACACACACATCTAGAATGTATGCGATCTGTAAGTGTGTGATTATACTTGGTCATTGTATACTGTATCCGAGTGTTCACTTTCCATGTACTGCTCAGTACACACCGGAGCCCACGGAGCAGTACATAGTGACCTGTCATCACACGCAGATTACATGTGTGACACACACAACTTCATATTACATGCCTGTGTTGTGCCTCAAGCTGCGATAGCTTGCAGAGCTGTTCATTATGGCGCTAATGAGATGCTCTGCATGGATTAGATGCAATAGTAATGGCCTCCAGTGAGATGCTCTGCATGGGCGGAGATTGTAATGGCCTCTAGTTCCATGCTCTGCATAGGTTAGCCGGTACTCTTTACCTATCACGGCGCCCACGATCTCCATCGCGGGCGTCGTGGGTAATGAAATCGCGGTGATCGCGGGCATCGCGGCCAGTACATTAACGGCCGCGACGCGATGCCCGCGATCACCGCGATTTCCCAAAGGGTTCAATGTTAAATTTAGTGCTGCCCGCGATTTTACATTCAATGCTTCAATGGCCGCGATTTGGCCATAGGATTTAGTGCTGCCCGCGATTTTACTTTCAATGCTTCAATGGCCGCGATTTGGCCATAGGAATCAATGTTAAATGGGCTACAGAGCCCAAATAGGCACAATTAACACTTAAATGTCCCCCCAAATTTGTAACGCCACCCCACGATCCACGGCAACCCGAAGCGTGGCGAGCGCAGCGGTACGCGTCCTCCGACCTTTTCATACCCCCACTATCCACGTCGGCGTGGAGTTGAGAATAGAATAGTGTGGCGAGCGCAGCGAGCCATCGAGCCCGAAGCGTGGCGAGGGGACGCGGATACCTTCACAGGTAAACGTGGCCCTACGCGGGCTTCACAGGTATCCACGTCCCCTCGCGGGGCTCGCTGCGCTCGCCACGCTTCGGGCTCGGTGGCTCGCTGCGCTCGCCACACTATTCTATTCTCAACTCCACGCCGACGTGGATAGTGGGGGTATGAAAAGGTCGGAGGACCCTATGGGAAATCGCGGTGATCGCGGGCATCGCGTCGCGGCCGTTAATGTACTGGCCGCGATGCCCGCGATCACCGCGATGGGCGCCCAACTAAGTAAAGAGTACCGGTTAGCCAATATCAGCCTGTAGTTCAGGGCTGGGGAACCTTTTTTGTGCCAAGGGCCGTTTGTATGGGGGAAAAATCCTTCGGGGGCCATATGTAAAAATTTTGCTTACAAATTGTCCTGCTGCAGCCGTCCCACGCTCCGGCGGCTGCCGCTAACTAGGACTGACAGTCTCCGGCTGCTGCCGTCCCACGCTCCGGCGGCTGCCGCTAACTAGGACTGACAGTCTCCGGCTGCTGCCGTCCCACGCTCCGGCGGCTGCAGCTGACTAGGGCTGACAGTCTCCGGCTGCTGCCGTCCCACGCTCCGGCGGCTGCCGCTGACTAGGACTGACAGTCTCCGGCTGCTGCCATCCCACGCTCCGGCGGCTGCTGCTGAATAGGGCTGACAGTCTCCGGCTGCTGCTGAATAGGACTGACAGTCTCCGGCTGCTGCAAGAACTACAGACCTCTCACGAGATTCCCCTGTACTTGACTCCTGTCAAAGCCACGGGGCGGGTGGGAGGGCCACTCAGACCGGCCACGGGGACCACATACTGCCCCCGGGCCTGAGGTTCCCCACCCCTGCTGTAGTGAGATGCTCTGCAGCCAGTGATCTGGAATGATAGAGTAATGCTCTGCCAGGTTTGCAATAATGGCCTATAGCGTGTATTTTACTAGAAAATAAAGACCGGGGACTCTCAGAATTGCTGCGTCCCCGGGGACACACTCCATTGCAATTGGCTGAAATAACTGACGTCTCCCGGGAGCAGAGCCAGGACTCTAAAACTAGAGGCGGAGCCATGTAGTCAGGGATGCATCAGCAGTACAGTGGCGGGCTGTGCAGGCCGGGTGCAATGTGTGCCCCGTGCCCCCCCTGATGTCTGGGGCTGCCTGCTCCAAAGAGCCCTGGTGATCCAGTGTCTGCAATGGCAACATCTATAATCCCACTGGCCAGGCAATAGAAGTACCAGCCGGTGCATTGCCCTGGACCTGCCGCAGGGGAAGACACCTTAACTCATTTACATGATGTTACATAGTAGGTGAGGCTGAATAAAGACTTGCGTCCTTCGAGTTCAACCTAGGTTTTAATAGATTTTCCCTTGTTATATAGTATGTTCTGATATTTTTAAGGACAGATTATGTTACTTATTCGTACCCGTAGATGTTTTTAACCAATAAATGTTTGTCCAACCTTATTTTAAACATATTTATAGTGTCTGCCGACACCACTTCTCCAGGAAGAGAGTTCCAGAGTTTGACTGCTGTGACTGTAAAGAAATTTTTCCTTCTAAGTGAACGAAATCTTCCTTCTTCCCACGAGTCCTAGACTCCTTCCTTGCAATAAAAAGGGCACCTGACAGTTCCTTATATTGGCCCCTGATATATTTGTACATGTTGAGCATGTCCCCCCTTAAACATCTTTTCTCTAGTGTAAATAGTCCCAAATTGCTTATTCTCTCCTCATAGCTTAAATTCTCCATTCCCCTAATAAGCTTTGTTGCTCTTCTTTGGATTTTTTCTAATTCTATGATGTCCTTTTTATAGTGCGGGGCCCAGAACTGTACTCCGTACTCTAGGTGCGGTCTAACCAATGCTTTGTACAGAGGCATAATTACCCTTGAGTCCCTGGTTTCCATGCCCCTTTTAATACATGCTATAGTTTTGTTGGCCTTTTTAGTTGCTATATTACATAGAGCACTACACCCCAGTTTATTGTCTATTTGGACTCCTAGATCCTTTTCGAGTACTGATTTACCCAATTCATCCCCACTTAGGTAATAACTAGCACACTGGTTATGTCTCCCAAGGTGCATGACCTTGCATTTGTTCACATTGAACCTCATCTTCCACTGTTTTGCCCACTCATCTAGTTTGCTAAGATAATTTTGAAGCGCAGAGACATAATCTATTGATTTAATAACTCTGCTCAGTTTTGTATCGTCAGCAAAGATGGAAACGTTGCCGAGTATACCCACCCCAATATCATTAATAAATATGTTAAATAAAATGGGCCCTAGCACCGAACCCTGTGGCACTCCACTTAGTACTGTTATCATATTTGATACTACACTGTTCACAGTGATCGATTTTGATAGTTTTTTCACAAACCCATGCTGGTTATTACTGAGTAAACTTTGAAGGACTAAATATTCCTGGATACCATCCCTTAAAATTCCTTCAAATATTTTACCCACTATTGATGTTAAGCTCACAGGCCTGTAATTAGCTGGGTCGTCTCTTTTTCCTTTTTTGAATATTGGCACTACCTCTGCTATTCTCCAGTCTTTTGGTACCTTACCCGATGAAAGAGAGTTATAAAAAATGTAATATACTGTAGAAGGGTCACTAGTTCCTCCCTTAATTCCATAAGTACCCTAGAATGAATCCCATCTGGCCCTAGTGATTTGTTTGTTTTGAGTTTGCTGAGCCTCAATATTATCTCATTGGTCGTGAAATCAATATTGAGGTCTGGCTTGTTCATCCCATTTGTGGTATGTGTGCTTTTCCCTTATCCTCCGTAAAACTTTTACCATTTGGTATTGGTTATTGGGCTTATGTTGTCCTTAATTATTCGTTTACTATCGATGTACTTGAAAAACTTCTTGGGATTGGTTTTGCTTTCAGGGCCCACCCGTAACCCCCTCAGTGACTTCGGATTTAGGGGAATCTGGCCCTCTTACTTAGCTCCTCCCCTTCCCTACACTTCCAGACCCCAGCTTGAGGGAGGGAGGGAAGGAGGAGCGGGGCAGTCCCCTCGGACCACATTGTCAGGTAGGGAAAAACCCCTGAGCAGCCCAATCTTAAGGTGCCCACACACTAGAAAGATCTGCGATCGTAAGATGTGCGCATAAATTAGCCTTCAAATCTTTTCTCCTTCCTGGACAGAAGATTTCAGGCAAGCGCACATCTTTACCAAAGATTTTTCTTAAGTTTGTTAAATCTTCTGATCTTTCATGCAGCACGTAAGATCAGAAGAATTAGCAAAAGATCCACGGGAGCACGCATCGGACCGAAATCGACCGATTATCGGAAGATATATCGGCTGATTTATCGGAAAACGGCCAATCGGCCAAAAAATCGTTCTAGTGTGTGGGTACCTTTACACAACTCAGACATCCCGTATCCAGCCATTGCTAGGGATGGGGATTGGTGGGATACCGGGATTTGGCACCCAAATTGCCGGATTTCAATCCCGGGATTTTTTTAGGTAGCAATCCCGGAATTTTGGGTTGTGTTGCTGGGCAGCCTCTGCGCACCCACTCAGACGCTGCCCAGCTTCTCCTGTCGCACGGTTCTGTGCAGCGACATGTCAGTGGTCACACTGCTCAGCCCACAAGCTGCACCGCCACTCCCAGATACATCGATTTGTGGCCGCACCGCTGCATCCTCCCGCCCACACAGCCTGTCAGGTTTTTATAGGGAAGCCGATCCCGGGAATTCCGGGATAGACCATTTTTCAATCCCAGGATTGGCTTCCCTACCCCTGGCCTGCCTGTACTCATGTGTCCACACTGCAGCATTACTCATGTCACTCTCTCTGGCTGAACAGAGAAGAGGAAGTTTAATAAAATATTTTAAAACCTGTGTTTGTGTTTTATTTTAATATTTCCTTTACAGGGGGCTATAGGTACCGGCAAGCCTTTAATGCTCCACATGCTGGTACCTGTGGTTCTCCCAAGTACCAGCATGTGGGGCAGGCTTGCTGGGACCTGTAGTCCTACTGTAAAGGACAATATTTCTGTTAAAAGCAGCTACCAACCCCACACCCACCACCCAGGTGTGCAGGGGATAGCCCCGGGCTTCAGCCCAGGCCTGGGGTGCCCTGGAGGGGGGACCTCTTTATTTAGGGGGGTCCCCACCTCTCAAAAACTCTTGGCCTGGGCTGGCTAGTTAGGGAGGGTAATGCTTTGGCCACGGGATCCTGTCAAGCGTGGTCACTGGCTGTGGCATTACACCCCCTGCTAGTGGAGCCTGGTGCTGGTCCACAAAATACCAGGGACCCCTACTCATTTTGTCCCCCGTATTCAAGAAACCAGGACTAGCTGAGAAAGCCCGGGGCTGGTCATGCTCTTGGGGGGGGGGGGACTGAGAAGACAGCCCCCCAGGCTTTATTCCAACCCATTATTTAAATTTGAAGACTTTTTTATTCCCCTGAAGTCGCCGAAACACTTTCTGTGAGAGATTTGAAACCTCTCCTGGTGACTCTTCCCCCCCCCCCCCCCCCCGCAGCCTGACCCTAACCATCCCCACAGCCTATCCTTAAGTCTCCCCACCACCCCTTGCCCCGGATTGACCCTAGCCCGCCCCAGGACACTTACTGACAGCGGTCGGGATGCTGGTGTCAGTATACTTCATGCTGGGGTCCTCTCTGTTTCCCCAAATATATGACTTATGTACTAGGGCCTTGGCGCATCACTCTCCTTCCTACTACCCTCGTCCCAGCCTACAGCCGCAAAAGGCTTCTTAAATAAAGACGCCCCCCGCTACTGGTTACAAAGCTTAATATATCATGGGACCCTCGGACCCCCGGGCCCCAGGTGCGATCACTGCTCTGTAATGAGTGCCGGCTCTCTGTGTGTCTTGCAGTCAGACGGAGCCGCTGTCCGTGGTGGGCTCCCCATACTGGATGGCTCCGGAGGTTCTGCGCGGAGATCTGTACAATGAGAAGGTAACTGCGCGGCGTTGTGTTATTCCTTATACTGACGCAGCCATTGCCCCCGCTCACAGCATCGCACTCTCTTCCTTTAGGCCGACGTCTTCGCCTTTGGGATCATATTATGTGAAATAATCGCCCGGATTCCGGCCGACCCCGACTATCTGCCTCGCACTGAGGTGAGTACTGTACTGACCTGCTATAGGTGGTCTCCAGTGACAGGGTGGTGAGCACTGTACTGACCCGCTATAGGTGGTCTCCAGTGACGGGGGTGGTGAGTACTGTACTGACCTGCTATAGGTGGTCTACAGTGCTGGGGTGGCGAGTACTGTACTGACCCGCTATAGGTGGTCTCCAGTGACGGGGTGGCGAGTACTGTACTGACCCGCTATAGGTGGTCTCCAGTGACGGGGTGGCGAGTACTGTACTTACCTGCTATAGGTGGTCTCCAGTGACAGGGTGGCGAGTACTGTACTGACCCGCTATAGGTGGTCTCCAGTGATGGGGTGGCGAGTACTGTACTGACCTGCTATAGGTGGTCTCCAGTGACAGGGTGGCGAGTACTGTACTGACCCGCTATAGGTGGTCTCCAGTGACGGGGTGGCGAGTACTGTACTGACCTGCTATAGGTGGTCTCCAGTGACAGGGTGGCGAGTACTGTACTGACCCGCTATAGGTGGTCTCCAGTGATGGGGTGGCGAGTACTGTACTGACCTGCTATAGGTGGTCTCCAGTGACAGGGTGGCGAGTACTGTACTGACCCGCTATAGGTGGTCTCCAGTGACAGGGTGGCGAGTACTGTACTGACCCGATATAGGTGGTCTCCAGTGACGGGGTGGCGAGTACTGTACTGACCCGCTATAGGTGGTCTCCAGTGACAGGGTGGCGAGTACTGTACTGACCCGCTATAGGTGGTCTCCAGTGACAGGGTGGCGAGTACTGTACTGACCCGCTATAGGTGGTCTCCAGTGACAAGGGGTGGTGAGTACTGTACTGACCCGCTATAGGTGGTCTCCAGTGATGGGGTGGCGAGTACTGTACTGACCTGCTATAGGTGGTCTCCAGTGACAGGGTGGCGAGTACTGTACTGACCCGCTATAGGTGGTCTCCAGTGACAGGGTGGCGAGTACTGTACTGACCCGCTATAGGTGGTCTCCAGTGACAGGGTGGCGAGTACTGTACTGACCTGCTATAGGGGGTCTCCAGTGATGGGGTGGCGAGTACTGTACTGACCCGCTATAGGGGGTGGTGAGTACTGTACTGACCTGCTATAGGTGGTCTCCAGTGACAGGGTGGCGAGTACTGTACTGACCCGCTATAGGTGGTCTCCAGTGACAGGGGAGTACTGTACTGACCCGCTATAGGTGGTCTCCAGTGACGGGGGTGGTGAGTACTGTACTGACCCACTATAGGTGGTCTCCAGTGACGGGGGTGGTGAGTACTGTACTGACCTGCTATAGGTGGTCTCCAGTGACAGGGTGGCGAGTACTGTACTGACCCGCTATAGGGGGTCTCCAGTGACGGGGGTGGCGATTACTGTACTGAACCATTATAGGTGGTCTCCAGTGACGGGGGTGGTGAGTACTGTACTGACCCGCTATAGGTGGTCTCCAGTGACGGGGGTGGCGAGTACTGTACTGACCCGCTATAGGTGGTCTCCAGTGACGGGGGTGGTGAGTACTGTACTAACCCGCTATAGGTGGTCTCCAGTGACGGGGGTGGCGAGTACTGTACTGACCCGCTATAGGTGGTCTCCAGTGACGGGGGTGGTGAGTACTGTACTGACCTGCTATAGGTGGTCTCCAGTGACAGGGGGTGGTGAGTACTGTACTGACCCGCTATAGGTGGTCTCCAGTGACGGGGTGGTGAGTACTGTACTGACCCGCTATAGGTGGTCTCCAGTGACGGGGTGGTGAGTACTGTACTGACCCGCTATAGGTGGTCTCCAGTGACGGGGGTGGTGAGTACTGTACTGACCTGCTATAGGTGGTCTCCAGTGACAGGGGGTGGTGAGTACTGTACTGACCCGCTATAGGTGGTCTCCAGTGACGGGGGTGGTGAGTACTGTACTGACCTGCTATAGGTGGTCTCCAGTGACAGGGGGTGGTGAGTACTGTACTGACCCGCTATAGGTGGTCTCCAGTGACAGGGGTGGTGAGTACTGTACTGACCCGCTATAGGTGGTCTCCAGTGACAGGGGTGGCGAGTACTGTACTGACCCGCTATAGGTGGTTTCCAGTGACAGGGGTGGCGAGTACTGTACTGACCCGCTATAGGTGGTCTCCAGTGACGGGGGTGGTGAGTACTGTACTGACCCGCTATAGGTGGTCTCCAGTGACGGGGTGGTGAGTACTGTACTGACCCGCTATAGGTGGTCTCCAGTGACGGGGGTGGTGAGTACTGTACTGACCCGCTATAGGTGGTCTCCAGTGACGGGGGTGGTGAGTACTGTACTAACCCGCTATAGGTGGTCTCCAGTGACGGGGGTGGTGAGTACTGTACTGACCCACTATAGGCAGTCTCCGGTGTCGGGGATGGTGAGTACTGTACTGACCTGCTATAGGTGGTCTCCAGTGACAGGGTGGCGAGTACTGTACTGACCCGCTATAGGTGGTCTCCAGTGACGGGGGTGGCGAGTACTGTACTGACCCGCTATAGGTGGTCTCCAGTGACAGGGGTGGTGAGCACTGTACTGACCCGCTATAGGTGGTCTCCAGTGACGGGGGTGGCGAGTACTGTACTGACCTGCTATAGGTGGTCTCCAGTGACGGGGGTGGTGAGTACTGTACTGACCTGCTATAGGTGGTCTACAGTGACGGGGGTGGTGAGTACTGTACTGACCCGCTATAGGTGGTCTCCAGTGACGGGGGTGGTGAGTACTGTACTGACCTGCTATAGGTGGTCTCCAGTGACAGGGGTGGCGAGTACTGTACTGACCCGCTATAGGTGGTCTCCAGTGACAGGGTGGCGAGTACTGTACTGACCCGCTATAGGGGGTGGTGAGTACTGTACTGACCTGCTATAGGTGGTCTCCAGTGACAGGGGTGGCGAGTACTGTACTGACCTGCTATAGGTGGTCTCCAGTGACAGGGTGGCGAGTACTGTACTGACCCACTATAGGTGGTCTCCAGTGACGGGGGTGGTGAGTACTGTACTAACCCGCTATAGGTGGTCTCCAGTGACAGGGGGTGGTGAGTACTGTACTGACCCGCTATAGGTGGTCTCCAGTGACGGGGTGGCGAGTACTGTACTGACCCACTATAGGTGGTCTCCAGTGACGGGGGTGGTGAGTACTGTACTAACCCGCTATAGGTGGTCTCCAGTGACAGGGGTGGCGAGTACTGTACTGACCCGCTATAGGTGGTCTCCAGTGACGGGGGGTGGTGAGTACTGTACTGACCTGCTATAGGTGGTCTCCAGTGACAGGGTGGCGAGTACTGTACTGACCCGCTGTAGGGGGTGGTGAGTACTGTACTGACCTGCTATAGGGGGTGGTGAGTACTGTACTGACCTGCTATATGGGGTGGTGAGTACTGTACTGACCTGCTATATGGGGTGGTGAGTACTGTACTGACCTGCTATATGGGGTGGTGAGTACTGTACTGACCTGCTATATGGGGTGGCGAGTACTGTACTGACCCACTATAGGTGGTCTCCAGTGACGTGGGTGGTGAGTACTGTACTAACCCACTATAGGTGGTCTCCAGTGACGGGGGTGGTGAGTACTGTACTAACCCGCTATAGGTGGTCTCCAGTGACAGGGGGTGGTGAGTACTGTACTGACCTGCTATAGGTGGTCTCCAGTGACAGGGGTGGCGAGTACTGTACTGACCCGCTATAGGTGGTCTCCAGTGACAGGGTGGCGAGTACTGTACTGACCCGCTATAGGGGGTGGTGAGTACTGTACTGACCTGATATAGGGGGTGGTGAGTACTGTACTGACCTGATATAGGGGGTGGTGAGTACTGTACTGATCTGCTATAGGTGGTCTCCAGTGACAGGGGTGGCGAGTACTGTACTGACCCGCTATAGGTGGTCTCCAGTGACAGGGTGGCGAGTACTGTACTGACCCGCTATAGGGGGTGGTGAGTACTGTACTGACCTGCTATAGGGGGTGGTGAGTACTGTACTGACCTGATATAGGGGGTGGTGAGTACTGTACTGACCTGATATAGGGGGTGGTGAGTACTGTACTGACCTGATATAGGGGGTGGTGAGTACTGTACTGACCTGATATAGGGGGTGGTGAGTACTGTACTGACCTGCTATAGGGGGTGGTGAGTACTGTACTGACCTGATATATGGGGTGGTGAGTACTGTACTGACCTGATATAGGGGGTGGTGAGTACTGTACTGACCTGATATAGGGGGTGGTGAGTACTGTACTGACCTGATATAGGGGGTGGTGAGTACTGTACTGACCTGATATAGGGGATGGTGAGTACTGTACAGGCCCGCTATATGGGGTGGTGAGTATTGTACTGACCCGATATAGGGGGTGGTGAGTACTGTACAGGCCCTCTATAGGTGGTCTCCAGTGACAGCCCCCTGTCGTCAGTGTATGTGTGCGTGGACAGGGGAGGTGAGGCAATATATAAAAAAAAGGGTTTCACAGTCACCTCTGCGCCTTTGTGCAGCAATCACAAATATTCCAAAGGAGGAATAGCTCAAAAAACCTCCAAAATACACAATTCAAACAAAAAAATGGATCATCATAACTGCGCTCAAACTAGAAAATATATATGTATATAATTACGTATCACCATGAAGTTGATCAAAACGTGGATGTGGATCCCTATATTCGTTTCTGGCTTATCCTCCGAAATGTTTGTACATAAAAAGGAAAAAATACATATAGTGTGATACCGTTTTTACAAAACAATTAATAAAGTCTTTGGGTATCCCTTCGGGTACAACACTTCTTCCCAGAGTTCTTGTAATATTAAGTTTTATCGGGTCACCACCTGTGATTATTTCATAAGCAAATGCTTACAGTATCTTACACTTTATGGTTGGTATAGAAACATATAAAGGTATCTTCAAAAGAATGCTCACGTGTTCTTACTTCTTATATACTATGTATCCTCCTATCATGGTGTCTTTTTCCAATAAACGGACCGGCACCAAGCAGATTGATTAAAAAACTTTTCTTCAATTTATTTTGCTCATAAAATATGACATAATGTAATAAAACAGAGGGGGATCCTCTCCACAGATGGAATAAGTGGTCAAAAATTTTTGGAGAGTGACTAGGGCGCCAGGACAACTCACCATGGATTGTTCCACTGTATGGGGCGAGGTTCCTTCCTCTGAAAACAACACCAACGCGTTTCAACAAAAGTCTTTTTTCAAGGTGTATATTACAGGTCTGCTCAGTGCTTCATTTATACCCAGTGTGGGGTAAGACCTCCCCTTCCTGGGTGTGGTTTCCACAAAAAACGTAATCTTCTTAAAACTACTTGGATGTATATTTGTACATGATTAAACAATATACATCCATAAATCACATTGCTAGTGTGCTGTAAACACAATCTCATGCTTAAAATAGTGGTTCAAATAAACCTATTCGGCGTGAGTTCCATTCCCTTGGAACGCACGCACTTCCGCCGGAAATAGATCTGTATGTAAACAGACTCCGTTTACACGGAGTTCTCATATCGTCCCGGTGGTATTTACGCCCGCAGAAAGAGAGGAAATAGAGGCTGCGGGCTCAAGTGCAGCCGACCTGCCACCGATCGGCTGTATTAAGATGTTTATAGAGACTAGCCCGGGACAGCGCCGTAACCGGAAGTGACATCTTAGGTCCATCAAGTAAATGGGTCCCACCCATGTATCCAGTAGTGTGTTCCACCGCAAGATAAACACATACGTTTTCCTGCCCTACATAACTTATCAAACTGTGGGCGGAAATGGCATAAGGATGGTCAAAAGTGTAATCAATAACCCTAAGGAGCTGGGAAGAATAAACACCAAAGGGTTTCATAGGTGCGGATCATGTAGTATGTGTAAAATCTGCAAAAATCCGGACAGAAAAATCACAGAAGTTGTCTCCACAAAATGGGGAAAAACACACAAAATCGCCCAATTTATTACGTGCCACAGTAAAAATATAGTCTATTTGTTGCAGTGTACCTGCAACAAACAGTATATAGGACGAACAACAAGAAAATTAAAAAACAGAATGGCAGAACATGTCCGAAATATTAAAAAAGGTCTGGTTACGCATAGCGTATCAGCACATTTCAAGGAGGTCCATCACTGCGATCCCACTCAGCTTACAATGTTTTGTGGTTTAGAACAGGTAAAAACTAATTTTAGAAAAAATAACCCAGATGAGATGTTAGCAAAAAGTGAAATGAGAACCATTTTTAATTTAGGCACATTACACCCGGGGGGTTTGAACCTCGATTTTGAGGTGAAATGTTTTTATTTTTTATTTTTAAAACAACTGCAATTTTTATGTAATTTTTTTATGTATTTTGTGTGTACTTGATATATTCTTATGTTATGCATTCCAAATGTGCATTAGAACATTCCATGCTGCTATTTATTTATATATTTTTTATAAGTTTTTTTGAGAGCTACACTATTGTAATTAGAATGTCTTCTTTATCTACATAATCTCCATTTATTATAAAGTAGAACGCATAGCCATATGTATTGGCAAGCGTCTCATCCTTATGCCATTTCCGCCCACAGTTTGATAAGTTATGTAGGGCAGGAAAACGTATGTGTCCCTGTCTAACAATTTCCCCTCTTCGATCTTGCGGTGGAACACACTACTGGATACATGGGTGGGACCCATTTACTTGATGGACCTAAGATGTCACTTCCGGTTACGGCGCTGTCCCGGGCTAGTCTCTATAAACATCTTAATACAGCCGATCGGTGGCAGGTCGGCTGCACTTGAGCCCGCAGCCTCTATTTCCTCTCTTTCTGCGGGCGTAAATACCACCGGGACGATATGAGAACTCCGTGTAAACGGAGTCTGTTTACATACAGATCTATTTCCGGCGGAAGTGCGTGCGTTCCAAGGGAATGGAACTCACGCCGAATAGGTTTATTTGAACCACTATTTTAAGCATGAGATTGTGTTTACAGCACACTAGCAATGTGATTTATGGATGTATATTGTTTAATCATGTACAACTATACATCCAAGTAGTTTTAAGAAGATTACGTTTTTTGTGGAAACCACACCCAGGAAGGGGAGGTCTTACCCCACACTGGGTATAAATGAAGCACTGAGCAGACCTGTAATATACACCTTGAAAAAAGACTTTTGTTGAAACGCGTTGGTGTTGTTTTCAGAGGAAGGAACCTCGCCCCATACAGTGGAACAATCCATGGTGAGTTGTCCTGGCGCCCTAGTCACTCTCCATAATTTTTTGACCACTTATTCCATCTGTGGAGAGGATCCCCCTCTGTTTTATTACATTTTATGTCATATTTTATGAGCAAAATATATTGAAGAAAAGTTTTTTAATCAATGTGCTTAGTGCCGGTCCGTTTATTGAAAAAAGAAACCATGATAGGAGGATACATAGTATATAAGAAGTAAGAACACGTGAGCATTCTTTTAAAGATACCTTTATATGTTTCTATACCAACCATAAAGTGTAAGATACTGTAAGCATTTGCTTATGAAATAATCACAGGTGGTGACCCGATAAAACTTAATATCACAAGAACTCTGGGAAGAAGTGTTGTACCCGAAGGGATACCCAAAGACTTTATTAATTGTTTTGTAAAAACGGTATCACACTATATGTATTTTTTCCTTTTTATGTACAAACATTTCGGAGGATAAGCCAGAAACGAATATAGGGATCCACATCCACGTTTTGATCAACTTCATGGTTATACGTAATTATATACATATATATTTTCTAGTTTGAGCGTAGTTATGATGTTCCATTTTTTTGTTTGAGGGGAGGTGAGGGGTCACCCTACATTCTCGGGTACCCAGAGATCATATGCTCCAATCCTAGTCTGAGTGACCTCATTGGTGTGTGAGATGAACAGGAGCACAGTGCTGTGTAGTCAGTGTGTCCTTGTGTAACACCAGCAGTTACATTACCCCCCCCCCCCCCTGTTCTGCTTATAACAGTAACGTAATATACATGGACAGTACATACAGCAGCTCACTGGCTCCATCTTGTGGTCTCCCATGTGTAATGCACAGAGATCTTTCACATTGTACTGGGGCGATTCGGGGCTTGACAGAACAATTAAGTACCGATACTGTCGCATCCAAACAGATCAGGCGTGGCCGCTGATAGTGGCAGAACTGCGCATTTCTGCTCGCTACGGCGGGCCGTGAGCGGAAATGGATGCCATCTGTGTTATTCTATTCACAAGGTTAACAGTATGTCGGCAGGGACAGTAGGTCGGCTTGGAACGCGTCACCATGTGTTTCGTTCCTATTAGCTGAACCGTATTTTTACTTTTATGTGTTGATACTTTCAGTGTCGACCTTAACAGTCTGCCTATGTTTATGACGACATATAACCCGTCAAAGAGTTGCTGTTTCCCTTATCAACCATTTAGATTCTATCGTTTTCTAGGATGCAATAGAGAATTATAGATGGAAACTGATTGGTTGCTATGGGAAACAGCAACTATTTTCATTTTTAGCAGCGTTAGTAAATAGTCTATATATCATGTACCCACTGAGCGGCATCCCTGCTGCCAGGCCGAGCGGCATCCCTGCTGCCAGGCCGAGGGGCATCCCTGCTGCCAGGCCGAGCGGCATCCCTGGTCCCAGGCCTCAGGCTCCGGCTTCCTCTTATTTACAGCATTATTTATCCAACAGGATTTTGGGCTGGACATCAAGTCGTTCCGGGAACTGGTTCATGCAGACTGTCCCTCGGCCTTCCTGCAGCTGGCCTTCCATTGCTGCTGGGTACGTGCTGGGCATGCCGGGGTGTCTGTGCTGCGCATGCCGGGGTGTCTGTGCTGCGCATGCCGGGGTGTCTGTGCTGCGCATGCCGGGGTGTCTGTGCTGCGCATGCTGGGGTGTCTGTGCTGGGCATGCCGGGGTGTCTGTGCTGCGCATGCCGGGGTGTCTGTGCTGCGCATGCCGGGGTGTCTGTGCTGCGCATGCCGGGGTGTCTGTGCTGCGCATGCCGGGGTGTCTGTGCTGCGCATGCCGGGGTGTCTGTGCTGGGCATGCCGGGGTGTCTGTGCTGCGCATGCCGGGGTGTCTGTGCTGCGCATGCCGGGGTGTCTGTGCTGCGCATGCCGGGGTGTCTGTGCTGGGCATGCCGAGGTGCCTGTGCTGCGCATGCCGGGGTGTCTGTGCTGCGCATGCCGGGGTGTCTGTGCTGGGCATGCCGAGGTGCCTGTGCTGCGCATGCCGGGTTGCCTGTGCTGGGCATGCCGGGTTGTCTGTGCTGGGCATGCCGGGGTGTCTGTGCTGGGCATGCCGGGGTGTCTGTGCTGGGCATGCCGGGGTGTCTGTGCTGAGTTTGTGCTGGGCATGCCGAGGTGTCTGTGCTGGGTTTGCCGAGGTCTCTGTGCTGGGCATTGCAGGGTGTCTGTGCTGCGCATGCCGGGGTGTCTGTGCTGCGCATGCCGGGGTGTCTGTGCTGGGCATGCCGGGGTGTCTGTGCTGAGTTTGTGCTGGGCATGCCGAGGTGTCTGTGCTGGGTTTGCCGAGGTCTCCGTGCTGGGCATTGCGGGGTGTCTGTGCTGGGCATGCAGGGGTGCCTGTGCTGGGCATGCCGGGGTGTCTGTGCTGGGCTCCTGCTGGGCATGACGGTGACTCTATGCTTGATGCTGCTGTTCTCCTGGTTACCTGCAGATGGCGCAAGACACCAGGCCGTCCTTCTGCGAGGTGAGTCAGCGGCTGGAGGCTCTACTAGACAGTATGGATGAGATGAAGACTCCACGCAGAGCCTACAAGGAGGTGATGGAGATGAGTACGCCATGGACAGGTGACTATACAGCCTTTGTTTATCTAGAATAGAATCAACTTTATTGGCCGTGTACGCTGCGCACACAGTGCAGCATCCACAGGGATGAAGCGGGGGGGGGGGGGGGGGCGACATTACATACATTACATAAGGAGATTACACGCAGGGGGCACGTGCCCGCCGAGCTGCGCAGCGCCTAGGCAGCCATCAGCGGCGCCACTGAGGTAACAGTATGAGCAAAGACAGCACAGTTACAGCAGAGACAGTTATCACACAGGCGACGCGGGATACATATGGCTGAGTGCACAGATCCTAGGCAGCCATTGTGGCGCCATCTTGAGGGCCTCAACAGGCCATCTTCCTATAGGGAGAGCCGTGGGTGGTGGGGGGGGAGAAAGAGTCAGTAAGTGTGGCCGGGGGAGAGTCAGTGGGGGGTGGATGCGGCACCACCGCAGAGTTACCTGGGGCTGATGCGGCCTCTGGGTGTAATGCCGGGGGTCTCCCTGGCTGATGTGCCTCCTGTCCTGCCCGGGGGTGGGGGGATGGGTCGCGGAGTGAGTTGGGTCCTTCTCACTGAGTCTGCCTATGCCCGGCCCTCCGCGTCCATATAGAAAGGAAGCGGAGGTGATCTGCCTTCCCGGAGTGTCCCCCAGGCCGTTGGTGCTGCCAGGGGCTGCCGCGCTATCCTTTCTCCGGCCGGGTGCCTACAGGTTTCCTCTGCGCTCTGCACTCGTTTCAGCAGCCTTCTCCTTGCTCCAGCCGCAGCGCCCTCGGCTTTCGGCTCTTGGCGCTCGCTGCTCCTCTGCCTTGTCCCTATCCCCTCCACCACACGCTGCTCCTGTGGCCATGGAAGGTGGAGCTCCGTGGATGGGGAGACGTGCATGCGACCATCCCCGGCCTCCGACGGAAGTGATGTAATCTACATCAGGGGGTTCCCAAACTCTTTAGCATTAAGGCGCCCAAGAGTATCCAAATTTTTGCCACGACCCCCCCTAGGGCACGAGTTTCTTACAGACAAATTTAGAAATAAAATATAACCTTAAGTAAATTATTTTTGTATGTCCCCATACACAGGTCCAATACATCACCTGGGCTGCTCAAGGGGGATCGAATGGACATACAGATGGAGTCACACATGTTTGCCGAGCTGGCACGCCAACGCGATCTACCTCAGCTCGCTGGGCCCATTGCCGCAAATGTAGGCACCCGAGCCGTACCGCGCCGGGAGCTGCGTGAAAGAGTGTGTCTCCATCTGTACATGTGAGGGACAGGATTCACTTCTGATTGTCCACATAGTCTATGATTGGTGGCCACCATATAACATTGACCATAAACTGATCCTGCACCCTCGATGCATGGCACCCATGCAAGGGCCCAGGGGCACCCGAAAGGGCCACAGCACAGAGTTTCAGAGCCACTGATGTACACATATATTTATTTACAAGTTCTTATATAGCGCAGCAGATTCCGTTACAGCGTCTTATATAGCGCAGCAGATTCCGTTACAGCGTCTTATATAGCGCAGCAGATTCCGTTACAGCGTCTTATATAGCGCAGCAGATTCCGTTACAGTGTCTTATATAGCGCAGCAGATTCCGTTACAGTGTATTATATAGAGCAGCAGACTGCGTTACAGTGTGTTATATAGCGCAGCAGATTCCGTTACAGCGTCTTATATAGCGCAGCAGTTTCCGTTACAGCGTCTTATATAGTGCAGCAGATTCCGTTACAGCGTCTTATATAGTGCAGCAGCTCCCGTTACAGCGTCTTATATAGTGCAGCAGATTCCGCTACACCGTCTTATACAGCGCAGCAGATTCCGTTACAGCGTCTTATACAGCGCAGCAGATTCCGTTACAGCGTCTTATATAGCGCAGCAGATTCCGTTACAGTGTTTTATATAACGCAGCAGATTCCGGTACAGTGTTTTATATAGCGCAGCAGATTCCGTTACAGCGTCTTATATAGCGCAGCAGATTCCGTTAGTGTCTTATATAGGACAGCAGATTCCGTTACAGTGTCTTATATAGCGCTGCAGATTCCGTTACAGTGTCTTATATAGCGCAGCAGATTCTGTTACAGCGTCTTATATAGCGCAGCAGATTCCGTTAGTGTCTTATATAGGACAGCAGATTCCGTTACAGTGTCTTCTATAGCGCAGCAGATTCCGTTACAGTGTCTTATATAGTGCAGCAGATTCCGTTACAGTTTCTTATATAGGGCAGCAGCTTCCGTTAGTGTCTTATATAGGACAGCAGATTCCGTTACAGTGTCTTCTATAGCGCAGCAGATTCCGTTACAGTGTCTTATATAGCGCAACAGATTCCGTTACAGTGTCTTATATAGCGCAGCAGATTCCGTTACAGCGTCTTATATAGCGCAGCAGATTCCGTTACAGCGTCTTATATAGCGCAGCAGATTCCGTTATAGTGTCTTATATAGTGCAGCAGATTATGTTACAGTGTCTTATATAGCGCAGCAGATTATGTTACAGTGTCTTATATAGTGCAGCAGATTCCGTTACAGCGTCTTATATAGCGCAGCAGATTCCGTTACAGTGTCTTATATAGCGCAGCAGATTCCGTTACAGTGTCTTATATAGCGCAGCAGATTCCGTTACAGTGTCTTATATAGGGCAGCAGATTCCGTTAGTGTCTTATATAGGACAGCAGATTCCGTTACAGTGTCTTATATAGCGCAGCAGATTCCGTTACAGCGTCTTATATAGCGCAGCAGATTCCGTTACAGTGTCTTATATTGCGCAGCAGATTCCGTTACAGTGTATTATATAGCGCAGCAGATTCCGTTACAGTGTCTTATATAGCGGAGCAGATTCCGTTACAGTGTCTTATATAGGGCAGCAGATTCCGTTAGTGTCTTATATAGGACAGCAGATTCCGTTACAGTGTCTTATATTGCGCAGCAGATTCCGTTACAGTGTCTTATATAGCGCAGCAGATTCCGTTACAGCATCTTATATAGGACAGCAGATTCCGTTACAGCATCTTATATAGGACAGCAGATTCCGTTACAGTGTCTTATATTGCGCAGCAGATTCCGTTACAGCATCTTATATAGCGCAGCAGATTCCGTTACAGTGTCTTCTATAGCGCAGCAGATTCCGTTACAGCGTCTTATATAGCGCAGCAGATTCCGTTACAGTGTCTTATATAGCGCAGCAGATTCCGTTACAGTGTCTTATATAGCGCAGCAGAGTACGTTACAGCGTCTTATATAGCGCAGCAGATTCCGTTACAGCGTCTTATATAGCGCAGCAGATTCCGTTACAGCATCTTATATTGCGCAGCAGATTCCGTTACAGCGTCTTATATAGCGCAGCAGATTCCGTTACAGTGTCTTATATTGCGCAGCAGATTCCGTTACAGTGTATTATATAGCGCAGCAGATTCCGTTACAGTGTCTTATATAGCGGAGCAGATTCCGTTACAGTGTCTTATATAGGGCAGCAGATTCCGTTACAGTGTCTTATATTGCGCAGCAGATTCCGTTACAGTGTCTTATATAGCGCAGCAGATTCCGTTACAGCGTCTTATATAGGACAGCAGATTCCGTTACAGTGTCTTATATTGCGCAGCAGATTCCGTTACAGCATCTTATATAGCGCAGCAGATTCCGTTACAGTGTCTTCTATAGCGCAGCAGATTCCGTTACAGTGTCTTATATAGCGCAGCAGATTCCGTTACAGCGTCTTATATAGCGCAGCAGATTCCGTTACAGTGTCTTATATAGCGCAGCAGATTCCGTTACAGTGTCTTATATAGCGCAGCAGAGTACGTTACAGCGTCTTATATAGCGCAGCAGATTCCGTTACAGCGTCTTATATAGCGCAGCAGATTCCGTTACAGCATCTTATATTGCGCAGCAGATTCCGTTACAGTGTCTTATATAGCGCAGCAGATTCCGTTACAGCGTCTTATATAGGACAGCAGATTCCGTTAGTGTCTTATATTGCGCAGCAGATTCCGTTACAGTGTCTTATATAGCGCAGCAGATTCCGTTACAGTGTCTTATATAGCGCAGCAGATTCCGTTACAGTGTCTTATATAGCGCAGCAGATTCCGTTACAGTGTCTTATATAGCGCAGCAGATTCCGTTACAGTGTCTTATATAGCGCAGCAGATTCCGTTACAGTGTGTTATATAGCGCAGCAGATTCCGTTACAGTGTCTTATATAGCGCAGCAGATTCCGTTACAGTGTCTTATATAGTGCAGCAGTGTACGTTACAGCGTCTTATATAGCGCAGCAGATTCCGTTACAGCGTCTTATATAGCGCAGCAGATTCCGTTACAGCATCTTATATTGCGCAGCAGATTCCGTTACAGTGTCTTATATAGCGCAGCAGATTCCGTTACAGCGTCTTATATAGGACAGCAGATTCCGTTACAGTGTCTTATATAGCGCAGTAGATTCCGTTACAGCGTCTTATATAGCGCAGCAGATTCCGTTACAGCATCTTATATTGCGCAGCAGATTCCGTTACAGTGTCTTATATAGCGCAGCAGATTCTGTTGCGCTTTACAATAGTAGATAGTGAAAAAAACAAACTGGGTAACAACAGACTTGGAGGTAGGAGGGCCCTGCTGCAAGCTTACAATCTATAGGGATATAGGAGGGAAACACAAGGACAGGCACCAGTAATATCATAGCAGTTCCACCAAGTTGCAAGTCCAGAAGGGAAGCTATATAATACATAAGAGCCTCAGAGGGTTATGGGTGATACGTAAATATGAAAGGCTTGCCTGAAGAGGTGAGTTTTCAGGGAACGCTTGAAAGTTTGGAGGCTAGTGGAGAGTCTTATTGTGCGTGGAAGGGCATTCCATAGGATGGGAGCAGCCCGATGAAAGTCCTGTAATAGTGAATGGGAGCCAGTGATCCGTGCAGAAGACAGACGCAGATCATGTGCAGAGCGGAGGGGTCGAGATGGGAGATATTTTGCGATAAGTAAATAGCATAGGCGTGTCTGTACTTTGAATTGTAGCGTATCAGTATGTGAGTTAGAGGAGGAACATAATGGGAGCCCCCGAGTTGGATTAGGGTGGGCTGACACTGGTGGTTTATTAGGAGGGTCTGCCTTACAGCGACATGACACTATATGTAAGCATTAATGACTTCCTGTATCCCTTCCTCAGGAGGCGGGAGCGTGGCGGTGTACCCCGATGACGAGGAGCACACCTGGGATCTCCCCACCACTCCTGATCAGCGCCTATCCCGGAGTCAGTCTGACATGTTCTCCCCACAAACCCCCCACGTCTTGCGCTCTCAGGACCCCTACACTGACCTCTTAAACGACACGCCTGCTCGGATTAACCCCTTCTCACAGCGAGAAGATCTGAAGGGTGGAAGAATCAAACTCTATGACACCCCGAGCAAGTCCGTCATCTCTCTGACGTTCGACCTCCCCCCGCCGGTATCGTACCAGCTTAGTAGCCCGGTGACTCCAGAGCCCATGGTGGATGCGCCCTGTGACTTCTCCGAGATGGTGGCCAGACCGAGGCGCTGCAGGTCTCTCCCTTCCTCCCCTGAGATTGTGCGCAGAGGGAGCCTGTGTGCCGTCACCACGCCGGTGCAGAGATGTCGCCGGAACAAGGGGGAGAGCAGTGATTCCTGGCATGCACCGTCTGTGCACACAGTAGAGAGAGACGCAGGAAAGGACTGCAAAGTGAATGGCTTCTTACAGGAGAGTTCCCTGGGTCCCCCTGCTCTGGAGACTTCCCCCAGCTCTCAGTCTGTAGGTGTAACCTCTCCCAGGAGCCTGCAGCCGGCTAGGGACACGGAATCTGCGTTAGATAGAGAGCGGACATTGAGCAGCAGCGATCAGGAATGGGAGAAGAGGCCACTGCACTGTAATGGGGATCCGAGCCCGCACAGCGGAGATAGCAGGTCCAGCGAGCAGAAGGCGGGTGTCCTCTCTGCGCCCGGGTGGGAAGATGATGCCTTTTCTACAAACCATCTTCAGGAGACAGACACACAATGCCTAATGTCTAGAGGGAGGTCCAAGGACTGGAACAAACCCTGGGAACCCAATGGGGCAACCTCAGTGGACAATCCTCCCGGAACTGGGGAGCCCATGGATTGTTCAAGCAGTCCAGAGAGCACAGAGGAGAACACGTTCTGCCGTCGGTCACCACAGGTGAACTCCAATGGACCTCTCCTTGCTACGTCACCTCCTACTCACTCATCCTCATCTTCTACACCCTTGTCTTCCCGTTCCCCTTCCCCTCCGGTCAGTACCTGGCAGCTGGAGCCAGCGGGCATCCCAAATAATCTGACCTTCCCCGACAACAACAACGTCGTCAGTAGCAAACCCACGGGATGGGTGGGGCTGCATAATCCATGTCCACGGGGGTCCTTGGAGGGCAACTTGTGGGAAGGAAGCCTACCAGGCCTGGGGTCTGAGGGTGCGGAGAGCGGAAGCCTGGCCCCTCTCCATGCATCCTCCAATTCTGTCCTGGACCATGAAGAGAGTGTGTCCTGCCCTGCCTGCTGTCTGGGGGGCTTCAGTTTCATATCGGTGTGCCGCAGGTCGCCCCCAGACACGTCCCGATATCAGAACTTGAATTGTGAAACGAGTCGGGGGCTGATTCACACCTCGCCGCGGCTAAGTAGTCCCAGGCCGGGCCCCAGTAGGAAGCTGCCGGAAGCGCAGACTTAGTGCTGCGCGTAGGATTACACTGCACGTTCTGCAGCGCACCGCAGTGCCCCCGACAAGCAGATCTTTGTTTACAGAGGTGGAGCTGAGACCGCGGACGCGTCTGTTCATATCCTTCACTCCCATGTATGTGCAGAGCTTTAGCCAATCACTGGACAGCGCTGAGCGTGCACTGGCGCACAGGCCCCGATTGTGCGCGTATCAAGCAATCCTGAGTTTCTCTGCTTTAATGTCTCATGTTTGTGACCAGCTGTGGGAGAGAAATGCTCTAGAATGTTAGACTGGGGAACACTGGAGGTACAAGTCATCACCAGGGCCCTCCCGCTGCTGTGAAACTACACGTCCCAGCATGACCTATTAGCCAATCTGTGGCATGGCATGCTGGGATATGTAGTCCCTAAGCAGCTGGCGGGCCACATGATGAATACACTGCTGTTGCAGTTCCGGGTGATGGGCGGCCATACCTGTCTAGGATGTAATATTACATGCAGCCCAAAGGCTAATGTATAGGAATATGCTTACAGTCTTAGGAAATGGTGAAATCTCAGAGGCATGGGGCACAAAATGCCTCAGTGAGGTCAATAGTTCCTAGTGAATTAATAGGCTGCCTTGTCATGAATAATGGTCTAGCTCTCATAAAGCCCGCTTCTGCGATGTGTAGGTGACGTGGCCCGCTCCCGCGGTGTGTAGGTGACACGTGGACTGCTCCCGAGGTGTGTAGGTGACATGTGGCCCGCTCCCGCGGTGTGTAGGTGACATGTGGCCCGCTCCCGCGGTGTGTAGGTGACATGTGGCCCGCTCCCGCGGTGTGTAGGTGACCTAGCCCGCTCCCGCGGTGTGTAGGTGACATGTGGCCGCTCCCGCGGTGTGTAGGTGACGTGGCCCGCTCCCACGGTGTGTAGGTGACATGTGACCCGCTCCCGCGGTGTGTAGGTCACATGTGACCCGCTCCCATGGTGTGTAGGTGACATGTGGCCCGCTCCCGCGGTGTGTAGGTGACACATTGCCCGCTCCCGCGGTGTGTAGGTGGCATGTGGCCCGCTCCCGCGGTGTGTAGGTGACGTGGCCCGCTCCCACGGTGTGTAGGTGACATGTGACCTGCTCCCGCGGTGTGTAGGTCACATGTGACCCGCTCCCATGGTGTGTAGGTGACATGTGGCCCGCTCCCGCGGTGTGTAGGTGACACGTTGCCCGCTCCCGCGGTGTGTAGGTGGCATGTGGCCCGCTCCCACGGTGTGTAGGTGACACATAGCCAGCTACCGCTATGTGTAGGTGACATGTCCGCTCACGTGGTCTGTAGGTGACACGTGGACTGCTCCTGCGGTGTCTAGGTGACACATGGCCCTCTCCCGTGGTGTGTAGGTGACACGTGGCACGCTCCCACAGTGTGTAGGTGACACGTGGACTGCTCCCGCGGTGTGTAGGTGACACGTAGTGTGCTCCTGTAGTGTGTAGGTGACACGTGGACTGCTCCCGCGGTGTGTGACACATGCCACTCTCCCGTGGTGTGTAGGTGACACATGGACTGCTCCCGCGGTGTGTAGGTGAAGCGGACTGCTCCTGCGGTGTCTAGGTGACACGTGGCGCGCTCCCATGGTGTGTAGGTGACACGTGGACTGCTCCCGCTGTGTGTAATACGTGGCACGCTCCCGCGGTTTGTGACACGTGGCACGCTCCCGTGGTGTGTAGGTGACCCGTAGCATGCTCCCGCGGTGTGTAGGTGACACATGGACTGCTCCCGCGGTGTGTAGGTGACACGTGGCGTGCTCCCGCAGTGTGTAGGTGACACGTGGCGCGCTTACGTGGTGTGTGAGCGTGGAAGCACTTGTACAATGTGACACATCAGCGCATATACTGTGCGGTTCCATCCACAAGGTGTAATGGATGCAGACATCGATGTTTATGATTGCAGAATTTTCAATGCTTCTAATGCTCATTTCTGGCCTTGACGTGTTATTAATTTCTGGCATTTGTAGTGAATCCCGGCAGGCTGCTGTGGTATGTAACATGACGGGACCTGCACCGTGTCACAGAATTAGAGAGCGAGCACACGGTACAAGCACAACAGATGCTGTGGCAGCGCTAGGCCCCTGCACTGATATTATCCCGCACCTCCATCCCTGCCGGCGTTACTCTACCCTCGCTCTGCGGCTGAGCAGCTGATAATCGGAATATTATTGGATCCTGTGACTTTACTGTGTGACAATCCTTCCTCATCGTCTTATGGGTCTTCTGTATGTTGTCTCTAAACAAGCACTTTATGACACCTCTGTCCTGACCCTGAAGTTGCCCTCTGACCCCTATAAAGCACTTTATGTCCTGTCACTGAATTTATACTGGCTTTGCTATGAAAAGTTCTTATTTTTTGGAAGACGTGTCGGTCCCGTGTTAATGCTACTGACTTGGTGAACCTAAGCACTTACAGCCTCTCTGCACCCACAGACCCCAGGCCCTTGTAACACTATGGAAATAAATGCGCTCAGCGATGACCCCTCACCCCCTCCACGCACCTATCACTGTACACCGACACAAACTCTCACATACACTGCCGCACACTACCTCAGCGCATGCAATATGCTTCACACCGCACACGGGAGCCTCGGAACGCTTCTGGGCTCACATTGGCTACATGTCCGCATTGCACAACCCAGCGACACCATAACGGAATACAAGGCTGCTTCCAGGATAGAGGGCAGTGGTGGCGTCCATCCCTGCATGCTCCTGGCCTGGTGGTTCTATGGTTTGGTAAGTAGAGGGTGCAGATACAAGCGTTGCCGGGAGACGCCGGAACATTTCATAACGGAGCAATATTAATGTGGCAGATAGTGACGTCCCTAGTTCTATGCAATCCATCAGTCACCAGGACATGGTGATCAATAGCGCAGAGAGAGTCTCACCCACCCACCAATAGTAGTCTCGGCCCCACCCACCCATCATAGTCTCTGCCCCACCCACCCACCAATAGTAGTCTCTGCGCCACCCACCCATCAGTCTCACTAATAATAGTCTCACCCCACCCACCCATCGTAGTCTCACCCCACCAATAGTAGTCTCAGCCCCACCCACCCATCATAGTCTCACCTCACCCACCCATCGTAGCCTCAAAACCACCCACCCACCCATCGTAGTCTCGGCCCCACCCACCCATCGTAGTCACAGCCCACCCACCAATAGTAGTCTCGGCCCCACCCACCCATCATAGTCTGCCCCACCCATCATAGTCTCACTAATAGTAGTCTCACACCACCGATCCTCGAAGTCTCTGCCCCACCCACCCATTGTAGTCTCAAAATTGTAGTATCACCCCACCCACCCATCGTAGCCTCAAACCCACCCACCCATCGTAGTCACAGCCCACCCACCAATAGTAGTCTTGGCCCCACCCACCCATCATAGTCACAGCCCACCCACCAATAGTAGTCTCGGCCCCACCCACCCATCATAGTCTGCCCCACCCATCATAGTCTCACTAATAGTAGTCTCACCCCACCCATACTCGTAGTCTCTGCCCCACCCATTGTAGTCTCTGCAGCACCCACCCATCGTAGTCTCAAAATTGTAGTCTCACCCCACCCACCCATCGTAGTCTCACCCCACCCATCGTAGTCACAGCCCACCCACCAATAGTAGTCTCACCCCACCCAACATCATAGTCTCTGCCCCACCCACCCATTGTAGTCTGTGCCCCACCCACCCATCATAGTCTCACTAATAGTAGTCTCTGCCCCACCCATCATCCATCATAGTCTCTGCCCACCCATTCTCGTAGTCTCTGCCCCACCCGCCCATCATAGTCTCACCCCACCCACCTATCCTAGTCTAGCACCCTCTAAACCGTATCTCCGCTATAAACCTAATAATCAATACTCTAATAACTTGCACCAAAGTGGACAAACATTGGACGTGTGACTCCGCTCCCTGTGAGCTCTTCAGCCCAGACAGTCCCGTCTCCACCGCAGAATAGGCCGACATTGCATAGGCCCCGCATGTAGGACTCCTGGGTCCGCCTTCTGCGAGTGAGCGCTTTGCCTTGCGCTAGAAAGGGCTGCGCACACGTGCGTCATAAACCTCTGTACCTCATGCATCCTACTGACACGTTCGCTTTAACAATAATCCCAAACTGAACATTTTCTGCTTTAATTCATAATTTCCGCAGTTTTAATTCCTTGTGCCCAGAATGGCCGTGCTCTGCGCCCTTTTGCGGTTCTGTAAATAAATGTTTGGGTTTTTTTCTCCCCTTTGCCTTCCCCAAATCTATGCCCCCCCCCCCCCCCCTGATTTTGTAACCGTGCACTGCCGATTTGTGTTTATTTTCTTAATTTTTATTATTTTTGAAAATGGTACCCAAAAAGGATGCTGTAATATATACAACGCTTATTTAAAATGTTTAAATAAAATTATATATTACAAAAAAAAATCCAGCGTAGTCCATTTTGTTCCATCACTGGGTATTGGATGTGTTCTGAGGACGATATGCCGGCTACAGTAAGTGTGGAACCAGACAATGGGGAAAATTCTGATAAAATACAATAAAGGGGCTAATTCGGCAGGGATTGCTAATCAGAGAATTCACATTCCGAGTATCGAACATATACGCGTACAGATATTTATTTGCTAATTGCTGATTTGATTGACAGGAAGCTGGCATTTAGGGGTGGAAACCTGGCGGTTTCAGAGAAAGGTGGATACACAGTATCACGTGCAGCCCCTGAGGTAAGCTGTAATGCCAAGCTGCAAGGGGATGTCACACCCAAGGTACTGTGAGCACAATAAAGAGACGTATAACTGCGCTATATCGATTCATGCAGCAGGTAATTCAGAAACATTAATATCTCTTTATTCTAATACATATCAAAATAATAAAAATTGCTGGAACCAAGGAAAAGCCAGTTGTACAGATAAATCCCCCCAATTTGTCCAATCAGGGCTCCTGCTGTGCGTCCGTTCCTGAGTATTGCTTCCCTATTTTGTCCCATGTAATGTGTCAGATGTTGATGGCTGGATGGCGGCTCTCCTGCCGTAGGGACACCTGCTTCTGTATAGGTTCCTTCTTCTGCTGTAGGTCCAATAAAGTGCGGCTATGGTGGGAAATAAATGGGGGCTGGTCCGGTCACAATGCAGGTAGGTAGTACAGATGGTCACAGCTGTGAGTGGATGCAGAGGAATCATCTAATCCCCTCTCCATATCATCGGCCATATAATGGATTGGTAGAACAGTTTCATTCTACCCTGAACCTTTGTAGGGTCCCTGGAAAGAGACTGGGGGAGAGTCCTGCCGAACCTTCTCTTACCTCCCTTCGTATCACGTGGTCCCGCAAGAATCCGCACTCCTATGACTGACTTCCCTCGCTATGCTCTGCCCACGGCGCCTCGCTATGCTCCGCCCACGGCGCCTCGCTATGCTCCGCACACGCTACTGTTCTCCCGGCACACCCTAGTGGGTGACAGGGTCAGAGAATCTGCCTTTTTTATAAAAGATTCCTTTTGAAAACATGTAGACCTTTGTAATGTCGACCTATGGCCTGTCGACCAAATATAGGTTGACGATGGTATCCCATTGTCAGAGGTACAATTAGAATAGCTTACTGACATCCTGTGGCCCTATCCATCCCATGTCCTAGTTACACATCCTGTGGCCCTATCCATCCCATGTCCTAGTTACACATCCCGTGGCCCTGTCGGTCCCATTTCCTGGTTACACATCCCTTGGCCCTATCGGTCCCACGTCCCGGTTACACATCCCGTGGCCCTATCGGTCCCAAGTCCCGGGTACACATTCCGTGGCCCTATCGGTCCCACGTCCCGGTTACACATCCTGTGGCCCTATCCGTCCCATGTCCTAGTTACACATCCCGTGGCCCTGTCGGTCCCATTTCCTGGTTACACATCCCGTGGACCTGTCGGCCCCATTTCCTGGTTACACATCCCTTGGCCCTATCGGTCCCACGTCCCGGTTACACATCCCGTGGCCCTATCGGTCCCACGTCCCGGTTACACATCCCGTGGCCCTATCGGTTCCACGTCCCGGTTACACATCCCGTGGCCCTGTCGGTCCCATTTCCTGGTTACACATCCCTTGGCCCTATCGGTCCCACGTCCCGGTTACACATCCCGTGGCCCTGTCGTCCCATGTCCCGGTTACACATCCCGTGGCCCTGTCGGCCCCATTTCCTGGTTACACATCCCTTGGCCCTATCGGTCCCACGTCCCAGTTACACATCCCGTGGCCCTGTCGGTCCCATGTCCTGGTTACACATCCCGTGGCCCTGTCGGTCCCATTTCCTGGTTACACATCCCGTGGCCCTGTCGGTCCCATTTCCTGGTTACACATCCCGTGGCCCTGTCGGTCCCATGTCCAGGTTACACATCCCGTGGCCCTGTCGGTCCCATGTCCCGGTTACACATCCCGTGGCCCTGTCGGTCCCATGTCCTGGTTACACATCCCGTGGCCCTTTCGTTCCCACGTCCCGGTTACACATCCTGTGGCCCTATCCGTCCCATGTCCTAGTTACACATCCCGTGGCCCTGTCGGTCCCATTTCCTGGTTACACATCCCGTGGCCCTGTCGGCCCCATTTCCTGGTTACACATCCCTTGGCCCTATCGGTCCCACGTCCCGGTTACACATCCTGTGGCCCTATCGGTCCCACGTCCCGGTTACACATCCCGTGGCCCTATCGGTCCCACGTCCCGGTTACACATCCCGTGGCCCTATCGGTCCCACGTCCCGGTTACACATCCTGTGGCCCTATCCGTCCCATGTCCTAGTTACACATCCCGTGGCCCTGTCGGTCCCATTTCCTGGTTACACATCCCGTGGCCCTGTCGGCCCCATTTCCTGGTTACACATCCCTTGGCCCTATCGGTCCCACGTCCCGGTTACACATCCCGTGGCCCTATCGGTCCCACGTCCCGGTTACACATCCCGTGGCCCTGTCGGTCCCATGTCCTGGTTACACATCCAGTGGCCCTGTCGGTCCCATGTCCCAGTTACACATCCCGTGGCCCTGTCGGCCCCATTTCCTGGTTACACATCCCTTGGCCCTATCGGTCCCACGTCCCGGTTACACATCCCGTGGCCCTATCGGTCCCATATCCCGGTTACACATCCCGTGGCCCTGTCGGTCCCACGTCCCGGTTACACATCCCGTGGCCCTGTCGGCCCCATTTCCTGGTTACACATCCCGTGGCCCTGTCGGTCCCATGTCCTGGTTACACATCCAGTGGCCCTGTCGGTCCCATGTCCCAGTTACACATCCCGTGGCCCTGTCGGCCCCATTTCCTGGTTACACATCCCTTGGCCCTATCGGTCCCACGTCCCGGTTACACATCCCGTGGCCCTATCGGTCCCACGTCCCGGTTACACATCCCGTGGCCCTGTCGGTCCCATGTCCTGGTTACACATCCAGTGGCCCTGTCGGTCCCACGTCCCGGTTACACATCCCGTGGCCCTGTCGGTGCCATGTCCTGGTTACACATCCCGTGGCCCTGTCGGTCCCATGTCCTGGTTACACATCCCATGGCCCTATCGGTCCCACGTCCCGGTTACACATCCCGTGGCCCTATCGGTCCCACGTCCCGGTTACACATCCCATGGCCCTGTCGGTCCCATGTCCCGGTTACACATCCCGTGGCCCTGTCGGTCCCATTTCCTGGTTACACATCCCGTGGCCCTGTCGGTCCCATATCCCGGTTACACATCCCGTGGCCCTGTCGGTCCCATATCCCGGTTACACATCCCGTGGCCCTGTCGGTCCCATATCCCGGTTACACATCCCTTGGCCCTGTCGGTCCCACGTCCCGGTTACACATCCCGTGGCCCTGTCGGTCCCACGTCCCGGTTACACATCCCATGGCGCTATCAGTCCCACGTCCCGTAGGCTCAGGGAACTAGACTCCGCATACTGTATTGCCTTAGACGTACCAGATGCCGTGAAACAAGAAGTTGATGAAATGCTGCAGCTGGGGCTCATTCAGAAGTCTCACAGTTGTTGGGCTGCTTCTGGTCCAAAGACATGTGGAGGTACCAGGTCCTCTATAGACTATGGATGGATAAATGATGCCACGGTGTTTGTCCTGGGCATTGGATAGGCATCAGATGATCAGCTTGCCCAGGCACGTTCTATCACTATTATAGATAGAGGGCACTGGCAGATCCTGCTTTCACATAAGCCCCTTGTGCGGTACCCATTCATCGCTCCATTTGGGCTGGTCGAGTTCCTGGCAATGCCCTTTGGTACTAAGAATGCCCCTACGTCCTATAAATGCCCGGTTCCTGACCTGCTGGAAGGAGACACAGTTCAGCCAGACCTGGGAGCTGCACCCGATCCATCTAGATAGTGTTAGGCCGAATCACTGGGGCAGGACTGATGATTTAACCATAGACATGCCAGCTTGGCATATGACGTTTAGGGTGACATTTAATAGGAGTCTATTTGTTTGGGGTTTTTTTGCGATATTTTCGCATAAAAACGGCGATTTCGCATTTTTCCGCATTTTTTGGCCAAATCGCACATTTAATAGGGTGCACAACTTCCCGTTTTTCGCATTTTTTTGGCGATAAATCGCACTTTCTAAAAGTGCGTAAAAAAATTGCACTTAATTCGCATCCAGATTTTTTCGCACAGAAAAGTATACAAATCACTTATTTAATAGCGTGCGCAAACGAAAATCGCACTTTTCCGGTTGATATAAATCGCACTTTTTTCAGACCAGGGTCTGATGTGCGAATTGGTCAGAGACATGCACAGATCATTGTGATCTGTGCATGTTTCTGGTGTAAAAATAGAAAAAAAAAAAAAAAAACGGCGAGCATAACCAGCCCCGGGCTCAAAGAGCCAGTCCTGGTTTCATAAAATCACGGGGCAGAACAAATAGGGTTCCCCTTTATTTTATAAAACCAGCACCAGGCTCAAGGGCCGGTCCTGGTTCCCAAAATACGGGGGACAAAATGACATGGGGTCCCCCGTATTTCAAAAACCAGCACCGGGCCCAACCAGCTAGCAGGGTAATGCCACAGCCGGGGGGAGACTTTTTATACAAGTCCCCCCGGCCAAAGCATTCATCCCCCTGACCGGTCAGCATGGGAAGGGGTCCTGGGGGAGTGGGGACCCCCCAAAGAAGGGGTCCCCCCCCCCTCCAGAACTTACCTGCCCATGCTGAAGCCCGGGGCTGTCCTCGATGCCCCTGGGCTGTGGGCATCGAGCTGATATTTGGTGTAAAAAATAGATTATAAACTATTGTCTTATACCGTGGAACTATGAGTCCCAGCAGGCCTCCCCCGCATGCTGGGACTTGGAGAACCACAAGTCCCAGCATGTGGGGCATTAAAGGGCCCGCTGGCACTTGTAGTTCCACAGTAAAATAAATAGTTAAATAAACACACACTGACACCCAGAAAAATAAAACTTTAATACATCCAAAGCCCATACATACTGATACTTACCTATCTTGAGCCCGTCGGTAGGTCCCAGGGTCCGGTTCCGGGGCCCTGGATCCGAAGAAATCCATGGGGGACCTGTGAAAGGAAATCCTACTCACCCAGGTCCTCTGGCGAAGATCCCCTCATCGTCTCCGCCATAGTCAGCTGCCGGTACCCATCGGACTTTGAGAGATGTTTCATCTTCCGCGCCTCTCATCCAAATGATTCTATTGGCCGCCTAGCGGCCAATCAGGAGCCGAGAAAGTCTGATTTCCTTCCACAGATCCTCCATGGATTTCTTCGGATCAAGGACCCCGGACTCTTCAGCCCTGGATCCCCGGACCAGCCCCGGAACCAAGGCACAGGAACCGGACCCTGGGACCTACCGACGGGCTCAAGATAGGTAAGTATCAGTATGTATGGGCTTTGGATGTATTAAAGTTTTATTTTTAATGTGTGTCAGTGTGTGTTTATTTAACTACTAGGTGATTCATCGCGCCCTACGGGCGCTCTTCACACCGGCGTGAGGGGCTGCGCCCCCTTAATTTGTGAACATTTGTATATGAGAAAGATGGTTAGATTTGTATATGAGAAATATGGTTAGAATTGTATGTAAGATGCCTGTATTGCAACTTGAGTTATAGGTGAAATGTGTTAAATAGAGAGCATATGATGCGGAAGGGGGTGTGTATTGTTTTGTTTAATTAAAAAGCAGTTACAGAGTAAGATGTACATTGATAGTGTGGATGGTACAGTGACATTTGTGGGCATGTCCGCGAATCACGGGAGGAGGGCTAGTGGGTGGATGCCGTGAATTGCGGGAGGGGGGGTCGCAGGGGGGTGTGGGTGCCGCGAATCGTGGGAGGGGGGGACGCGGGGGGTTGCAGTGAATCGTGGGAGGGTGGGTCGCGGGGGCGGGGGTTGCTGCAATGACAGGAGGGGGGGTCAGGGGGGGGGAATCGCGGTAGGGGGGGCCCGGGGGGTTGGCGCAAATCGTGGGAGGGGGGGTCGCGGGGTGCCGCGAATCGCAGGAGGTGGGGTGTCACGGGGTGGGGCCGCAAATCGCAGGAGTCGCCGTGAATTGCGAAGGGTGTGCTGCGAATCGCGGGAGGGGGGTCGCCGCGAATCGCCACAAAAAAAAATCAACACAGAAAGGTCAACACATGTAAATGTTGACATAAAAGTGTGGCACTTCATTGGTGTCCATGTCGACACATGAGAATGAATATGAAAACATTGAAAAAGTGAAAAATAAATCTTCAGAAACTCATGTCAACCTTTTTCATTGTCGACCATAGCCATGTCAGTGTTTTGCATGTGCCATTTAATCGTGGGGTTGCCGTGAATGGGGGGGGGGGGGGAGGTGCATACCTCCCAACATGACCCTCTCCAGGAGGGACACATTGCTCTGTTTCTGGACTTTCTTCTTAATTTATGGATTACCATCACCTGTGCTTAAACACCTTTCTTATCAATTACCCTGTTTAAAACAGGTGATGACAATCATAAATTAAGATGGAAGTCCACAAACAGAGCATTCTGTCCTTCCTGGAGAGGGTCATGTTGGGAGGTATGGAGGTGTGGGGCGCTCACCTGGTGTGTCTGGTGAGTAGCTGTGTCTTTGCTGTGTAACATGGAGAGGCAGAGGGTGTCTGGCACTGTCTGTGGGCTCACTGGGCTGGTTCTCTGTCATGTGAGTCAGTCATGTGAGTCAGAGGCTCTACCCAGCGTTACAGCTTCAGACACACTTTGAGTGACAGATGTAGCCAAATATATAAGAGATTTATTTTACTGTGGAACTACAAGTGCCAGTGGGCCCTTTAATGCCCCACATGCTGGGACTTGTGGTTCTCCAAGTCCCAGCATGCGGGGGAGGACTGCTGGGACTCATAGTTCCACGGTATAAGACCATAGTTTATAATCTATTTTTTACACCAAATATCAGCTCGATGCCCACAGCCCAGGGGCATCGAGGACAGCCCCGGGCTTCAGCATGGGCAGGTAAGTTCTGGAGGGGGGGGGGACCTTCTTTGGGGGGTCCCCACTCCCCCAGGACCCCTGCTGACCAATCAGGGGGAGAATGCTTTGGCCGGAGGGACTTGTATAAAAAGTCTCCTCCCGGCTGTGGCATTACCCTGCTGGCTGGTTGGGCCCGGTGCCGGTTCTTGAAATACGGTGAACCCCTACTCATTTTGTCCCCTGTATTTTGGGAACCAGGACCGGCCCTTAAGCCTGGTGCTGGTTTTATAAAATCCAGGGGAACCCTATTTGTTCTGCCCCGTGATTTTATAAAACCAGGACCGGCTCTTTAAGCCCGGGGCTGCTTATTTTTAGGAGGGGGGACCCCACGCCGTTTTTTAATTTTTTTTTTTTTTTTTTTACCACAAATCACAAGTTTTGAAATGCGCACATTTCCATAACCTAAAATCGCCACATATCGCACTTTTTAGCCGCTTATTCGCATCCCATTAAATATGCGATTTACGGCAATATGGTGCAATTTTAAAAAGTGCGAAAAACTCTCATTCTATTAAATGTCAGCATTAATATCAAGGGCACTGTGTAGGAGGGGGCACTGTGTAGGAGGGGGCACTCTCTACCCATAACCCAACAAAGTACAAAGATGTTTTAATTTCACCCTGATGGGTCAGTAGCATCTGTCCTATTTGTGACCCTCGTGTATACACAGACCTGGGGAGAACGGGGGTGAGGTGTCTAGGAGTCAGGATGTCATAAGGATAGCTCGTGTAGAATGCCCAGGGTAAAACATTTCCAACTGACAGACCAGTTCAGGAGTGTCACCTTCATGATTTCTGTGATCAGTGCGGATGGAGTCAAAATCCCGGCGGTTGAAATACCGACGCCGGAATCCCGAACGCCGCATTGCCGGCATTTTCTTCCTCTATGGGCAGCGGGCCCGCTGATTGGCCTGATCAGTAATCTAGATTCTCCTCCCCTCTCTAATAGACAGTCAGGGTTTCTCAAACTCTGTCTTCAGGTCCCCACACAGTACATGTTTTACTGGTCACCCGGCAGGTGCACAGGTACAGTCATTACTGACTGACACATTTGAAAATATCCACAGGTGGAGCTAATTATTATACTTGTGATTCTGTGAGGAGACCTGCAAAACATGCACTGTGTGAGGTCCTGAGGACTGAGTTTGAGAACCTGTAGACTAAAGGCCCATACACACTGGGTGACTTTCAGCTGAAAGTCGCTCAAAACAGCAGGTTTGAACAGCTCTCAACTAAAAGCCGCCCAGCGATGAGCAGTGATCGCTGCTTCGTGCTCCCGCATCATCGCCGGGAATGCCGCTGGTAATACCAGCAGATGAGCGGCGTTGAGGACGGCTTTGCATAGCGCTGCGCTATGCAAAGTCGTCACCCCCACCCCCCCATGTCGGCGCCGGGCAGGGGGAAAGCCGCTCAGTGTGTATGCACTGAGCGGCTTTCCCCGCAGCGATGAACGCGATCAACACTGTCCATACACGCTGTGCATAGTCACCCAGTGTGTATGGACCTTAAGTTATGGATACTAAAGCTGGGTACACACCTACAGATTTATCTGTTCAATCCATCTGGTGGAACAAAAATCTGCAAATGAATGGCAGCATATAATAATTGAATATTTGCTCCCCAACACTGGAAAACAGACAATGGTCATTCAGACAAATAGATCAGGAGCTACCACTGCCGCTCCTGATTGGCTGCAGAAATGCAAACTCTGATTGGCTTGCAATGCAGGCTCTAGTTTTGAAATAGTTGCAGCGGACCTGCTCTCATACAGCAGGGTGGGTTGTCCACCACTCGGCCCAGTGCACTTGCTGTAACAGGTGGGCTAAGACCAGATTCCGCTTCCTCCCCCAAAGAAATCTGGTCACCAGGAAGCAGAATCTGGTTGCCGTTGTCACCTGTCCACCGGGGTTTATAGGGTCCTGTTGTAGCGTATTTATGTCTCTTAAGGAATCTACGAGCCTGAGGACACACCCACCCTCCCTGAGGCACGCCTTCTTTTTTCCCTGACACTCCCAGCTTATGGCCGGGTGACACCACAAACACCGGCTTCATGTCAACCCACTTGTGTACGGCTAGCGATCGGAACGTTTGCTGGATGTTGTCACTGATTGTAGCGCTCATGCGCGAGACTACTCTGTATGCATGGGCAATCATTCCATAATCGGCAGCATTGCAAATTCACAGAGCAACGATCAGGTCTGATCTTAACTGAGAGTACGGAGAAGAGAAGCCATGTGGAGAACGCCGTCATTCACTCAAGTCCAAGGGTCCAAGCTGGCCATACATCTGCAATCCATGATGGGGAGGGGGTGGCAGAGACCCTGTAAGACTAGTACTATGTAAGCCTGGCATAATGGGGTACAGAGGTAACTAGAATGGGTATTAGGGGGACCCACCTGGTGGGCAGAGACCCTGTGAGTCTGCAGCACTATATAAGGGGGTTGGTATAATTGGGAAGGGGATGTGGTTTTTGGATTCCGCACAGGGTTTTGCCCACTTCGGGTGAGGGAGGTAAAGTGAGGCCTCTCCTCCCCGTGGTGGGATTCGGCCGGAGTAGCCTGATACCAACTAATGTATATGTCTAAAGCCCAAACTGGGTGAAACACTTTACAGATGTGGTGCTCCCCCGAGTCCAAATATAAACCTAAGAAAACTAGACAGAAAAGAAGTCTCTTTTTTGGGGGCACTCGTGTGATATATGATGTGAAAATAAAATATAACTTTTATTAATAATTTGGTTTAAGAAAAATCAGACGATTAAACCTGTGATGTTTTGACCCAAACTCTTTCACCAGTCTTGCAGTGAGCTTTATAATATACATTATGCAGCTGGAAGTTTGGTTCCACAGTGGGAGCAATTGATAAAGGAGGTGTGTCAATTTGTTTCCCAAATCAGAAAATGGACAACAACTGTCACTCAGACAATGCACTGAAGTTGGACCTATTTGATTTAAACAAGTTCACTGAAGGTTTTTGTCCATTCTCCTGAGTTTGTGAGCAAATTGCTTATTGGCATTTGCCCCCATACACTACCAGATTTTCAGTCCAACCAACTAGTTGGATGGTTGGAGGAGAGTTGGTCTGATGTGAGGCCAGCATTCAGCTTCATTTAACCCCTTCACGACATATGACGTATATATACGTCATATGTCCGTTGCGGGGGAATCAAGCCAGCTCACGGAGTGAGCTGGCTTGAAAGAGAGCAGGTAATGGCTGTATATTACAGCCAGGTCCCTGCTCTCACGGCCACGAGCGGCGAGTTCGCCGATCGTGGCCGTTTAACCCTTTAAGCACCGCGGGCAAAGCGCCCGCAGTGCTTAAATAGCTGATCGGAGGGGGGGCGCCCCCCTCCGGCGCCGATCGGGGCCCCCCGCAGCGAGATCGGAGGGTGCCGATCGGTTGCCATGGTAGCCAGGGGTCTAATGTAGACCCCTGTGCTGGCCGTGTATGCATACCTATTACATCCTGCCTCAGGCAGGATGTAATAGGAAGTGCATAAAATCACTACGTTTAGCCATAGAGCTCTATGGCTGAACCTAGTACAGGCGATCGCGCCCCCTAGTGGTCAAGTACACTAGGCGGCCTTGTAGTAAAAGTAAAAAAAAAAAAAAAAAATATTAAAAGTTCAAATCACCCCCCTTTCCCCATTTCCCAAATAAAAATAAATAAAAAATAAAAAAAATAAACATATTTGGTATCGCCGCGTTCCTAAAAGTCCGATCTATTAAAATATAACATTAGTTATCCCGCACGGTTAAAGGCGTAAACGGAAAATAATCCCCAACGCCAAAACTACGTTTTTTGGTCGCATCGCGTACCCAAAAAAAAATAACTAAAAGAGATCAGAAAGTCGCCCATATCCCATAATGGTATTAATTAAAAAGTACACTTCAGCCCGCAAAAAATGAGCCCTCACCCAGGTCCGTAGGTGGAAAAATAAAAAAGTTATAAGCCGCAGAACATGGCGACGCAACGCAAATTAGAAAAACCGTAAAAGTTGCGATTTTTTTTTTTAGTGGTAAAACATAACGAAAACTATATAAGTTTGGTATCGCCAGAATCGTAACGACCCATAGAATAAAGATAACCCATCATTTTAAACGAACTATGAACTCCAAAAAAACCGTAACCAGCGCAAAATTGTGCAATGGCGGTTTTTTTTTTTTTTACCCCACATTGAATTATTTCCTGATTCCCCAGAATATTATACGGTATAGTAAATGATACCATTACAAAGTACAACTTGTCCCGCAAAAAAAAAGCCCTCATGTGTCTATATAGCCGGAAAATTAAAAAAGTTACGCTTATTTGAACGCAAGGAGGAAAAAAAAAAAAAAATTACCTTAAAAGGCAATGTCGTGAAGGGGTTAACTAGGGCTCGTTGGAGGCAAATTATATTGGTTAATCAATTAACTCAGTGGTTCCCAATCTTTTTTGAATCACGGCACCCTAGAGTATCAAATAAAATTCATGGCACCCATAGGCCAAAAAATAATTACATAGATTGGGTTTATATGCATTTCATAGGGTCAGTTATGTGGCAACGGGCAGGATTTGGTTCTGATTGTGCACATTTTATAATTGGCAGCCACCAGCACTAGTATTGACCATAAATAATTTGAATTGGTCCTGGACCACCAACCTGAAGCACCCCTGTAGGTGTCCCAAGGCACCCCAGGGAGCCACGGCACACAGTTTGGGAGCCACTGAATTAACTATTTTAGTCAATTAAGGGTTTAGTTCCCTGTTGAGGTACAGACTGCTACCAAGTGGTACAACAATTTATGGTTTTGTGTGTATGATAGAGAGAAGAATTGTGGGTAGCAGATACTGGGGCAGATGTATTAAGCCTTAACAAGAGGTAAATGCAAGGGTGATAAGGAGATATAAACGTCCAGCCAATCAGCTGCTAACTGACTTTTTTTAAACACAGGCTGTAACATGGCAGTTAGCAGGTGATTGGCTGGACGTTTATCTCTCCTTATCACCCTGGCATTTATCTCTTGTTAAGGCTTCATATATCTGCCCCAATGTCCGTTGCTGTATTGTATTTATATTCTGCTTAGTACATAGTGATTCCCCAAAATCTGTGTTAAATAAAGTCAAAAAAAGTGGTACAAATGGAGTTTACAATTGTTTGAGACAGAGTACTTTCAATAATTTGTATCAGTCTCTGTTAGATACATTGTAAAGCACCATGACAGAGCAAACCTTCCCACTGTTACCAATCAACTTATACCCCTTTTACACTGCTGCAAAACTCTGGGTCTTCGGCGGGTCAGACCCAGGTCAGCGGCGGTGTAAATGGGACACGCTGTGTCCCTTTACACGGGACTTCTACCCAGGTCCTGTCCTGGGTAGAACACGGCTAGGACCTGGGTAGGAGGGCGGTGTAAATGGGTACACTGGATCATCCGACCCAGCTCCCATTTACATCAATGGGGGACACGCAACCTGCGGACTGCAGCGTCCGCAGGTTGGAGGGGGTGCACACACAGGCTGCACTGCTGTCTGCTATACTCTGCAAACAGCAGTGGAGGAGGTGAATGGATGCCTGTGTGCAGCGGGGGGGGGGGGGGGGGGCTGCGAGCGGTGTCAATGGAGCAAACGCAGCGTCGCACCCGGCTTGAAGCAGGGATCAAAAACCCGGGTACGACCCGGCATTTTTGGTGTAAAAGGGGTATAAGTCAGACAGGAGGATGTAATAAAAAGTTGCAATATTTTGAAAAAAGGTAATTTCAAAAGTCTGTGTCAGTCTCTTTTGGACACACCAACCAGACAACACAGTGGCACACCACATGGCACACCTCCCTGTTTCTGGCTGGGTTTTGTTATGAGTTACTGTAAATGTCGACATCAGGTGTCAAGGTTTTTTCTGGCCAAGTGCTGGCTGGTTAACCCTTAGGGAGTGGTTTAACTTGTGCAATGAGAATGATCTCTTTTGCAGACATTCCTGGGTCAGCTTGTGAGTATATGGTACTGTATGTACCTGTCTGGTATAGAAGTCTGGCCCTTTAGTCTCCAGTCAAATTGTCTTCTTCCTCTGAGTCATACAAAGGTGCATTGGACTCGGGATGAGAGGATTTTGGCTGCGCTGCAGGGTCAGAGATAGAGAAAAGTTGACACTTCTGTTGGAAAATAGGTTTTCAGTGGGAACCTGTTATTACAGTAACATTGCAGGGTGTTTCTCATTGCCATACGGGGGCAGTTAGAGTGCCAGAGTAGCAGGGAAGTTTGCTCAGATGGACATTTAGGTACCAGAAGGGGGGAAGAAAAACGGATTGCTTTGAGTAAAATTGAGTTTTGCCTTCTGCTGTTTAAAGCGTCATATTCCCGCAGAGGACCCAAAAAATTAGAGAGGTATGCTCAAATACTGTCAAGCAGAGTTAAAAGTAAAAGGGATCGCTTCTGCTTTTGGTGTTACCTGCCACGTGCTGCCCTGTTGTACATAGACAGAGCAGGGACAGCACGGGCAAGTCACCAACGACACAAAACATTGGAAAATCATAGGCGCTGTGTTCTTTAGTTGGATTGGTCTGGTGTACCCAATTGCTTGTCTGATAACTCCTTGTCAAGTGGTTGATCAAAGGACCCTGATAACTGACCTTAAGCCAGTGCCCTATGTGCACATCAAGGTTTCTTTGGTATGCCTGCTTCCTCCTGCACAGATAAACACGATATAATAGCCTAGTCTCCACAGCGGGGGACCCAATGGAAAATGACTTACCAAGGGCTAGTGCCCTATGTTCATCAAAAGGTTTCTTTGGTCAGGACGTCACAGGTCACTCGAATGGTGTAATCCAGGTCACGTATAAAAGAATTTATTTTCCAAAAAATGGCAGTGGATACAGATAAAATACTTTAAAAAGTCCAATAGTAAAAGTACAACAAAGTACCAAAAAAAGGCAAGGAGATTTGGGTATTGTTGGCAAAAATGGGGCGCCCTCCTATCCGGATGGAAGGGATACCTCCAAAAGGGGCTTGCGAGGTTAGGTAGCCAGATTACCTCCAATACTCCAAAAGTCCTCACCTCCCACCAACGCGTTTCGGGCTGTTAAGATAGCCCTTTTTCAAGGTGACACCTTCCATCCGGATATGGGTGGGTATAGAATCGGGGTCACCAGAGAAGCCCCCGTTGGTTATGGCGCAGAGACTCACAGACACACCACTAGAAGTCAGACATTTTATTGGCTATACAGGTACATACACCACACAATAGCGCTTTTTGCTATACGGATACCCTGTAGCACAGGTACATACACCACACAATAGCGCTATTTGCTATACGGATACCCTGTAGCACAGGTACATACACCACACAATAGCGCTATTGGCTATACGGATACCCTGTAGCACAGGTACATACACCACACAATAGCGCTATTTGCTATACGGATACCCTGTAGCACAGGTACATACACCACACAATAGCGTTATTGGCTATACGGATACCCTGTAGCACAGGTACATACACCACACAATAGCGCTATTGGCTATACGGATACCCTGTAGCACAGGTACATACACCACACAATAGCGCTATTTGCTATACGGATACCCTGTAGCACAGGTACATACACCACACAATAGCGTTATTGGCTATACGGATACCCTGTAGCACAGGTACATACACCACACAATAGCGCTATTTGCTATACGGATACCCTGTAGCACAGGTACATACACCACACAATAGCGCTATTGGCTATACGGATACCCTGTAGCACAGGTACATACACCACACAATAGCGCTATTTGCTATACGGATACCCTGTAGCACAGGTACATACACCACACAATAGCGTTATTGGCTATACGGATACCCTGTAGCACAGGTACATACACCACACAATAGCGCTATTGGCTATACGGATACCCTGTAGCACAGGTACATACACCACACAATAGCGCTATTGGCTATACGGATACCCTGTAGCACAGGTACATACACCACACAATAGCGCTATTGGCTATACGGATACCCTGTAGCACAGGTACATACACCACACAATAGCGCTATTTGCTATACGGATACCCTGTAGCACAGGTACATACACCACACAATAGCGTTATTGGCTATACGGATACCCTGTAGCACAGGTACATACACCACACAATAGCGCTATTGGCTATACGGATACCCTGCAGCACAGGTACATACACCACACAATAGCGCTATTGGCTATACGGATACCCTGTAGCACAGGTACATACACCACACAATAGCGCTATTGGCTATACGGATACCCTGTAGCACAGGTACATACACCACACAATAGCGCTATTGGCTATACGGATACCCTGTAGCACAGGTACATACACCACACAATAGCGCTATTGGCTATACGGATACCCTGTAGCACAGGTACATACACCACACAATAGCGCTATTGGCTATACGGATACCCTGTAGCACAGGTACATACACCACACAATAGCGCTATTTGCTATACGGATACCCTGTAGCACAGGTACATACACCACACAATAGCGCTATTTGCTATACGGATACCCTGTAGCACAGGTACATACACCACACAATAGCGCTATTGGCTATACGGATACCCTGTAGCACAGGTACATACACCACACAATAGCGCTATTTGCTATACGGATACCCTGTAGCACAGGTACATACACCACACAATAGCGTTATTGGCTATACGGATACCCTGTAGCACAGGTACATACACCACACAATAGCGCTATTGGCTATACGGATACCCTGTAGCACAGGTACATACACCACACAATAGCGCTATTTGCTATACGGATACCCTGTAGCACAGGTACATACACCACACAATAGCGCTATTGGCTATACGGATACCCTGTAGCACAGGTACATACACCACACAATAGCGCTATTTGCTATACGGATACCCTGTAGCACAGGTACATACACCACACAATAGCGCTATTGGCTATACGGATACCCTGTAGCACAGGTACATACACCACACAATAGCGCTATTGGCTATACGGATACCCTGTAGCACAGGTACATACACCACACAATAGCGCTTTTTGCTATACGGATACCCTGTAGCACAGGTACATACACCACACAATAGCGCTATTTGCTATACGGATACCCTGTAGCACAGGTACATACACCACACAATAGCGCTATTGGCTATACGGATACCCTGTAGCACAGGTACATACACCACACAATAGCGCTATTGGCTATACGGATACCCTGTAGCACAGGTACATACACCACACAATAGCGCTATTGGCTATACGGATACCCTGTAGCACAGGTACATACACCACACAATAGCGCTATTTGCTATACGGATACCCTGTAGCACAGGTACATACACCACACAATAGCGCTATTGGCTATACGGATACCCTGTAGCACAGGTACATACACCACGCAATAGCGCTATTGGCTATACGGATACCCTGTAGCACAGGTACATACACCACGCAATAGCGCTATTGGCTATACGGATACCCTGTAGCACAGGTACATACACCACACAATAGCGCTATTGGCTATACGGATACCCTGTAGCACAGGTACATACACCACACAATAGCGCTATTGGCTATACGGATACCCTGTAGCACAGGTACATACACCACACAATAGCGCTATTGGCTATACGGATACCCTGTAGCACAGGTACATACACCACACAATAGCGCTATTGGCTATACGGATACCCTGTAGCACAGGTACATACACCACACAATAGCGCTTTAATGACAGATTCCCTTTAGAATACTTGGCTGTAATCCGTTACATTCAGAAAAGCACAGAATTATATATAGAAACCGGACGGACATTCACCAGAAATAAACGTCAACACTTCAAATTCCCCTTTTCCCATAAATGATCTCAAATATATTTAATATGTATTAAAAAAATATCAGTAGAAAACACATTTAGCTTATTCCATTCCACACAATGAGATTTTCCTTTGGTACCGCCCATCTAGGAGTCTGGCAGACGGAACCGGGGTACGCTATGCAGAACTACATCTCCCAGCACCCCCGGCTAGCTTATCTATAGTAGAACATTAAGGAACCCTATATACTAGGAGTCCAGGAGATATAGATCAGGTCTGGCCAATCACTGGCTCTCCAGCTGTTTACACATCCCAGCATGCTCTGCCACACTTTAGCATTCCATAATAGCAATACTGTGGCAAAGCATGCTGGGACTTGTAGTTTCAAAGCAGCTGGAGAGCCGCAGATTGGCCAGGCCTGAGATAGATCATCACACGTACGTTAGAGAGTTTACATCAAGCCAGTTTAATAGTTAGCACACCATGGGGCCACAGTGCATAAGGGCCCCATGCACTACCCAAGGGTGAGAAACAGACACAGGAAGACTGGAGGCTCTGGTGGGGAATGTCCCATATACACAGCACTGTGTCCACCCCACTGGAGACCTCATTACTCAGAGTCCGTGTGCTATGCCGCGTGGCAGGCAGGGGTCAGCCCAACTGGGCGGACCAATGCACACACACCCCCTGTCTGTCACTCAGCCTGCGAGCACGTGTGTGCTGGCGATAATGACCCAAAACAGCGGAGGATTCACACCTGTACAAATATAAACTCTGCAAATGATCACAAAAATCCCCACAACCTGAACGTAAACAAGCAGATTACATGGCCTGAGGTGGGGGTAAGAGCAAGTACCTGTGCCCCGTCACCCTGCAGTGTAGCTCTGAGCTAGGACTGACCACACCTAACTCTGCACATGTTACATCTGCCCCCTGCAGTGCAGCATGGTGTTACCCAGGTGCCCAGTTACTGGCTACTTCTGCATGTAGCCCACACATGCTGGGCAGCTTTATTCTCACACTGCAATGTAGCTATGAGCTAGGACACACCCCTCCTACACCTACCTCTCTGCACATGATACATCTGCCCCCTGCAGTGCAGCATGGTGTTACCCAGGGCACAGTTACTGCTCTTTACGCTCACCTCAGAATCAGAATACTTTCTTTAACTATCATTTAGGAGAAATAACTGGAGGGCAGAATATGGCAATAATTAGTTGTCTCTGAGGAGAGATTCGCAGTTGTACCCCAGCTACTATATACAGATGAAGCAGGATTTCAGCAATTAGCGTTCCAACTAACACTGAGCAGCTATAATACCTTTCTGCTGAAATGAAGGCGTATATGTGACATGGGATATGTGCTTGGTGATGCGCCACAGTGTACTCCAGCTGTACCAAAGCACAGACAGCACCATAGAAAGTGTACAGCTGCGCTGCTGCCGTTACCGCCAAAGGGCCCATTACTGCTGTTCATAGAAACTTCTAGGTGTGAGCCGTAAGTAGCTGAATCATGGAGCCTAAATACTGATATAAGCAGCAATAACGGGAGACAATGGAGGATGGTGAATCGCAGCGAAGTAGCAAGGCACTTATAGAAGGTGGGAGATGGGGCCTGGCCTCAGGGGGGGGGGGGGGGGGGGGGGGATAATAGCACAGCTTCAGTTCCAGGCACGTCCGAGGAGGAGAACATCCTGGGGCCGCAGGTTTGGCGCCGACATGACATTATCCTATTTCTGTGCACCCCTAAGATCCTCTCCGGGAACCCACACAATGCGCCTTGTTCCCAGAGGCTTGTAAACACAATGGCTGAAAATTCAGCCGGCAACAAAATAATTCCTATATGTCCTGCGTTCCCTTTAGGCCAGAAGACGGCTCCAGTCCTTGGGGCGGGGAATTGGTTTAGCTCCAGCAAATACAAATGGTGGCTAGGGACACTTATACCAACACAGAGCAACCTACACCGATGAGCGCCACAAACACAACAAAGCATATGGCGGCTGCTGGAGATGCGGAGCAGAAAGTCCACAAATCCTCCTAAAATGATGTATCCCCCCACAGGACGGGACATCGCAGGTACGTCCCCAACTCCTAGTCACACTGGAAGCACATGGATATTGGAGATAAGCTGCAGCTGATAAGGACAGTCGCTTCTTTTCCGGCATCAGCGCTGCCTGAGATAAAGTGCGTAACAGCGACTAGTCCCGACTCAATGCGCCGCAGACCGGCATCAGTCTCCGGGTCTCTCAGCCCATCCTCAAACCAAACCAGCAGCCATCGTTGTATATTACAGAGTGCAAATTAGTTACAGAATAATGGGAAAAGTCGTTTTCTTTCTCGAGAAGTCATTAATCTTTTCAGATTGGTACGTACGTAACTGTAACAGGGTGCCCAGGCAGACAGGAATATCCTTAAAGCATGGCTTGGACGTGTAATTTGAGGATGGCTCGGAAACACACGATTAATACTCTCTGCGCTAGCATGACGTGCTGGTGCAATGTAAAAAAAAAAAAAAAATGGTATACTGTTAGTCATGGCCGAGTCACATCTAAGTAGAGACCGTATCGGTTAAGACACCCAAGTGAAATAGGCCACTTCATCCAAATCTACCGGGTAGTCCGTCAGGAGCACGGGAGTCCTCTGGAAGAGTTCTCCCTTGTAGCTGCGCCACTTTCCGGCAGGAAGGTAGACATCCCGCTCCTGTTTCCCAGGCTCCAGAACTGGGGCCACCATTAACGTGTCCCCTATGAGAAACTGGGAATCAATTTTATGCGCAGCCTCGTCGTTCGGAGAGATCCACCAGATGGGCCGAATGATAGGATCTCCGGTGTCTGTGACTTCCCCGGCAAGCTCTAGTAGTAGCGGGGCCACCAAGGACTCATGGATCCTGGTGAACTTCTGAGCGATTTCGATGACCTCCTTATCGAAGAGCCACGGTGGAATAGAGAACTGCATGGAAGGCATGAACGCAGAGACCTCCAGCCACCGGATGTAAAGCTCTTTCATATCCTTTGTGAAGTTTGTGTAGGAGTTCCCACCGATCATGTCCGGCAAGATGAAGGGATACCCAAGCATGCTGATGGTGAGGACCGTTGGTATGATGGACTTTAAACCCAGTTCGTAGCCCCACACCGAGTCCCGGTCTATGATCCTGAAGAAACAGGAGATGTTTTGCGACTGATAACCAACCCTCAACTCCGCAAGGTCATAAAACTGATCAGCCATTTCGGTGTACCGCCGGCTGAACATGTTGGGATCGGATAATGGCTGAAATGTACTGAACTGTGACGGGAGGTAACTGGTTTCTCCGGCATCAAACTTAAATGATGAAATGCCGTACTTGGTCCGAAGCTGTCTCAGGTTATTCTGAAACCATTCCTTTGTGCTGGGGTTGGTAAAATCTAGGATGGCTCCGATCCCGTTCCACCACTGGACCATGGCAGGTAGCCGCCCGCTGGGTTCCTTCACAAACAGTCCCTTTTCTATGCCGACACCGAAGTTGGAGGAGTTGTAGTTGACAAAAGGATGAATCCAAAGCGTCACCTTGAAACCATCTTCCTTCAGCTTTTTGAACATGGCGGTGGCATTAGGAAACTTGACAGGATCAAAGTCAAAGTCACCATAGTGGTTTGTGTACATGTCATCGATTTCTATATGGCTGTAATTGAAATTGTACTTCTTTATGCTTTCCGTGAAGTTCAGAAGCTTCTCCCGGTCAATGGCAGTTTTGTACAGCGCCCACGTTGACCAGATCGGATACTTGAAGGCACTTTCTGAAGGTATCCTGCTGGGCTTGTTGAAATATCTCCTCACCATGTACTTGTGAATGGAGGTGACATCAGAACCCACGCACACCCTGTAGCTTAGTTCCGGGAAGGGTGGTTTTCCGGGGGGAGGCTTGTAAGGGGAATCTTTGTATCTTGCTTCAAAGAAAAAGACCTTCTCTGTACTGTTCCAGCCGAGGTGGAAAGGAACTGAGGCATTGATTTTAATAGCTGTCGCATTGGACGACAGCCAGTAACTCTCCAGAATTCCACCAAAGCTATCTCTAAACGAGTAAACATCACCCGTTATGAAGGGCTTGGGCTCCTGGTATCCAGACAGTTTAATTGGCCAGTGCTGTGTGCCCATTTCAGCCCCGCCGTACCAATAAGCATTATCCCAATACATGGTGTGCTTGATGGCGGTATTGGTCACAAACTCCTCCCAGCGGACGCGGTAACACATTACGGTGTCTTTGTCCTTCTTCACGGTCTGAACGAAGAACTTCAGCTGCCCCTTGTCGGATCTGGCACAAGATAGAATTTCTCCATACTTGGCGCAGGAATCTAGATTTAGAACACCAGACTGGAAGGCCATCCTGAAGACCACCTTCCCCTGGTGGTTGTGTATAATGAACCCATCTTTCTTCAGATACAGCAGCTCCGTCTTTAGATAATCGGCTTTGCGGAGAGAGATGGAGTAGTAGCACCAGGAGACCACGGCACAGATGACCAGTGTAATGCCCAGTAGGACTGCGATTATCAGCGGCTTCTGCTCCTTCGGAACCTTCTGTTTGACCGGGGTGATGTTTTCCGGCAAGAAAGTGTACATGGTGCTGGTCTACTGCTTCCGAATTACCGACAAAGCAATGGACGATACTTCAGGCCTAGAACAGAAGAAGACCTCAATTAGATCCCTGTACATACAAGTCACATGGAACAGACAAGTCATGTATCATTTATTGCTCATGAATACGAGGTAAAGAGGAACATGGAACACATTCCTATAATAATAATAATAATAATAATAATAATAATAATAATAATAATAATAATAATGTGCAGTTCCCATACACAGGGCAGACCGATATAATAGGGGCGCTGGGGCAGGGTTGAGGGTACAAAAACAAAACAGTCATTTTGTACCTGCACTAATTGGCTGAACGCATCCTACCTGCTTCATTTATAGCCTGAAATGTAGGGATCAGCTGGGACAGGCCCTGTCCCATATACACGTGCCCATACACCTATCCCCGAATCACAGCCCCGTGCAACAGGCTACGCACTCTGCAACTAATCCATGCCAAACCCAAGTACATAGGGTCAGATTCAGTAAAACAAAAAAGCAAGTAAGTGTTTGAGACACACTATGCGGCCACGCAGGGGAGCAGATGCATTTATATTGTTTCTGTGCAGGTTAAATACTGGCTGCTTTTGCATGTAGCCAGCAGATGTAAGACCGCTTTATACTTGCACTGCAATTTTAGTTTGACCCCACCCACATCTAAATCTCTCTGTACGGTACATCTGCCGCCTGGTTTTGCCCATTTGCATGCGTTTTCGCCTTGCTAACAAAGCTAACACTATAAGCGCGCTAAGATGCACAATGAACGCCAGCGCCGCTATGTATTGCTACACTGTAGCTGCGAATCTGGGGGTAATTAGGACCTGACTTTGCTCGCAGGGGGTATGGACGCATGTGCACAACAATACATGCGCAGTCTTGGTTGCCAATTCGCAGCCTAGAAATTAGGGCAGAATCAGGCGCTCTGTAACCCGCGGTCAGAGGACAGGACACCCCCCCCAACACACACACAGTGGCGGTCACTAGGAATAACACCAGCAAAAACTGTATATGTCCCGGATGAAGGAGCGCGGCTTACAGGACTCCTCAACCTACCACAGCGAGGGGCATCCGGGGGGACCATACAGTCTCCTGGTCTCATTCGCTAATGCCCTGTTTAGCGTCAGCGATCGGGAAGGGGCGAGGAATCCCCCAGCACATTATATTGCCCCAGTAATGAGATTCACACCCTACAGGATCCGCGTTACCACAGCACACATTCATAGCTCAGTGAACTGGGAGCCGCACAAACTGCCACAACTACACAAGTATATACTGAATACACAACAGCACAGCACACACCTCCGGCAGTGTACAATCTTCTCCACAACAAGTAACACTCACCAGCCAGGGACTCACCGGATCCGACAAGGAGTCACAGGGTTTTCCCTTACAGAGCCCAGAGCTCCTGTCTGTACATCTACAGAGGACGCTGATAGCAGAGAGCAGCAGCTCTCACTTTTAGTGAGTATACAGGAGATAATGTGAGTACTGTCCCAGGAAGACCTCTCCTTACACGCAGCCTGAATGTAACTGCAATAAGCCGGAGGATTCCAGTTACCCCACAGCCACTGGGCATGGAGTCAGAAGAGACGGGCACATCTGCCAGGAAAGTCATCTGACTCCGAGAGTTGTGAAACTTGTTACTGTGTGCCAGTGGTGAGGCCTATTTATACATATATATACCCAGTGCTGGAATCAGGTCACACGCAGTGTCAGACTGCTCTGTGCCGTACCGAAGCAGATCACCCTGCATTATATACATCACACACTGCATTATCTCCTGTATACATCACAGACTGCATTATATACGTCACATGCACTGCATTATCTCCTATATACATCACACACTGCATTATCTCCTGTATACATCACACACTGCACTATATACATCACACACTGCATTATATACGTCACAGACGCTGCATTATCTTCTGTATACATCACACACTACATTATATACGTCACATACACTGCATTATCTCCTGTATACATCACACACTGCATTATATACATCACATACACTGCATTATCTCCTGTATACATCACACACTGCATTATCTCCTGTATACATCACACACTGCACTATATACATCACACACTGCATTATCTTCTGTATGCATCACACACTGCACTATATACATCACACACTGCATTATCTTCTGTATACATCACACTGCATTATATACGTCACATACACTGCATTATCTCCTGTATACATCACACACTGCATTATATACGTCACATACACTGCATTATCTTCTGTATAATCACACACTGCATTATCTCCTGTATACATCACACACTGCATTATATACATCACATACTGCATTATCTCCTGTATACATCACACACTGCATTATCTCCTGTATACATCACGCACACTGCATTATATACATCACATACATCACACACACACACACACACACTGCATTATCTCCTGTATACATCACACACACTGCATTATATACATCACACACTGCATTATCTCCTGTATACATCACCCACACTGCATTATATACATCACATACATCACACACACACTGCATTATCTCCTGTATACATCACACACTGCATTATATACATCACACACTGCATTATCTCCTGTATACATCACACACTGCATTATATACATCACACACTGCATTATCTCCTGTATACATCACACACTGCATTATATACATCACACACTGCATTATCTCCTGTATACATCACACACACAGCATTATATGCATCACACACTGCATTATCTCCTGTATACATCACACACACAGCATTATATGCATCACACACTGCATTATCTCCTGTATACATCACACACACTGCATTATATGCATCACACACTGCATTATCTCCTGTATACATCACACACTGCATTATATACATCACACCCTGCATTATCTCCTGTATACATCACACACTGCATTATCTCCTGCATACATCACACACACTGCATTATCTCCTGTATACATCACACACTGCATTATATACATCACACTGCATTATCTCCTGTATACATCACACACTGCATTATATACATCACACACTGCATTATCTCCTGTATACATCACACACTGCATTATATACATCACACACTGCATTATCTACTGTATACATCACACACACACTGCATTATATACATCACACACTGCATTATATACATCACACACTGCATTATTTGGGGGAAGGGGGGTCCTTAGCACCTCATTTGAATAGGTTGTGCATTCTATCATGCTGGGAATGTAGTTCTGCAAAGAAAAAACACGGTGCAGATGCACACTCCACGTTATTAACCAATAATAGAGGATCTTGGTATATTCATTGGCCCAACCAGCATCAAGGTGACCTGGTATCTCTGTTGGGTCCCTAATACTAAGGGCCTGATTCAGACCAGCCCCCCGCCGAATCCGCTCACTCGCATGCAGCCGAACGGGAGAGAAATCATTGTATGGTCACCCTGGACTGACTTTCTAGCATATTCTTCTGGACAAATACGTGTCGGGCGCTGACGTCATCTGCCTGCCCCAAGCAGGCCTCATCCCACCTGCGTTTGCAGGGGTACACCCACCGTTTCCTCGGCAATCCTATGAATCTCTGGGCAGCCCCCTGTGTCCAACCCCTGTCCGCCCATCCTGGAGCGAACGCCATGGCGAATGTGAAACTTACCGAAGGCGTTCGCTCCAAATCCATCCCTAAGACTAGCAAATTGTGCGCATTTTTAGGTCTTTGGGTGAAATAGGAAATGTGGCGGAAAAGTGATGGTGGTTCCCGGGAGGTGGCATCGATTAAGCGGCTGCTCACCCGGGGCACAGACACCAGCGCAGGAGGCCGTGGTCAGATGACGGAGCCCTTATATCAGTCACAGTGATGGCGACACAAGGGGAGGAGTTTGCAGCGGCGTATGCTATCAGATAAAGCCACTCTGTCACGTTCTGTCACCATCTGTCTGTTCTCAAAAACAGAATAAATTATATTTCCGCCAATAAATAGTAGTTGCCAACCTGATATCTCTATCGCTGTTGAGAAGATGACAATCACTCCTACCTCTCAAGCTCGCTGCCTAGGTGTTATCCTTGACTCAGAACTTTCCTTTGTACCCCACATTCAATCTGTCTCAAAATCATGCCACATGCACCTAAAAAACATATTAAAAACTCGCCCTTACCTTACACAAGACACTGCTAACACTCTAATCCATGCTCTCATCATCTCACGCATTGATTATCGCAATAGTCTCCTTATTGGCCTTCCCAATACAGACTCTCACCACTACAGTCCATCCTGACTGCAGCTGCGAGGCTAATCTTCCTAGCCAGACGTTCATCGTCTGCAACGCTACTCTGTCAGTCACTTCATTGGTTACCTGTATTCTACCGTATTCAATACAAAATTATTTTACTTACACACAAAGCCATAAACCAAACTACACCAACATACATATCTTCTCTTATCTCAATGTATCTTCCAACACGACCTCTACCCTCCTCCCAAGATCTGCGTCTCTCATCCACACTCATTACTCGCTCCCATTCCCGACTGCAGGACTTTCTACGGGCTGCACCCACTCTGTGGAATGCCCTCCCAAGCACAATAAGACTCTCCTCCAGTCTCCAAACCTATAAGCGTTCCCTAAAAACTCATCACTTCAGGCAAGCTTATCAAATTCCAGAACCAGTCATAGAACCTTCATTCTGGTGGAATCGATGCAATAAAGAATACAGTATCTATCCATATGTATCAATGCCTATTTCCCTATAGATTGTAAGCTTGCGAGCAGGGCCCTCCTACCTTTTGACTGTCTATAAATACCTGTTTTGTTGTATCACTGTCTGCTATTGTAAAGTGCAACGGAATATGCTGCGCTATAAAAGAAAATGTTAATAAATAAATAAATAAATAAATAAATAAATAAGGAGCCAGCACAGGGGAGCGGGTAACCCAGTGGTCTATTTCAGGGATGGGACAGGGGAGCGGGTAACCCAGTGGTCTATTCCAGGGATGGGACAGTATATTAATAAAATAAGTAGCTAAGATCACAATACTAGAACCACAGAGCCGATGCCGCCTGGTCAGGTAGCGCCGTACACTGCAGCCCCACAAAATAACAATACCGAGAGGTTCTCCACCATTCAGGGCAGGAAAGGGTCAATAAAAGCAATGCCTCCATAAAACCAAGAAGATGCCAGGACCAGTAACAGCCGACACACAGCCTGGTACAGAGGAGATTCCAGAGACGGTGGAGACAGACAGACCCCATGTAATAAGCATCGGACTCCAGCATACGCACATTATATATATTACTTACAGCGCTCCCAGGACTGACTAACGCTGGGTCACTGGCACCAGCCGCAGCTGCAGTGTGTGAGCCTTGGGGAACACAGAGTCAGGAACATCCGAAGATACAGGTCACATGACACCGATGCTACAAGTGCAAAGTCCACGCACCACTATCACTACAGCACACAGGAAGGGGGTGGGGGGCGCACAGGATAACACACTCCTAAAGCTGCATACACACTGTCCTATATGGGGCGCACATGCTGACGGCACACTATCGATAGACTGCGCATGGCCCGTAGTACACATGGCACACGGCTGTCCTGCAATCAAATCATCATACTTTTTTTTTTATTTTTTAACCAGTGTCAATCACCTTTTTTCAAAGTGATTGACAGAAAGTAGAGTATTGTGGGTGTCGCCCTGGCCATTTTCTGGGAGTGGCTGGGACACGCTGGCGTGCCCAGGTGTGTGAGGCGAAGTCATGTGATGTCAGTTCCATCCCCGATCAGCCTGATTCTATCACAGCCGCTGAGTAACGGCCCATACACACTGGGCGACTATGAGCTGAAAGTTGCTCAAAACAGGAGGTTTGAGCGGCTTTCAGCGCAAAGCCGCCCAGTATGTATGGCCCGGCGATGATCGCTGCTGCACACTCCCGAGAAAGCCGCTGGTTACACCAGCAGATGAGCGGCTTTCAGGACGGCTTTGCATAGCGCTGCGCTATGCAACGACGTCCTCCCACCTTCATCGGCGCCGGGTGGTGTATGCACTGAGCGGCTTTCCCCGCAGCGATGAACGCGATCAACACTGTCAATACACGCTGGGCATAGTCACCGAGTGTGTATGGACCTTAAGTTCTGGGCTAAGCACACACTGCACACACTGGGGAATCATTACATGGTGAGGGGTGTGGCCAGGTGTGTGAGGGGAAGTCATGTGATGTCAGCTCTGCCCCCAATCAGCCTGATTCTATCAAAGATATATCGTTTGTAAAGATCTGTACACACACAGCCCCCCCATCTCCCCTCTCTCTGTACACACACAGCCCCCCCATCTCCCCTCTCTCTGTACACATACAGCCCCCCCATCTCCCCTCTCTCTGTACACATACAGCCCTCCCCATCTCCCCTCTCTCCGTACACATACAGCCTCCCCATCTCCCCTCTCTCTGTACACATACAGCCCTCCCCATCTCCCCTCTCTCTGAACACACACAGCCCCCCCCCCCCCATCTCCCCTCTCTCTGTACACACACAGGCCCCCCCCCCCCCCCCATCAACCCTCTCTCTGTACACACAGCCCCCCCCATCAACCCTCTCTCTGTACACACACAGCCCCCCCCCCCCATCAACCCTCTCTCTGTACACACACAGCCCCCCCCATCAACCCTCTCTCTGTACACACACAGCCCCCCCCCCCATCAACCCTCTCTCTGTACACACACAGCCCCCCCCCCCCCATCAACCCTCTCTCTGTACACACACAGCCCCCCCCCCCCCCATCAACCCTCTCTCTGTACACACACTCCCCTCTCTCTGTACACACACAGCCCCCCCCCCATCAACACTCTCTCTGTACACACAGCCCCCCCCCCCCCCATCAACCCTCTCTCTGTACACACACAGGCCCCCCCATCAACCCTCTCTCTGTACACACACAGCACCCCCCATCAACCCTCTCTCTGTACACACACAGTCCCCCCCCATCTCCCCTCACTCTGTACACACACAGCCCCCCCCCCCATCTCCCCTCACTCTGTACACACACAGCCCCCCCATCTCCCCTCTCTCTGTACACACACAGCCCCCCCCATCTCCCTCTCTCTGTACACACACAGCCCCCCCCATCTCCCCTCTCTCTGTACACACACAGCCCCCCCATCTCCCTCACTCTGTACACACACAGCCCCCCATCTCCCCTCTCTCTGTACACACACAGCCCCCCATCTCCCCTCTCTCTGTACACATACAGCCCCCCCATCTCCCCTCTCTCTGTACACACAGCCCCCCCCATCAACCCTCTCTCTGTACACACAGCCCCCCCCCCATCAACCCTCTCTCTGTACACACACAGCCCCCCCCCCCATCAACCCTCTCTCTGTACACACACAGCACCCCCCATCAACCCTCTCTCTGTACACACACAGCCCCCCCCCCCATCAACCCTCTCTCTGTACACACACAGCCCCCCCCCCCCATCAACCCTCTCTCTGTACACACACAGCCCCCCCCATCAACCCTCTCTCTGTACACACACTCCCCTCTCTCTGTACACACACAGCCCCCCCCCCATCAACACTCTCTCTGTACACACAGCCCCCCCATCAACCCTCTCTCTGTACACACACAGGCCCCCCCATCAACCCTCTCTCTGTACACACACAGCACCCCCCATCAACCCTCTCTCTGTACACACACAGCACCCCCCATCAACCCTCTCTCTGTACACACACAGCCCCCCCCCCCCCATCAACCCTCTCTCTGTACACACACTCCCCTCTCTCTGTACACACACAGCCCCCCCATCTCCCCTCTCTCTGTACACACACAGCCCCCCCCATCTCCCCTCTCTCTGTACACACACAGCCCCCCCATCTCCCCTCTCTCTATACACACACAGCCCCCCCCCATCTCCCCTCTCTCTGTACACACACAGCCCCCCCCCCATCTCCCCTCTCTCTGTACACACACAGCCCCCCCCATCTCCCCTATCTCTGTACACACACAGCCCCCCCCCCATCTCCCCTATCTCTGTACACACACAGCCCCCCCATCTCCCCTCTCTCTGCACACACACAGCCCCCCATCTCCCCTCTCTCTGCACACATACAGCCCTCCCCATCTCCCCTCTCTCTGTACACATACAGCCCTCCCCATCTCCCCTCTCTCTGTACACATACAGCCCTCCCCATCTCCCCTCTCTCTGAACACACACAGCCCCCCCCCCCATCTCCCCTCTCTCTGTACACACACAGCCCCCCCCCCCCCATTAACACTCTCTCTGTATACACAGCCCCCCCCCCCATCAACACTCTCTCTGTACACACACAGCCCCCCCCCCATCAACCCTCTCTCTGTACACACACAGCCCCCCCCCCATCAACCCTCTCTCTGTACACACACTCCCCTCTCTCTGTACACACACAGCCCCCCCCCCCCATCAACACTCTCTCTGTACACACAGCCCCCCCCCATCAACCCTCTCTCTGTACACACAGGCCCCCCCATCAACCCTCTCTCTGTACACACACAGCACCCCCCATCAACCCTCTCTCTGTACACACACAGCCCCCCCCCCATCAACCCTCTCTCTGTACACACACAGCCCCCCCCATCAACCCTCTCTCTGTACACACACAGCCCCCCCCCCCCATCAACCCTCTCTCTGTACACACACTCCCCTCTCTCTGTACACACACAGCCCCCCCATCTCCCCTCTCTCTGTACACACACAGCCCCCCCATCTCCCCTCTCTCTGTACACACACAGCCCCCCCCATCTCCCCTCTCTCTGTACACACACAGCCCCCCCCATCTCCCCTCTCTCTGTACACACACAGCCCCCCCATCTCCCCTATCTCTGTACACACACAGCCCCCCCCATCTCCCCTATCTCTGCACACACACAGCCCCCCCCATCTCCCCTATCTCTGCACACACACAGCCCCCCATCTCCCCTCTCTCTGCACACACACAGCTCCCCATCTCCCCTCTCTCTGCACACACACAGCCCCCCCCATCTCCCCTCTCTCTGTACACACACAGCCCCCCCCCATCTCCCCTCTCTCTGTACACACACAGCCCCCCCCCCATCTCCCCTCTCTCTGTACACACACAGCCCCCCCCATCTCCCCTCTCTCTGTACACACACAGCCCCCCCATCTCCCCTATCTCTGTACACACACAGCCCCCCATCTCCCCTCTCTGCACACACACAGCTCCCCATCTCCCCTCTCTCTGCACACACACAGCCCCCCCATCTCCCCTCTCTCTGTACACACACAGCCCCCCATCTCCCCTCTCTGTGTACACACACAGCCCCCCATCTCCCCTCTCTGTGTACACACACAGCTCCCCCATCTCCCCTCTCTGTGTACACACACAGCCCCCCCCCCATCCCCCCTCTCTCTGTACACACACACACACAGCCCCACCCATCTCCCTTCTCCCTGTACACACACAGCCCCCCCCATCCCCCATCTCTCTGTACACACACACACACAGCCCCACCCATCTCCCCTCTCCCTGTACACACACAGCCCCCCCATCTCCCCTCTCTCTGTACACACACAGCCCCCCATCTCCCCTCACTCTGTACACACACAGTCCCCCCCCATCTCCCCTCACTCTGTACACACACAGCCCCCCCCCCCATCTCCCCTCACTCTGTACACACACAGCCCCCCCCCCATCTCCCCTCACTCTGTACACACACAGCCCCCCCCCATCTCCCCTCTCTCTGTACACACACAGCCCCCCCCATCTCCCCTCTCTCTGTACACACACAGCCCCCCCCATCTCCCCTCACTCTGTACACACACAGCCCCCCCATCTCCCCTCTCTCTGTACACACACAGCCCCCCATCTCCCCTCTCTCTGTACACACACATCCCCCCATCTCCCCTCTCTCTGTACACACACAGCCCCCCATCTCCTCTCTCTCTGTACACACACAGCCCCCCATCTCCCCTCTCTCTGTACACACACAGCCCCCCCCCATCTCCGTGTACACACACAGCCCCCCATCTCCCCTCTCTCTGTACACACACAGCCCCCCCCCCCCATCTCCGTGTACACACACAGCCCCCCCCCCCATCTCCCCTCTCTCTGTACACACACAGCACCCCATCTCCCCTCTCTCTGTACACACACAGCCCCCCATCTCCCCTCTCTCTGTACACACACAGCCCCCCATCTCCCCTCTCTCTGTACACAAAGCCCCCCCATCTCCCCTCTCTCTGTACACACACAGCCCCCCATCTAACCTCTCTCTGTACACACACAGCCCCCCATCTCCCCTCTCTCTGTACACACACAGCCCCCCATCTCCCCTCTCTCTGTACACACAGAGCCCCACCATCTCCCCTCTCCCTGTACACACACAGCCCCCCATCTCCCCCCTCTCTCTCTGTACACACACAGCCCCCCCCCCCCATCTCCCCTCTCTCTGCACACACACAGCACCCCCCCATCTCCCCTCTCTCTGCACACACACAGCACCCCCCCATCTCCCCTCTCTCTGCACACACACAGCACCCCCCCATCTCCCCTCTCTCTGTACACACACAGCCCCACCCATCTCCCCTCTCCCTGTACACACACAGCCCCCCATCTCCCCTCTCTCTGTACACACAAAGCCCCCCATCTCCCCTCTCTCTGTACACACACAGCCCCCCCATCTCCCCTCTCTCTGTACACACACAGCCCCCCCCCCATCTCCCCTCTCTCTGCACACACACACACAGCACCCCCCCATCTCCCCTCTCTCTGTACACACACAGCACCCCCCCATCTCCCCTCTCTCTGTACACACACAGCCCCCCCCCCCATCTCCCCTCTCTCTGCACACACACAGCACCCCTCCCATCTCCCCTCTCTCTGTACACACACAGCACCCCCCCATCTCCCCTCTCTCTGTACACACACAGCACCCCCCCATCTCCCCTTACACACACAGCCCCCCCCCCCCCATCTCCCCTCTCTCTCTCTCTGTACACACAGCACCCCCCCCATCTCCCCTTACACACACACAGCCCCCCCCCCATCTCCCCTCTCTCTGTACACACAGCCCCCCCCCATCTCCCCTCTCTCTGTACACACACAGCCCCCCCATCTCCCCTCTCTCTGTACACACAGCCCCCCCATCTCCCCTCTCTCTGTACACACACAGCCCCCCCATCTCCCCTCTCTCTGTACACACAGCCCCCCCATCTCCCCTCTCCCTGTACACACACAGCCCCCCCATCTCCCAGCCCCGCCCCTCCCCTCGCCGGGTCACTCACCCGGGTCCCGCAGCCCGCAGCATTGCCTTTAGGAAGTGCAGCTTTGTTATGATGTTGGAGGCGGCCGCTGATTGGACGGCCGCGTGTCAGGCAGTGTGTGGGCGGAAATGGGTGCGGCCGGTGATTGGACAGAGGACTGGTTTGTCAGATAGGATGTGGGCGGTGCTGCCACCTAGTGGTTTCTGGGAGGTGTAGTTCAGGAGTTGCTGCATGAGAGATGATGTGTCTCTCAGTTCCTGCCCCCAGTGATGTCACGTGACAGGGTCCCAGCTGCAGTGGGGAGGGTTGGGGTGTATGGGGTATGAGGGGTCAGTGTTACCTTTAATCCGGGACACATATTAATTACACAGGTTCTGTGGTTGGCTTTCACCTGGTTTTAAACTGCCACAGAACCTGTGTAATTAATATGTTCCCGGATTAAAGAGGTGAGTTGGTCACCCTAGTGTTACCCCAGGTAGTGACATAAGTAGTGAGGGGGCGGATGTCTGTACCGGAGGAGCGTAGCCACCGCCGCGCCAAAGCGTAATACCGCAAGCCGTAAAGCAGGGATGGGAACCTATTGCCCTCCAGCTGTTATTGAACTACACATCCCAGCATGCCCTGCTACAGTTTTGTTATTTGGCCATGCTTAAATTGTTTCAGGGCATGCTGGGATGTATTGGAGGGCCAAAGGTTCCCTTTCTCTGCCGTACAGTAACCTGGGACGGCCAATCACAGGCACCGGATTGGTCGTTATCATCAATGGTCACCAATACCTGTACGCCATGGAGCAAATCTTAATCAAGCCGACTATAGGTTTTCCTGATGTTAATTCTGTATTTTACAGACGCCATCGATGGAGGATACGTTTTGACTCTGGAGCGTCCGTCGTGTTTGCCACTTCCATTCATAATCAATGAACCCGGCCACCACTTCCTACTGACCTCAGAAGCTTCCATGGTTCCTGTAATACCATACTTGCCTACTATTGAAAACTAGTTTCAGGAAGATTATAGTTGGAAATAGAATTTTGCACAGCCCTCCATTGAGGGGGCGTGTCATGCTCCACCTAAAGGGCGTGTCTAGTTCCATATATGAAGAGATTGTGACCGCAGCACCTAGAAGCGTGGCTGTGTACTGCTACATCTGAAAGACGCTCAAAACAGAGAGCTTTAGCTGCTTTCAGCTCAAAGCTGCCCAGTGTGTATGGCCCGGCGATGAGCGCTCCCACATCATCACCACAGGAAAGCCGACCGTCTGCTGATCAGATGAGCAGCTTTGAGGACGGCTTTGCATAACGCTGGGCTATGCAAAATCGTAACCCCCCCCCCCCACTGGTGACTGTGCAGTGTGTGTGGACCTTTAGATCCAAATGTAGATGAGCAGCAAAGCAGTTAGTAAGAGATACTATACTTGGTAACGTGCTGGGTAATGGTGCTGATTATTCAATGTAAATGTATCTGTCTCTCATTCCTTTTCCCCAAAATGTAACAGTGTAATGTGGGCTAGGTGACATGAGGGAGATTGCTAGACTAATGAGGGAGAGAGGGAGATTGCTGCTATGTCAGTGAGTCTCCTGCAGAATGCAGGAGGGGAGGTAACTATGATGTAACAGTGTAATGTGAGCTAGGTGACATGGGGGAGATTACTAGACTAATGAGGGAGAGAGGGAGATTGCTGCTATGTCAGGGAGTCTCCTGCAGAATGCAGGAGGGGAGGTAACTATGATGTAACAGTGTAATGTGGGCTAGGTGACATGGGGGAGATTGCTAGACTAATGATCGAGAAAGGGAGATTGCTGCTATGTCAGGGAGTCTCCTGCAGAATGCAGGAGGGGAGGTAACTATGATGTAACAGTGTAATGTGGGCTAGGTGACATGGGGGAGATTGCTAGACTAATGAGGGAGATAGGGAGATTGCTGCTATGTCAGGGAGTCTCCTGCAGAATGCAGGAGGGAAGGTAACTATGATGTAACAGTGTAATGTGGGCTAGGTGACATGAGGGAGACTGTTAGACTAATGAGGGAGAGAGGGAGATTGCTGCTATGTCAGGGAGTCTCCTGCAGAATGCAGAATGGGAGGTAACTATGATGTAACAGTGTAATGTGGGCTAGGTGACATGAGGGAGATTGCAAGACTAATGAGGGAGAGAGGGAGATTGCTGCTATGTCAGGGAGTCTCCTGCAGAATGCAGAATGGGAGGTAACTATGATGTAACAGTGTAATGTGGGCTAGGTGACATGAGGGAGATTGCTAGACGAATGAGAGAGAGAGGGAGATTGCTGCTATGTCAGGGAGTCTCCTGCAGAATGCAGGAAGGGAGGTAACTATGATGTAACAGTGTAATGTGGGCTAGGTGACATGAGGGAGATTCTAGACTAATGAAGGAGAGAGGGAGATTGCTGCTATGTCAGGCAGACTCCTGCAGAATGCAGGAGGGGAGGTAACTATGATGTAACAGTGTAATGTGGGCTAGGTGACATGAGGGAGATTGCTAGACTAATGAGGGAGAGAGGGAGATTGCTGCTATGTCAGGGAGTCTCCTGCAGAATGCTAGAGGGGAGGTAACTATGATGTAACAGTGTAATGTGGGCTAGGTGACATGAGGGAGATTCTAGACTAATGAAGGAGAGAGGGAGATTGCTGCTATGTCAGGGAGTCTCCTGCAGAATGCAGGAGGGGAGGTAACTATGATGTAACAGTATAATGTGGGCTAGGTGACATGAGGGAGATTGCTAGACTAATGAGGGAGAGAGGGAGATTGCTGCTATGTAAGGGAGTCTCCTGCAGAATGCAGAAGGTGAGGTAACTATGATGTAACAGTGTAATGTGGGCTAGGTGACATGAGGGAGATTGCTAGACTAATGAAGAGAGAGGGAGATTGCGGCTATGTCAGGGAGTCTCCTGCAGAATGCAGGAGGGGAGGTAACTATGGTGTAACAGTGTAATGTGGGCTAGGTGACATGAGGGAGATTGCTAGACTAATGAGGGAGAGAGGGAGATGGCTGTTATGTCAGTGAGTCTCCTGCAGAATGCTAGAGGGGAGGTAACTATGGTGTAACAGTGTAATGTGGGCTAGGTGACATGGGGGAGATTGCTAGACTAATGAGGGAGAGAGGGAGATTGGTGCTATGTCAGGGAGTCTCCTGCAGTATGCAGGAGGGGAGGGAACTATGATGTAACAGTGTAATGTAGGCTAGGTGACATGAGGGAGATTGCTAAACTAATGAAGGAGAGAGGGAGATTGCGGCTATGTCAGGGAGTCTCCTGCAGAACGCAGGAGGGGAGGTAACTATGATGTAACAGTGTAATGTGTGCTAGGTGACATGTGGGAGATTGCTAGACTAATGAAGGATAGAGGGAGATTGCTGCTCTGTCAGGGAGTCTCCTGCAGAATGCAGGAGGGTAGGTAACTATGATGTAACAGTGTAATGTAGGCTAGGTGACATGGGGGAGATTGCTAGACTAATGAGGGAGAGAGGAGATTGCTGCTCTGTCAGGGAGTCTCCTGCAGAATGCAGGAGGGTAGGTAACTATGATGTAACAGTGTAATGTAGGCTAGGTGACATGGGGGAGATTGCTAGACTAATGAGGGAGAGAGGGAGATTGCGGCTATGTCAGGGAGTCTCCTGCAGAACGCAGGAGGGGAGGTAACTATGATGTAACAGTGTAATGTGTGCTAGGTGACATGTGGGAGATTGCTAGACTAATGAAGGATAGAGGGAGATTGCTGCTATGTCAGGGAGTCTCCTGCAGAATGCAGGAGGGTAGGTAACTATGATGTAACAGTGTAATGTAGGCTAGGTGACATGGGGGAGATTGCTAGACTAATGAGGGAGAGAGGGAGATTGCGGCTATGTCAGGGAGTCTCCTGCAGAGTACAGGAGGGGAGGTAACTATGGTGTAACAGTGTAATGTGGGCTAGGTGACATGAGGGAGATTGCTAGACTAATGACGGAGAGAGGGAGATTGCTGCTCTGTCAGGGAGTCTCCTGCAGAATGCAGGAGGGGAGGTAACTATGATGTAACAGTGTAATGTAGGCTAGGTGACATGGGGGAGATTGCTAGACTAATGAGGGAGAGAGGGAGATTGCGGCTATGTCAGGGAGTCTCCTGCAGAATGCAGGAGGGGAGGTAACTATGATGTAACAGTGTAATGTGGGCTAGGTGACATGAGGGAGATTGCTAGACTAATGAGGGAGAGAGGGAGATTGCTGCAATATCAGGGAGTCTCCTGCAGAATGTGTATTATACAGCACATGGAGACTGGTGCGGCGCTGTGTATTATACAGCACATTGGACTGGTGCGGCGCTGTGTATTATACAGCACATGGAGACTGGTGCGGCGCTGTGTATTATACAGCACATGGAGTATGGTGCGGCGCTGTGTATTATACAGCACATGGAGTCTGGTGCGGCGCTGTGTATTATACAGCACATGGAGACTGGTGCGGCGCTCTGTATTATACAGCACATGGAGACTGGTGCGGCGCTGTGTATTATACAGCACATGGAGAGTGGTGCGGCGCTGTGTATTATACAGCACATGGAGACTGGTGCGGCGCTGTGTATTATACAGCACATTGGACTGGTGCGGCGCTGTGTATTATACAGCACATGGAGACTGGTGCGGCGCTGTGTATTATACAGCACATGGAGTATGGTGCGGCGCTGTGTATTATACAGCACATGGAGTCTGGTGCGGCGCTGTGTATTATACAGCACATGGAGACTGGTGCGGCGCTGTGTATTATACAGCACATGGAGACTGGTGCGGTGCTGTGTATTATACAGCACATGGAGACTGGTGCGGCGCTGTGTATTATACAGCACATGGAGACTGGTGCGGCGCTGTGTATTATACAGCACATGGAGACTGGTGCGGCGCTGTGTATTATACAGCACATGGAGTATGGTGCGGCGCTGTGTATTATACAGCACATGGAGTCTGGTGCGGCGCTGTGTATTATACAGCACATGGAGACTGGTGCGGCGCTCTGTATTATACAGCACATGGAGACTGGTGCGGCGCTGTGTATTATACAGCACATGGAGACTGGTGCGGCGCTGTGTATTATACAGCACATGGAGACTGGTGCGGTGCTGTGTATTATACAGCACATGGAGACTGGTGCGGCGCTGTGTATTATACAGCACATGGAGACTGGTGCGGCGCTGTGTATTATACAGCACATGGAGACTGGTGCGGCGCTGTGTATTATACAGCACATGGAGACTGGTGCGGCGCTCTGTATTATACAGCACATGGAGACTGGTGCGGTGCTGTGTATTATACAGCACATGGAGACTGGTGCGGCGCTCTGTATTATACAGCACATGGAGACTGGTGCGGCGCTGTGTATTATACAGCACATGGAGACTGGTGCGGTGCTCTGTATTATACAGCACATGGAGACTGGTGCGGCCATGTGTATTATACAGCACATGGAGACTGGTGCGGCGCTGTGTATTATACAGCACATGGAGACTGGTGCGGCGCTGTGTATTATACAGCACATTGGACTGGTGCGGCGCTGTGTATTATACAGCACATGGAGACTGGTGCGGCGCTGTGTATTATACAGCACATGGAGACTGGTGCGGTGCTGTGTATTATACAGCACATGGAGACTGGTGCGGCGCTGTGTATTATACAGCACATGGAGACTGGTGCGGCGCTGTGTATTATACAGAACATGGAGTATGGTGCGGCGCTGTGTATTATACAGCACATTGGACTGGTGCGGCGCTGTGTATTATACAGCACATGGAGACTGGTGCGGCGCTGTGTATTATACAGGACATTGGACTGGTGCGGTGCTCTGTATTATACAGCACATGGAGACTGGTGCGGCGCTGTGTATTATACAGCACATGGAGACTGGTGCGGCGCTGTGTATTATACAGCACATGGAGACTGGTGCGGTGCTCTGTATTATACAGCACATTGGACTGGTGCGGCGCTGTGTATTATACAGCACATGGAGTCTGGTGCGGCGCTGTGTATTATACAGCACATGGAGACTGGTGCGGCGCTGTGTATTATACAGCACATGGAGACTGGTGCGGCGCTGTGTATTATACAGCACCGGGAGACTGGTGCGGCGCTGTGTATTATACAGCACATGGAGACTGGTGCTGCGCTGTGTATTACACAGCACATGGAGTCTGGTGCGGCGCTGTGTATTACACAGCACATGGAGACTGGTGCGGTGCTCTGTATTACACAGCACATGGAGACTGGTGCGGCGCTGTGTATTATACAGCACATGGAGACTGGTGCGGCGCTGTGTATTATACAGCACATGGAGTCTGGTGCGGCGCTGTGTATTATACAGCACATGGAGACTGGTGCGGCGCTGTGTATTATACAGCACATGGAGACTGGTGCGGCGCTGTGTATTATACAGCACATGGAGACTGGTGCGGCGCTGTGTATTATACAGCACATGGAGACTGGTGCGGTGCTCTGTATTATACAGCACATGGAGACTGGTGCGGTGCTGTGTATTATACAGAACATGGAGACTGGTGCGGCGCTGTGTATTATACAGCACATGGAGACTGGTGCGGCGCTGTGTATTATACAGCACATGGAGACTGGTGCGGCGCTGTGTATTATACAGCACATGGAGACTGGTGCGGCGCTGTGTATTATACAGCACATGGAGTATGGTGCGGCGCTGTGTATTATACAGCACATGGAGACTGGTGCGGCGCTGTGTATTATACAGCACATTGGACTGGTGCGGCGCTGTGTATTATACAGCACATGGAGGCTGGTGCGGCGCTGTGTATTATACAGCACATGGAGACTGGTGCGGCGCTCTGTATTATACAGCACATGGAGACTGGTGCGGCGCTGTGTATTATACAGCACATGGAGACTGGTGCGGCGCTGTGTATTATACAGGACATTGGACTGGTGCGGTGCTCTGTATTATACAGCACATGGAGACTGGTGCGGTGCTGTGTATTATACAGCACATGGAGACTGGTGCGGCGCTGTGTATTATACAGCACATGGAGACTGGTGCGGCGCTGTGTATTATACAGCACATGGAGTCTGGTGCGGCGCTGTGTATTATACAGCACATGGAGACTGGTGCGGCGCTGTGTATTATACAGCACATGGAGATTGGTGCGGCGCTGTGTATTATACAGCACATGGAGACTGGTGCGGCGCTGTGTATTATACAGCACATGGAGACTGGTGCGGCGCTGTGTATTATACAGCACATGGAGACTGGTGCGGTGCTCTGTATTACACAGCACATGGAGACTGGTGCGGCGCTGTGTATTATACAGCACATGGAGACTGGTGCGGCGCTGTGTATTATACAGCACATGGAGTATGGTGCGGCGCTGTGTATTATACAGCACATGGAGACTGGTGTGGCGCTGTGTATTATACAGCACATGGAGTATGGTGCGGCGCTGTGTATTATACAGCACATGGAGACTGGTGTGGCGCTGTGTATTATACAGCACATTGGACTGGTGCGGCGCTGTGTATTATACAGCACATGGAGACTGGTGCGGTGCTCTGTATTATACAGCACATGGAGACTGGTGCGGTGCTCTGTATTACACAGCACATGGAGACTGGTGCGGCGCTGTGTATTATACAGCACATGGAGACTGGTGCGGTGCTCTGTATTATACAGCACATGGAGACTGGTGCGGCGCTGTGTATTATACAGCACATGGAGACTGGTGCGGTGCTCTGTATTACACAGCACATGGAGACTGGTGCGGCGCTGTGTATTATACAGCACATGGAGACTGGTGCGGCGCTGTGTATTATACAGCACATGGAGACTGGTGCGTTGCTCTGTGTATTATACAGCACATTGGACTGGTGCGGCGCTGTGTATTATACAGCACATGGAGTATGGTGCGGCGCTGTGTATTATACAGCACATGGAGTATGGTGCGGCGCTGTGTATTATACAGCACATGGAGACTGGTGCGGTGCTCTGTATTACACAGCACATGGAGACTGGTGCGGCGCTGTGTATTATACAGCACATGGAGACTGGTGCGGCGCTGTGTATTATACAGCACATGGAGTCTGGTGCGGCGCTGTGTATTATACAGCACATGGAGACTGGTGCGGTGCTCTGTATTACACAGCACATGGAGACTGGTGCGGCGCTGTGTATTATACAGCACATGGAGACTGGTGCGGCGCTGTGTATTATACAGCACATGGAGACTGGTGCGTTGCTCTGTGTATTATACAGCACATGGAGACTGGTGCGGCGCTGTGTATTATACAGCACATGGAGTATGGTGCGGCGCTGTGTATTATACAGCACATGGAGTATGGTGCGGCGCTTTGTATTATACAGCACATGGAGTCTGGTGCGGCGCTGTGTATTATACAGCACATGGAGACTGGTGCGGCGCTGTGTATTATACAGCACATGGAGACTGGTGCGGCGCTGTGTATTATACAGCACATGGAGACTGGTGCGGCGCTGTGTATTATACAGCACATGGAGACTGGTGCGGCGCTGTGTATTATACAGCACAGACTGGTGCGGCGCTGTGTATTATACAGCACATTGGACTGGTGCGGCGCTGTGTATTATACAGCACATGGAGACTGGTGCGGCGCTGTGTATTATACAGCACATGGAGTATGGTGCGGCGCTGTGTATTATACAGCACATGGAGACTGGTGCGGCGCTGTGTATTATACAGCACATGGAGTATGGTGCGGCGCTGTGTATTATACAGCACATGGAGACTGGTGCGGCGCTGTGTATTATACAGCACATGGAGACTGGTGCGGTGCTCTGTATTACACAGCACATGGAGACTGGTGCGGCGCTGTGTATTATACAGCACATGGAGTATGGTGCGGCGCTGTGTATTATACAGCACATTGGACTGGTGCGGCGCTGTGTATTATACAGCACATGGAGACTGGTGCGGCGCTGTGTATTATACAGCACATGGAGTCTGGTGCGGCGCTGTGTATTATACAGCACATGGAGACTGGTGCGGCGCTGTGTATTATACAGCACATGGAGTCTGGTGCTGCGCTGTGTATTATACAGCACATGGAGACTGGTGCGGCGCTGTGTATTATACAGCACATGGAGACTGGTGCGGCGCTGTGTATTATACAGCACATGGAGTCTGGTGCTGCGCTGTGTATTATACAGCACATGGAGTATGGTGCGGCGCTGTGTATTATACAGCACATGGAGACTGGTGCGGCGCTGTGTATTATACAGCACATGGAGACTGGTGCGGCGCTGTGTATTATACAGCACATGGAGACTGGTGTGGCGCTGTGTATTATACAGCACATGGAGACTGGTGCGGCGCTCTGTATTATACAGCACATGGAGACTGGTGCGGCGCTGTGTATTATACAGCACATGGAGACTGGTGCGGCGCTGTGTATTATACAGCACATGGAGACTGGTGCGGCGCTGTGTATTATACAGCACATGGAGACTGGTGCGGCGCTGTGTATTATACAGCACATGGAGACTGGTGCGGCGCTGTGTATTATACAGCACATGGAGACTGGTGCGTTGCTCTGTGTATTATACAGCACATGGAGACTGGTGCGGCGCTGTGTATTATACAGCACATGGAGTCTGGTGCGGCGCTGTGTATTATACAGCACATGGAGACTGGTGCGGTGCTCTGTATTATACAGCACATGGAGACTGGTGCGGCGCTGTGTATTATACAGCACATGGAGTCTGGTGCGGCGCTGTGTATTATACAGCACATGGAGACTGGTGCGGTGCTCTGTATTATACAGCACATGGAGACTGGTGCGGCGCTGTGTATTATACAGCACATGGAGACTGGTGCGGCGCTGTGTATTATACAGCACATGGAGACTGGTGCGGCGCTGTGTATTATACAGCACATGGAGTCTGGTGCGGCGCTGTGTATTATACAGCACATGGAGACTGGTGCGGTGCTCTGTATTATACAGCACATGGAGACTGGTGCGGCGCTGTGTATTATACAGCACATGGAGACTGGTGCGGTGCTGTGTATTATACAGCACATGGAGACTGGTACGGCGCTGTGTATTATACAGCACATGGAGACTGGTGCGGCGCTGTGTATTATACAGCACATGGAGACTGGTGCGGCGCTGTGTATTATACAGCACATTGGACTGGTGCGGCGCTGTGTATTATACAGAACATTGGACTGGTGCGGCGCTGTGTATTATACAGCACATGGAGACTGGTGCGGTGCTCTGTATTATACAGCACATGGAGACTGGTGCGGCGCTCTGTATTATACAGCACATGGAGACTGGTGCGGCGCTGTGTATTATACAGCACATGGAGACTGGTGCGGCGCTGTGTATTATACAGCACATGGAGACTGGTGCGGTGCTCTGTATTATACAGCACATGGAGTATGGTGCGGCGCTGTGTATTATACAGCACATGGAGACTGGTGCGGCGCTGTGTATTATACAGCACATGGAGACTGGTGCGGCGCTGTGTATTATACAGCACATGGAGTATGGTGCGGCGCTGTGTATTATACAGCACATGGAGACTGGTGTGGCGCTGTGTATTATACAGCACATTGGACTGGTGCGGCGCTGTGTATTATACAGCACATGGAGACTGGTGCGGCGCTGTGTATTATACAGCACATGGAGACTGGTGCGGCGCTGTGTATTATACAGCACATGGAGTCTGGTGCGGCGCTGTGTATTATACAGCACATGGAGACTGGTGCGGTGCTCTGTATTACACAGCACATGGAGACTGGTGCGGCGCTGTGTATTATACAGCACATGGAGACTGGTGCGGCGCTGTGTATTATACAGCACATGGAGTATGGTGCGGCGCTGTGTATTATACAGCACATGGAGTATGGTGCGGCGCTGTGTATTATACAGCACATGGAGACTGGTGCGGTGCTCTGTATTACACAGCACATGGAGACTGGTGCGGCGCTGTGTATTATACAGCACATGGAGACTGGTGCGGCGCTGTGTATTATACAGCACATGGAGACTGGTGCGGCGCTGTGTATTATACAGCACATGGAGTCTGGTGCGGCGCTGTGTATTATACAGCACATGGAGACTGGTGCGGCGCTGTGTATTATACAGCACATGGAGACTGGTGCGGCGCTGTGTATTATACAGCACATGGAGTCTGGTGCTGCGCTGTGTATTATACAGCACATGGAGACTGGTGCGGCGCTGTGTATTATACAGCACATGGAGACTGGTGCGGCGCTGTGTATTATACAGCACATGGAGACTGGTGCGGCGCTGTGTATTATACAGCACATGGAGACTGGTGCGGTGCTCTGTATTATACAGCACATGGAGACTGGTGCGGTGCTCTGTATTATACAGCACATGGAGACTGGTGCGGCGCTGTGTATTATACAGCACATGGAGACTGGTGCGGCGCTGTGTATTATACAGAACATGGAGACTGGTGCGGTGCTGTGTATTATACAGCACATGGAGTATGGTGCGGCGCTGTGTATTATACAGCACATGGAGACTGGTGCGGCGCTGTGTATTATACAGCACATGGAGACTGGTGCGGCGCTGTGTATTATACAGCACATGGAGACTGGTGCGGCGCTGTGTATTATACAGCACATGGAGTCTGGTGCGGCGCTGTGTATTATACAGCACATGGAGACTGGTGCGGCGCTCTGTATTATACAGCACATGGAGACTGGTGCGGCGCTCTGTATTATACAGCACATGGAGACTGGTGCGGCGCTCTGTATTATACAGCACATGGAGACTGGTGCGGCGCTGTGTATTATACAGCACATGGAGTATGGTGCGGCGCTGTGTATTATACAGCACATGGAGACTGGTGCGGCGCTGTGTATTATACAGCACATGGAGTCTGGTGCTGCGCTGTGTATTATACAGCACATGGAGACTGGTGCGGCGCTGTGTATTATACAGCACATGGAGAGTGGTGCGGCGCTCTGTATTATACAGCACATGGAGACTGGTGCGGCGCTGTGTATTATACAGCACATGGAGTCTGGTGCAGTGCTCTGTATTATACAGCACATGGAGACTGGTGCGGCGCTCTGTATTATACAGCACATGGAGACTGGTGCGGCGCTGTGTATTATACAGCACATGGAGACTGGTGCGGTGCTCTGTATTATACAGCACATGGAGTCTGGTGCGGCGCTGTGTATTATACAGCACATGGAGTCTGGTGCGGCGCTGTGTATTATACAGCACATTGGACTGGTGCAGTGCTCTGTATTATACAGCACATGGAGACTGGTGCGGCGCTGTGTATTATACAGGACATTGGACTGGTGCGGCGCTGTGTATTATACAGCACATGGAGACTGGTGCGGCGCTCTGTATTATACAGCACATGGAGACTGGTGCGGCGCTGTGTATTATACAGCACATGGAGTCTGGTGCGGCGCTGTGTATTATACAGCACATGGAGACTGGTGCGGCGCTCTGTATTATACAGCACATGGAGACTGGTGCGGCGCTGTGTATTATACAGCACATGGAGACTGGTGCGGCGCTGTGTATTATACAGCACATGGAGACTGGTGCGGCGCTGTGTATTATACAGCACATGGAGACTGGTGCGGCGCTGTGTATTATACAGCACATGGAGTCTGGTGCTGCGCTGTGTATTATACAGCACATGGAGTATGGTGCGGCGCTCTGTATTATACAGCACATGGAGACTGGTGCGGCGCTGTGTATTATACAGCACATGGAGTATGGTGCGGCGCTGTGTATTATACAGCACATGGAGACTGGTGCGGCGCTGTGTATTATACAGCACATGGAGACTGGTGCGGCGCTCTGTATTATACAGCACATGGAGACTGGTGCGGCGCTGTGTATTATACAGCACATGGAGTATGGTGCGGCGCTGTGTATTATACAGCACATGGAGACTGGTGCGGCGCTGTGTATTATACAGCACATGGAGACTGGTGCGGCGCTGTGTATTATACAGCACATGGAGACTGGTGCGGCGCTGTGTATTATACAGCACATGGAGACTGGTGCGGCGCTGTGTATTATACAGCACATGGAGACTGGTGCGGCGCTGTGTATTATACAGCACATTGGACTGGTGCAGTGCTCTGTATTATACAGCACATTGGACTGGTGCGGCGCTGTGTATTATACAGCACATGGAGACTGGTGCGGCGCTGTGTATTATACAGCACATGGAGACTGGTGCGGCGCTGTGTATTATACAGCACATGGAGACTGGTGCGGCGCTGTGTATTATACAGCACATGGAGACTGGTGCGTTGCTCTGTGTATTATACAGCACATGGAGACTGGTGCGGCGCTGTGTATTATACAGCACATGGAGTCTGGTGCGGCGCTGTGTATTATACAGCACATGGAGACTGGTGCGGCGCTGTGTATTATACAGCACATGGAGACTGGTGCGTTGCTCTGTGTATTATACAGCACATTGGACTGGTGCGGCGCTGTGTATTATACAGCACATGGAGACTGGTGCGGCGCTGTGTATTATACAGCACATGGAGACTGGTGCGGCGCTGTGTATTACAGCACATGGAGTCTGGTGCGGCGCTGTGTATTATACAGCACATGGAGACTGGTGCGGCGCTGTGTATTATACAGCACATGGAGACTGGTGCGGCGCTGTGTATTATACAGCACATGGAGTCTGGTGCGGCGCTGTGTATTATACAGCACATGGAGACTGGTGCGGCGCTCTGTATTATACAGCACATGGAGACTGGTGCGGCGCTCTGTATTATACAGCACATGGAGACTGGTGCGGCGCTCTGTATTATACAGCACATGGAGTCTGGTGCGGCGCTGTGTATTATACAGCACATGGAGACTGGTGCGGCGCTCTGTATTATACAGCACATGGAGACTGGTGCGGCGCTGTGTATTATACAGCACATGGAGACTGGTGCGGCGCTGTGTATTATACAGCACATGGAGACTGGTGCGGTGCTGTGTATTATACAGCACATGGAGTATGGTGCGGCGCTGTGTATTATACAGCACATGGAGACTGGTGCGGCGCTGTGTATTATACAGCACATGGAGACTGGTGCGGCGCTGTGTATTATACAGCACATGGAGACTGGTGCGGTGCTCTGTATTATACAGCACATGGAGACTGGTGCGGTGCTCTGTATTATACAGCACATGGAGACTGGTGCGGCGCTGTGTATTATACAGCACATTGGACTGGTGCGGTGCTCTGTATTACAGCACATGGAGACTGGTGCGGCGCTGTGTATTATACAGCACATGGAGACTGGTGCGGCGCTGTGTATTATACAGCACATGGAGACTGGTGCGGCGCTGTGTATTATACAGCACATGGAGACTGGTGCGGCGCTCTGTATTATACAGCACATGGAGACTGGTGCGGCGCTCTGTATTATACAGCACATGGAGACTGGTGCGGCGCTGTGTATTATACAGCACATGGAGACTGGTGCGGCGCTGTGTATTATACAGCACATGGAGTCTGGTGCGGCGCTGTGTATTATACAGCACATGGAGACTGGTGCGGTGCTCTGTATTATACAGCACATGGAGACTGGTGCGGCGCTGTGTATTATACAGCACATGGAGACTGGTGCGGCGCTGTGTATTATACAGCACATGGAGACTGGTGCGGCGCTCTGTATTATACAGCACATGGAGACTGGTGCGGCGCTCTGTATTATACAGCACATGGAGACTGGTGCGGCGCTGTGTATTATACAGCACATGGAGACTGGTGCGGCGCTGTGTATTATACAGCACATGGAGACTGGTGCGGCGCTGTGTATTATACAGCACATGGAGTCTGGTGCGGCGCTGTGTATTATACAGCACATGGAGACTGGTGCGGCGCTCTGTATTATACAGCACATGGAGACTGGTGCGGCGCTGTGTATTATACAGCACATGGAGACTGGTGCGGCGCCGTGTATTATACAGCACATGGAGACTGGTGCGGCGCCGTGTATTATACAGCACATGGAGACTGGTGCGGCGCTGTGTATTATACAGCACATGGAGTCTGGTGCGGCGCTGTGTATTATACAGCACATGGAGACTGGTGCGGCGCTGTGTATTATACAGCACATGGAGACTGGTGCAGTGCTCTGTATTATACAGCACATGGAGTATGGTGCGGCGCTGTGTATTATACAGCACATGGAGTATGGTGCGGCGCTGTGTATTATACAGCACATGGAGTCTGGTGCGGCGCTGTGTATTATACAGCACATGGAGTCTGGTGCGGCGCTGTGTATTATACAGCACATGGAGACTGGTGCGGCGCTGTGTATTATACAGCACATGGAGACTGGTGCGGCGCTGTGTATTATACAGCACATGGAGTATGGTGCGGCGCTGTGTATTATACAGCACATGGAGTCTGGTGCGGCGCTGTGTATTATACAGCACATGGAGACTGGTGCGGCGCTCTGTATTATACAGCACATGGAGACTGGTGCGGCGCTGTGTATTATACAGCACATGGAGACTGGTGCGGCGCTGTGTATTATACAGAACATGGAGTCTGGTGCGGCGCTGTGTATTATACAGCACATGGAGACTGGTGCGGTGCTCTGTATTATACAGCACATGGAGACTGGTGCGGCGCTGTGTATTATACAGCACATGGAGACTGGTGCGGCGCTGTGTATTATACAGCACATGGAGACTGGTGCGGCGCTGTGTATTATACAGCACATGGAGTCTGGTGCGGCGCTCTGTATTATACAGCACATGGAGACTGGTGCGGCGCTGTGTATTATACAGCACATGGAGACTGGTGCGGCGCTGTGTATTATACAGCACATGGAGACTGGTGCGGCGCTGTGTATTATACAGCACATGGAGACTGGTGCGGCGCTGTGTATTATACAGCACATGGAGACTGGTGCGGCGCTGTGTATTATACAGCACATGGAGACTGGTGCGGCGCTGTGTATTATACAGCACATTGGACTGGTGCGGCGCTGTGTATTATACAGCACATGGAGACTGGTGCGGCGCTGTGTATTATACAGCACATGGAGACTGGTGCGGCGCTGTGTATTATACAGCACTTGGAGACTGGTGCGGTGCTCTGTATTATACAGCACATGGAGACTGGTGCGGCGCTGTGTATTATACAGCACATGGAGACTGGTGCGGCGCTCTGTATTATACAGCACATGGAGACTGGTGCGGCGCTGTGTATTATACAGCACATGGAGACTGGTGCGGCGCTGTGTATTATACAGCACATGGAGACTGGTGCGGCGCTCTGTATTATACAGCACATGGAGACTGGTGCGGCGCTGTGTATTATACAGCACATGGAGTATGGTGCGGCGCTGTGTATTATACAGCACATGGAGACTGGTGCGGCGCTGTGTATTATACAGCACATTGGACTGGTGCGGCGCTGTGTATTATACAGCACATGGAGACTGGTGCGGCGCTCTGTATTATACAGCACATGGAGTATGGTGCGGCGCTGTGTATTATACAGCACATTGGACTGGTGCGGCGCTGTGTATTATACAGCACATGGAGACTGGTGCGGCGCTGTGTATTATACAGCACATGGAGTATGGTGCGGCGCTGTGTATTATACAGCACATGGAGACTGGTGCGGCGCTGTGTATTATACAGCACATGGAGACTGGTGCGGCGCTGTGTATTATACAGCACATGGAGACTGGTGCGGCGCTGTGTATTATACAGCACATGGAGACTGGTGCGGTGCTCTGTATTATACAGCACATGGAGTCTGGTGCGGCGCTCTGTATTATACAGCACATGGAGACTGGTGCGGCGCTGTGTATTATACAGCACATTGGACTGGTGCGGCGCTGTGTATTATACAGCACATGGAGACTGGTGCGGCGCTGTGTATTATACAGCACATGGAGACTGGTGCGGCGCTGTGTATTATACAGCACATTGGACTGGTGCGGCGCTGTGTATTATACAGCACATGGAGTCTGGTGCGGCGCTGTGTATTATACAGCACATGGAGACTGGTGCGGCGCTCTGTATTATACAGCACATGGAGACTGGTGCGGCGCTGTGTATTATACAGCACATGGAGACTGGTGCGGCGCTGTGTATTATACAGCACATGGAGACTGGTGCGGCGCTGTGTATTATGCAGCACATGGAGTATGGTGCGGCGCTGTGTATTATACAGCACATGGAGACTGGTGCGGCGCTGTGTATTATACAGCACATGGAGTCTGGTGCGGCGCTGTGTATTATACAGCACATGGAGACTGGTGCGGCGCTCTGTATTATACAGCACATGGAGACTGGTGCGGCGCTGTGTATTATACAGCACATTGGACTGGTGCGGCGCTGTGTATTATACAGCACATGGAGACTGGTGCGGCGCTGTGTATTATACAGCACATTGGACTGGTGCGGCGCTCTGTATTATACAGCACATGGAGACTGGTGCGGCGCTGTGTATTATACAGCACATGGAGACTGGTGCGGTGCTGTGTATTATACAGCACATGGAGAATGGTGCGGCGCTGTGTATTATACAGCACATGGAGACTGGTGCGGTGCTCTGTATTATACAGCACATTGGACTGGTGCGGCGCTGTGTATTATGCAGCACATTGGACTGGTGCCTCGCTGTGTATTATACAGCACATGGAGACTGGTGCGGTGCTCTGTATTATACAGCACATTGGACTGGTGCGGCGCTGTGTATTATACAGCACATGGAGTCTGGTGCGGCGCTCTGTATTATACAGCACATGGAGACTGGTGCGGTGCTCTGTATTATACAGCACAGGGAGACTGGTGCGGCGCTGTGTATTATACAGCACATGGGACTGGTGCGGCGCTGTGTATTATACAGCACATGGAGACTGGTGCGGCGCTGTGTATTATACAGCACATGGAGACTGGTGCGGCGTTGTGTATTATACAGCACATGGAGACTGGTGCGGCGCTGTGTATTATACAGCACATGGAGACTGGTGCGGCGCTGTGTATTATACAGCACATGGAGTATGGTGCGGCGCTGTGTATTATACAGCACATGGAGTCTGGTGCGGCGCTGTGTATTATACAGCACATGGAGACTGGTGCGGCGCTGTGTATTATACAGCACATGGAGACTGGTGCGGCGCTGTGTATTATACAGCACATGGAGACTGGTGCGGCGCTGTGTATTATACAGCACATGGAGAGTGGTGCGGCGCTGTGTATTATACAGCACATGGAGTCTGGTGCGGCGCTGTGTATTATACAGCACATGGAGACTGGTGCGGCGCTGTGTATTATACAGCACATGGAGAGTGGTGCGGCGCTCTGTATTATACAGCACATGGAGACTGGTGCGGCGCTGTGTATTATACAGCACATGGAGACTGGTGCGGCGCTGTGTATTATACAGCACATGGAGTCTGGTGCGGCGCTGTGTATTATACAGCACATGGAGACTGGTGCGGCGCTGTGTATTATACAGCACATGGAGTATGGTGCGGCGCTCTGTATTATACAGCACATGGAGACTGGTGCGGCGCTGTGTATTATACAGCACATGGAGACTGGTGCGGCGCTGTGTATTATACAGCACATGGAGACTGGTGCGGCGCTCTGTATTATACAGCACATGGAGACTGGTGCGGCGCTGTGTATTATACAGCACATGGAGACTGGTGCGGTGCTGTGTATTATACAGCACATGGAGTCTGGTGCGGCGCTGTGTATTATACAGCACATGGAGACTGGTGCGGCGCTGTGTATTATACAGCACATGGAGTCTGGTGCGGCGCTCTGTATTATACAGCACATGGAGACTGGTGCGGCGCTCTGTATTATACAGCACATGGAGACTGGTGCGGCGCTCTGTATTATACAGCACATGGAGACTGGTGCGGCGCTCTGTATTATACAGCACATGGAGACTGGTGCGGCGCTGTGTATTATACAGCACATGGAGACTGGTGCGGCGCTGTGTATTATACAGCACATGGAGACTGGTGCGGCGCTGTGTATTATACAGCACATGGAGACTGGTGCGGCGCTGTGTATTATACAGCACATGGAGACTGGTGCGGCGCTGTGTATTATACAGCACATGGAGTATGGTGCGGCGCTGTGTATTATACAGCACATGGAGACTGGTGCGGCGCTGTGTATTATACAGCACATGGAGTATGGTGCGGCGCTGTGTATTATACAGCACATGGAGACTGGTGCGGCGCTGTGTATTATACAGCACATGGAGTCTGGTGCGGCGCTGTGTATTATACAGCACATGGAGACTGGTGCGGTGCTCTGTATTATACAGCACATGGAGACTGGTGCGGCGCTGTGTATTATACAGCACATGGAGACTGGTGCGGTGCTGTGTATTATACAGCACATGGAGACTGGTGCGGCGCTGTGTATTATACAGCACATGGAGTATGGTGCGGCGCTGTGTATTATACAGCACATGGAGACTGGTGCGGCGCTGTGTATTATACAGCACATGGAGACTGGTGCGGCGCTGTGTATTATACAGCACATTGGACTGGTGCGGCGCTGTGTATTATACAGCACATGGAGACTGGTGCGGCGCTGTGTATTATACAGCACATGGAGTCTGGTGTGGCGCTGTGTATTATACAGCACATGGAGACTGGTGCGGCGCTGTGTATTATACAGCACATGGAGACTGGTGCGGCGCTGTGTATTATACAGCACATGGAGTCTGGTGCGGCGCTGTGTATTATACAGCACATGGAGACTGGTGCGGCGCTGTGTATTATACAGCACATGGAGACTGGTGCGGCGCTCTGTATTATACAGCACATGGAGTCTGGTGCGGCGCTCTGTATTATACAGCACATGGAGACTGGTGCGGCGCTGTGTATTATACAGCACATTGGACTGGTGCGGTGCTGTGTATTATACAGCACATGGAGTCTGGTGCGGTGCTCTGTATTATACAGCACATGGAGACTGGTGCGGCGCTGTGTATTATACAGCACATGGAGACTGGTGCGGCGCTCTGTATTATACAGCACATGGAGACTGGTGCGGCGCTGTGTATTATACAGCACATTGGACTGGTGCGGCGCTGTGTATTATACAGCACATGGAGACTGGTGCTGTGCTCTGTATTATACAGCACATGGAGACTGGTGCGGCGCTGTGTATTATACAGCACATGGAGACTGGTGCGGTGCTGTGTATTATACAGCACATGGAGACTGGTGCGGTGCTGTGTATTATACAGCACATGGAGACTGGTGCTGTGCTCTGTATTATACAGAACATGGAGACTGGTGCGGCGCTGTGTATTATACAGCACATGGAGACTGGTGCGGTGCTCTGTATTATACAGCACATGGAGACTGGTGCGGTGCTCTGTATTATACAGCACATGGAGACTGGTGCGGCGCTGTGTATTATACAGCACATGGAGTATGGTGCGGTGCTCTGTATTATACAGCACATGGAGACTGGTGCGGCGCTGTGTATTATACAGCACATGGAGACTGGTGCGGCGCTGTGTATTATACAGCACATGGAGACTGGTGCGGCGCTGTGTATTATACAGCACCGGGAGACTGGTGCGGCGCTGTGTATTATACAGCACATGGAGTATGGTGCGGCGCTGTGTATTATACAGCACATGGAGTCTGGTGCGGCGCTGTGTATTATACAGCACATGGAGACTGGTGCGGCGCTGTGTATTATACAGCACATGGAGACTGGTGCGGCGCTCTTTATTATACAGCACATGGAGACTGGTGCGGCGCTCTTTATTATACAGCACATGGAGACTGGTGCGGCGCTGTGTATTATACAGCACCGGGAGACTGGTGCGGCGCTGTGTATTATACAGCACATGGAGTCTGGTGCGGTGCTGTGTATTATACAGCACATGGAGTCTGGTGCGGTGCTCTGTATTATACAGCACATGGAGACTGGTGCGGCGCTGTGTATTATACAGCACATTGGACTGGTGCGACGCTGTGTATTATACAGCACATGGAGACTGGTGCGGCGCTGTGTATTATACAGCACATTGGACTGGTGCGGCGCTGTGTATTATACAGCACATGGAGACTGGTGCGGCGCTGTGTATTATACAGCACATGGAGACTGGTGCGGCGCTCTTTATTATACAGCACATGGAGACTGGTGCGGCGCTCTGTATTATACAGCACATGGAGACTGGTGCGGCGCTGTGTATTATACAGCACATGGAGACTGGTGCGGTGCTGTGTATTATACAGCACATGGAGACTGGTGCGGTGCTGTGTATTATACAGCACATGGAGACTGGTGCTGTGCTCTGTATTATACAGAACATGGAGACTGGTGCGGCGCTGTGTATTATACAGTACATGGAGACTGGTGCGGCGCTGTGTATTATACAGCACATGGAGTATGGTGCGGTGCTCTGTATTATACAGCACATGGAGACTGGTGCGGCGCTGTGTATTATACAGCACATGGAGACTGGTGCGGCGCTGTTTATTATACAGCACATGGAGACTGGTGCTGTGCTCTGTATTATACAGCACATGGAGTCTGGTGCGGCGCTGTGTATTATACAGCACATGGAGACTGGTGCGGTGCTGTGTATTATACAGCACATGGAGTCTGGTGCGGCGCTGTGTATTATACAGCACATGGAGTATGGTGCGGTGCTCTGTATTATACAGCACATGGAGTCTGGTGCGGCGCTGTGTATTATACAGCACATTGGACTGGTGCGGTGCTCTGTATTACAGCACATGGAGACTGGTGCGGTGCTCTGTATTATACAGCACATGGAGTCTGGTGCGGCGCTGTGTATTATACAGCACATGGAGACTGGTGCGGCGCTGTGTATTATACAGCACATGGAGACTGGTGCGGCGCTGTGTATTATACAGCACATGGAGACTGGTGCGGTGCTCTGTATTATACAGCACATGGAGACTGGTGCGGTGCTGTGTATTATACAGCACATGGAGACTGGTGCGGTGCTCTGTATTATACAGCACATGGAGTATGGTGCGGCGCTGTGTATTATACAGCACATGGAGTATGGTGCGGCGCTGTGTATTATACAGCACATGGAGACTGGTGCGGTGCTCTGTATTATACAGCACATGGAGACTGGTGCGGTGCTGTGTATTATACAGCACATGGAGACTGGTGCGGTGCTCTGTATTATACAGCACATGGAGTATGGTGCGGCGCTGTGTATTATACAGCACATGGAGTATGGTGCGGCGCTGTGTATTATACAGCACATGGAGACTGGTGCGGCGCTGTGTATTATACAGCACATGGAGACTGGTGCGGCGCTGTGTATTATACAGCACATGGAGACTGGTGCGGCGCTGTGTATTATACAGCACATGGAGTCTGGTGCGGCGCTGTGTATTATACAGCACATTGGACTGGTGCGGTGCTCTGTATTACAGCACATGGAGACTGGTGCGGCGCTGTGTATTATACAGCACATGGAGTATGGTGCGGCGCTGTGTATTATACAGCACATTGGACTGGTGCGGCGCTGTGTATTATACAGCACATGGAGACTGGTGCGGCGCTGTGTATTATACAGCACATGGAGACTGGTGCGGCGCTGTGTATTATACAGCACATGGAGTCTGGTGCGGCGCTGTGTATTATACAGCACATGGAGTATGGTGCGGCGCTGTGTATTATACAGCACATGGAGTATGGTGCGGCGCTGTGTATTATACAGCACATGGAGACTGGTGCGGCGCTGTGTATTATACAGCACATGGAGTATGGTGCGGCGCTGTGTATTATACAGCACATGGGACTGGTGCGGCGCTGTGTATTATACAGCACATGGAGACTGGTGCGGTGCTCTGTATTATACAGAACATGGAGACTGGTGCGGCGCTCTGTATTATACAGCACATGGAGACTGGTGCGGCGCTGTGTATTATACAGCACATGGAGACTGGTGCGGCGCTGTGTATTATACAGCACATTGGAGACTGGTGCGGCGCTGTGTATTATACAGCACATGGAGACTGGTGCGGCGCTGTGTATTATACAGCACATGGAGACTGGTGCGGCGCTGTGTATTATACAGCACATGGAGTATGGTGCAGCGCTGTGTATTATACAGCACATGGAGTATGGTGCGGCGCTGTGTATTATGGGTGCGGTGCCCTGGGTCCAATATACAGAGGGGGAATATAATAGTGTGGCGAGCGTACAAACCTAGGTGCAATAACATGAAATAACCTACGGAAATTATAGATGGTCATCCATTGAATGGTATTACACCATCGATGTGAAGTTGATCTTTTGCCATCGATGGCAACCATCGATGTAAAGGCAACGATAGCCATCCCAGTGTGAAGGCAAACACAACTTCCGCCCTCATATGACGTCACATCCTGTTCAGGTCAGAGCATAGTAGTGGATTTAGACCCAACCAGAGCATGTGACCGGATGTTACTTGAAGGAGTAGGAGAGAGATGTGGCCGGACGTTTCTGCGAGCCGGGACGTCATGTGACCGGAAGTTGCCGAGAGGCCGGGACGTCATGTGACCGGAAGTTGCTGAGAGGCTTGGACGTCATGTGATCGGAAGTTGCCGTATCCGGGCATGATGTGAGCGGAAATCCCGGGGATGCGGCGCCCGCTGCTGCTGCTGTGCCCCTGCGTCCTCGGGCTGCTGCTCCGGCTCTGGCTCCGCCCCCCGCGTTACCCGCTGGTCATCGGGGTCCTCTCCGCTCGGCACCACCGGCCGCTCCGGGACGCCATCCGGACCACCTGGGGCTCCGCCACCCAGCGGGCGCCGCTCCGCTTTATCATCGGCTCCGAGGCCTGCGCCCTGCCGCCCGGTGACCGGGAGGATCCCTACTCCTGCCGGCCACTCAACATCAGCTCCCCCGCCCTGCACCGGGAGATCGAGGCCCTCAGCGGCTCCGCACCCGCCCGCTCCGCGCACCGGCAGCTCAGCGTCACGTTCCGGGTGCTGCACCCCATTGTCATCACCCGGCTGGGGGCCTGGTGCCCGGGCAACTCCCGCAACATCAGCGTCCGCCTCTTCCAGGCCGAGCATGAGGAGCCTCTGTGCGGAGCCCGCTTCACCCCGCTCAGCCCCGGGGCTCCCCGCAGCGCGCCCGGCCTCTGCTACAAGTCGGTGGAACAGTTCATCCTGCCCGAGGGCTTCCACGGCACGGTGCGCTGGGACAGCCAGGACCCGGAGGGGCTGCCCATGTGGGCCGCGCACAGAGTCACCCTGAACAGCGGTGGAGGGGTGCTTCGCCTGTGCACCGCGGGGGAGGGGCTCCTGCCCTATGACTTTTCCCAGGGTGCCGAGGGTGTGGCTGGCGGCTTCACCTACACCATCCACGATGGGGAGACCCTGATCCGCCACCTCCAGGACCGACCTCAGCGCCAGGCCCATTATCGGGCTATGCTGGAGGCTGAGGAGGTTGCCCTGCAGGAGGAGAGCCACGCCCACAGCGACATTGTCTTTGTGGACGTGGTGGACACCTACCGCAACTTACCTCGGAAACTGTTGCTCTTCTACCGCTGGTTGTTGGGCTCCATGGATTTCGACTTCCTGCTAAAGACGGACGATGACTGTTTCGTGGACCTGGACAACATCTTTCAGGCCCTCCGGGATAAGAGGCTGATGGGGCCCAATGCTTGGTGGGGTAACTTCCGGCTGAATTGGGCTGTGGACAGGACGGGGAAGTGGCAGGAACTGGACTACCTGAGCCCCGCGTACCCAGCCTTCGCCTGTGGCTCAGGATATGTTATATCTCAGGACATCGCCCAGTGGCTCGCCACCAACGCCGACAGCCTGAAATCCTACCAGGGGGAAGATGTGAGTATGGGCATCTGGATGTCTGCCATCGGCCCCCGTCGCTATCAGGATGACAGGTGGCTGTGTGAGAAAACATGTGAGGGCGCCATGCTCTCCTCCCCCCAGTACTCGTCCAAGGAGCTATCTGAGCTCTGGCAGCAGAAGGAGCACTGTGGAAACCCCTGCACATGTGCCAACACATGACCAAAGAGATGACTCCTCCAACATACATAGAGGGGCATTGTACCCATGGCGCCTGTCCTGCTGGCCGCTTCCTCACTACTCTCTATGCTAATCAGAGGCAGCCCCATATTATGCCCATGTGTAGAGGAATCCCCCCGGCAGGTAACGAGGTGGTGGATACATGGTGTGATACTTAATTGTTAAGGGGGGTATTTATTAGGAATTCAGTTTATGGATGCACCTCATGGAGAAGGAGGACAGTGAATGGGGAGGGGGGGGACCCTCCATGCAATAAACCATTTACAGACTCTATTTTATAATGTCTAATGTATAGGTATTATTAAAATGTATCTTTTCTGTAATGATGTTTTCCCATCTGAGCATCACTTTGTTGGTTTTCTGTTTTGCACTATGCAGGAGATCCCTCCTGTGCAGCTGATAACAGGGAACATTGGACACAGAATTATAGCAGTGTGAGGTCATTTTGCAGTTAGTGTATGTACTGTACTTATCCCTCAGCACCTAACAGAAAACCTAAATGAGCAGCACAAGAAAACAGTGACTGTACGACAAGTTCAAAGATAGTTATCAGGGGACAGGACACGGTAACTGTTAGCATGGCAGAGTCTAAGGGAGCAGTCAGTGTTTGCCAATATTGCAGACAGGCAGAAATATCAGCCATGAGTCGGGCCATTTCCCCCCTTCATGCAGAGTCCAATCTGCATTGTTGAATCTACGGCTGTTTTCACCGATCCAAGGAAAACGGACTTAACATTGAATAGGTTGAATGTAAGTGCCACCTAATCTTTCTCCCTGGCAGATATATCATCCAGAATGGAAAACCTCCCTAAGAGAGGCAAAAGCAGATGAGGGCCCTGCTCGTGCGAACTTACATTGTGAAGGGAAGGGAGGTGCAGACACAGATGGGTAGAAGCGAGGATTAAAAGGTTAGGCTGAAAGATGGGTGGGTTTAATGATTAATAATTCCAGAGATGGGAGCGCTAGGGCCAAAAGGATCCAGTTTGTGGGATGTAGAGGGCGGGTGGGAGAAAGGAAGGGGATGGCTGTGTATGTGGAAGGAGAGCCAGTGTAGGTCTACCCTTCCGGCCTCAATATGGAGTAACTAATCCCACAATTATAGCATTTACAGAGTATTCCACTTAGCATCAATACCCTAGTGTTCATTCTAGCACCCGCTATCTTTGAAAACCCATGCAGTTCCTCTTCCCTGCCTGGGGTGTCGCTGTGTGCTGTAGGGCTTCTAGCAGAGGTGGTCTGTATATCAGCACTGATATTCAAGCCAGATCTGTGCTAGAAACACCACAGCAGACAGCGACACCCCAGGCAAGGTAGAGGAACTGCATGGGTTTTCAAAGATAGCGGGTGCTAGAATGAACACTATACCCTATAAGTGCTGGGATCAGGGTTCATAGGATGGCAACCGTCGTGATCACATGGGTTCAGGAACCGCTCTAACTTCCCATGTTATCACCCAATCGCAGAACATAATATAGTATTCTAGTACTCGATATTAAGCTAAAATCTAGATATAAGCTTAAAAATGATTGGGCTAATCGGACACCTTGGGCGAGATGTATCAAACGGAAAATGCGGTAAAACCCCGGTTTTCCCGCATTTTCCAATGTATCAAAAACTGATAACGCATTGAAGGGTATCGCCACCTTTGGGTGGCGATACCCTATAGAAGCCTATGGGCTTCTTTTCGCCGCCTCCGACGCAAAACCACCGCCTCGCCGACCCCAGGCAGCAGGCAGGTGACGGAGACCCCCCGCACACCGGTGTACAGGTATCGCGGGGGGGCTCCGTCACCACATCGCGATGCCAGCCGCATATGATAGTACGTATCCGGCGAAGGGGGGCAATGTATTTTAATACATCCCGCCCCTTGTGTGTGTCACCAAAGTGCTTATACTGTAATGCTGGGGCACCCCCTAAGCTTAGTAATTACTTATGTCCCTTCCAGAATCCTGTTATATAGTAGCTGACTTCTAGCATCTTGAGTAGAAAACCAGAGCCGGCACAGTTTGTGTTGCAATGAGATTATTGCCATTTACTTATGTAGCGCCGGCATATTCCATAGTGCAGTATGGTACAAACATTGACCATTACACTGAGCACTGCTGGACAGATAAAGCGCTTGTAGAGTAAGACAGTATGAGTGTGATGTCACATATTCCTCCACCTCAGTTACACAGCAGTGGGCAGTGCTGAATGTGGGAGCTGTGATCCAGGTTGCTGCAGATTGTGTGTGTGTGGTTATGTGTTCTATGATTTTGCAGTTGTGTGTGCATGTGGTGATGTGCTCTAGGTTGCTGTTGTGGTGTGTATGTGGTTATTGCAGTGTTTTTGTGTGTAGTGATGTGCTCCAGGTTGTTGCAGTGGTGTGTGTGTTGGCACTATGCTCTACATTGTATCAGTGCTGTGTGTCATTGATGTAAGCTATACCAGCTATACCCCTATTTATACAGTATTTTTCAACACACCCTGTACGTTACCTTGTAATTTGTTTTTTGTTTGCTATGTACGGCGCTGCGGACACTTTGCGGCGCCTTATAAATAAACGTACTACTACTACTAAGCTGGCACAGTGCCATGCCTCTTTTACAAACACTCGGGCCTTACGTCTTGCACACATGCGCTCATACAGACCTTGCCTCCAGACACACACATGCGCTCATACAGACCTTGTCTCCAGACACACACATGCGCTCATACAGACCTTGCCTCCAGACACACACATGCGCTCATACAGACCTTGCCTCCAGACACACACATACGCTCATACAGACCTTGCCTCCAGGCACACACATGCGCTCATACAGACCTTGCCTCCAGGCACACACATGCGCTCATACAGACCTTGCCTCCAGGCACACACATGCGCTCATACAGACCTTGCCTCCAGGCACACACATGCGCTCATAAAGACCTTGCCTCCAGGCACACACATGCGCTCATACAGACCTTGCCTCCAGGCACACACATGCGCTCATAAAGACCTTGCCTCCAGGCACACACATGCGCTCATACAGACCTTGCCTCCAGGCACACACATGCGCTCATAAAGACCTTGCCTCCAGACACACACATGCGCTCATACAGACCTTGCCTCCAGACACACACATGCGCTCATACAGACCTTGCCTCCAGACACACACATGCGCTCATACAGACCTTGCCTCCAGACACACACATGCGCTCATACAGACCTTGCCTCCAGACACACACATGCGCTCATACAGACCTTGCCTCCAGACACACATGCGCTCATACAGACCTTGCCTCCAGACACACACATGCGCTCATACAGACCTTGCCTCCAGACACACACATGCGCTCATACAGACCTTGCCTCCAGGCACACACATGCGCTCATACAGACCTTGCCTCCAGGCACACACATGCGCTCATACAGACCTTGCCTCCAGGCACACACATGCGCTCATACAGACCTTGCCTCCAGGCACACACATGCGCTCATACAGACCTTGCCTCCAGACACACACATGCGCTCATACAGACCTTGCCTCCAGGCACACACATGCGCTCATACAGACCTTGCCTCCAGGCACACACATGCGCTCATACAGACCTTGCCTCCAGGCACACACATGCGCTCATACAGACCTTGCCTCCAGGCACACACATGCGCTCATACAGACCTTGCCTTCAGGCACACACATGCGCTCATACAGACCTTGCCTCCAGGCACACACATGCGCTCATACAGACCTTGCCTCCAGACACACACATGCGCTCATACAGACCTTGCCTCCAGGCACACACAAGCGCTCATACAGACCTTGCCTCCAGGCACACACATGAACTCACAAAAGCAGCCTCCCTTGTAGTTACTGTAACTATTACCATAGCGGCCGCGCATGCAGGTGGAATATGTAGTATAAAATACTGGAGGTTTCCAAGGCGCAAAAGAAAACAGAAGAGCAGCTCAATATAACCTAGGACTTGTTCAACCAAAACAAGTAAAACAATGATAAATAAAACAGGGATAAGGATATATTCAAGCGCTGTCTGTGTGTGTTCTCTTCAATTCTCCCGTCCCCGTGAGTCGATATGTGGAAAAAGGAAAAGAACACAATGTGTAGAACTGTATTTATACTTCAAAACATACAAGGGAAATGGAAATAGAACGTACCACACTCACAATAGGAGTGTGTATTTCAAATACGTAAAGGTATCTTTTTTCCTCAATGATAGTATAGCCTTCACCAAGTCCACCCTGGTGTTCAATGGAAATAGATTGGGCGTACGTTTTCACTCACAAAATAAAGATGTTATAAAACATATAAAGGTTTCTTTTTGAGGCAAGCGTACCAATAACTCACAATTGGCAGGAATTTTCAAAGCACATCTGGGTTTCTTTTGCTTGAAAAAAATTTATTTTATTGCCAAAAATTTTTTTTTTATTTTTTTTAAAAATACACTTAGACCATAGGTACACTGTAAAATATTCCAAAGGTGGGTGATAGATGTTGATTAAGACTCACACTAGATGACACCAATAAACTCTCCGGATAAGCTTAGAGATGATGGTGAGTAAACACCCGGTACCTTTGTTTAAATGTCCAGCATAGAATGGTCCAAAAGTTTAAAAAGGAGGTTGTGCAGATCCAGAAAGCCAGCCAACGCGTTTCGATTTAGAATCTTTTTCAAGGCTTGTCTCTGAAGTGCACTGCAATCATATTTATACCATAAACCAGGAAATGGATACTCCAGGAAGGGGAGGGGTCACAATAAACCCAGTCAGATAAAAACACATCAAAACAGTATATCAATATAAATAATGTGAAGCTTGTTCATACTGGATGACTACAATTGGTTAAAAAGTGTGAAAAAACGAGTGAAAAATAGAAAAACGGGCGTGCGTTCCACATGCCTGGAACGCACGAATTTCCGGGGTAAATATCATAATTATATGTTTCTAAGATGGCGCTAGATGCAGGGGCGTAAATAGGGCGGAGAAACAACCCAAACATATCAAACATATAGCCTAGATGACGGCCAGGGGGAGTGACGGTGGGCGGGAGGTTGGAGCCTACAACGCGCTCTCCGAGCGCGTTGTAGGCTCCAACCTCCCGCCCACCGTCACTCCCCCTGGCCGTCATCTAGGCTATATGTTTGATATGTTTGGGTTGTTTCTCCGCCCTATTTACGCCCCTGCATCTAGCGCCATCTTAGAAACATATAATTATGATATTTACCCCGGAAATTCGTGCGTTCCAGGCATGTGGAACGCACGCCCGTTTTTCTATTTTTCACTCGTTTTTTCACACTTTTTAACCAATTGTAGTCATCCAGTATGAACAAGCTTCACATTATTTATATTGATATACTGTTTTGATGTGTTTTTATCTGACTGGGTTTATTGTGACCCCTCCCCTTCCTGGAGTATCCATTTCCTGGTTTATGGTATAAATATGATTGCAGTGCACTTCAGAGACAAGCCTTGAAAAAGATTCTAAATCGAAACGCGTTGGCTGGCTTTCTGGATCTGCACAACCTCCTTTTTAAACTTTTGGACCATTCTATGCTGGACATTTAAACAAAGGTACCGGGTGTTTACTCACCATCATCTCTAAGCTTATCCGGAGAGTTTATTGGTGTCATCTAGTGTGAGTCTTAATCAACATCTATCACCCACCTTTGGAATATTTTACAGTGTACCTATGGTCTAAGTGTATTTTTAAAAAAAAAATTTTTGGCAATAAAATAAATTTTTTTCAAGCAAAAGAAACCCAGATGTGCTTTGAAAATTCCTGCCAATTGTGAGTTATTGGTACGCTTGCCTCAAAAAGAAACCTTTATATGTTTTATAACATCTTTATTTTGTGAGTGAAAACGTACGCCCAATCTATTTCCATTGAACACCAGGGTGGACTTGGTGAAGGCTATACTATCATTGAGGAAAAAAGATACCTTTACGTATTTGAAATACACACTCCTATTGTGAGTGTGGTACGTTCTATTTCCATTTCCCTTGTATGTTTTGAAGTATAAATACAGTTCTACACATTGTGTTCTTTTCCTTTTTCCACATATCGACTCACGGGGACGGGAGAATTGAAGAGAACACACACAGACAGCGCATGCAGGTGGAGTCCGTCCCACAGCTGCCGCGCATGCAGGTGGAGTCCATCCCACAGCTGCCGCGCATGCAGGTGGAGTCCATCCCACAGCTGCCGCGCATGCTGGTGGAGTCCGTCCCACAGCGGCCGCGCATGCAGGTGGAGTCCGTCCCACAGCGGCCGCGCATGCAGGTGGAGTCCGTCCCACAGCGGCCGCGCATGCAGGTGGAGTCCGTCCCACAGCGGCCGCGCATGCAGGTGGAGTCCGTCCCACAGCGGCCGCGCATGCAGGTGGAGTCCGTCCCACAGCGGCCGCGCATGCCGGTGGAGTCCGTCACACAGCGGCTTGCACTGCCCCCTGGCTGGACTCTGGATAGCCAGCCCTTGCACTGCCCCCCACTTGTTGGCTGGGTACTGGCTGGGTGTTTTTATGCCCCATTCACATTGCAAATGCCTGGTTGCACCTGGGATTTTGGGTCCCGGGAGCGACCCAGAATTTGTGGGGTGAAGCTTCCCACAGTGACTCGGCAATAAGCTGGGACGCTGATGTCATCGGGGGTTAGAGCGGCAGTTTGACATTGGGGGCGAGGGAGCCCCACACAACCTCCAGTAGCATTTATATCTAATTGTATCCCACCAGGACTGTCTTGTAATCTGGTGTGACTGCCATGCTATGGAATTCTATCCTTATGTATCCCTCCTATTATCCCCATAGATTGTAAGCTTGCGAGCAGGGCCCTCCTACCTCCATGTCTGTATCTACTCAGTTTGTTTAATCACTGTTTCCGATTGTAAAGATCAACGGAATCTGCTGCACTATATAAGACGCTGTAACGGAATCTGCTGCACTATATAAGACACTGTAACGGAATCTGCTGCGCTATATAAGACCCTGTAACGGAATCTGCTGCGCTATATAAGACGCTGTAACGGAATCTGCTGCGCCATATAAGACACTGTAACGGAATCTGCTGCGCCATATAAGACGCTGTAACGGAATCTGCTGCGCTGTATTAGACGCTGTAACGGAATCTGCTGCTATATAAGACACTGTAACGGAATCTGCTGCGCTATATAAGACGCTGTAACGGAATCTGCTGCGCTATATAAGACGCTGTAACGGAATCTGCTGCGCCATATAAGATGCTGTAACGGAATCTGCTGCGCTATATAATACACTGTAACGGAATCTGCTGCGCTATATAAGACGCTGTAACGGAATCTGCTGCGCCATATAAGACGCTGTAACGGAATCTGCTGCGCCATATAAGACGCTGTAACGGAATCTGCTGCGCCATATAAGACGCTGTAACGGAATCTGCTGCGCCATATAAGACGCTGTAACGGAATCTGCTGCGCCATATAAGACGCTGTAACGGAATCTGCTGCGCCATATAAGACGCTGTAACGGAATCTGCTGAGCCATATAAGACGCTGTAACGGAATCTGCTGAGCCATATAAGACGCTGTAACGGAATCTGCTGAGCCATATAAGACGCTGTAACGGAATCTGCTGCGCCATATAAGACGCTGTAACGGAATCTGCTGCGCCATATAAGACGCTGTAACGGAATCTGCTGCGCCATATAAGACGCTGTAACGGAATCTGCTGCGCTATATAAGACCCTGTAACGGAATCTGCTGCGCTATATAAGACGCTGTAACGGAATCTGCTGCACTATATAAGACGCTGTAACGGAATCTGCTGCGCTATATAAGATGCTGTAACGGAATCTGCTGCGCCATATAAGACACTGTAGTAAGTACATTTTATTTCTCTAGTCCGGTGACACAGCTCACGATGGGATGTAGGAGGGTCCGCAGGAGCCAGGCACCTATGCTTCAAAGTCTTTGGGAGCAGGCTCCTCCCTACTGCATCCCATAATGCTTCAGTTAGTTTTAGGTGCCCACAGGGGTCGGTGCTATGCTTCGCAGTATTTTCTTTGGATTTTTGCTAAAGATAGTTAGGTTTTTATTATTTTATTAATGCACTAGCTTTAGAGCAGGTTTTCCAGTGTGTTACATCATAGAGAGTGCCGCAGATGCTGACAGAAGCGCGTCCTGTCAGCTCTCTGTGTGCAGAGGGACACTTTTTTGTACTCCCTCTGTACAGCGCTTAACCTCTCATCAATAGAGGTTTTCCTGGGCCCCGGCGGTGTCCTAACCTGCTCCTTACAAAACACAATCTTGGCGGACGGACTCCCCGTGATGGCGGCCGCCATCTTGGAACGGCTTAAAGACTGAAATCCCGCCAGGGAGTTGAAGTCTCTTACAGGAGTCTGGTGCTGCCGGACAACTCCAAGTGGTCCCATATGAAGGGAGACACACGGAGGTAAGAAGAGACTACAGTGGCAGCAGCTGAGGGGGGAGAAAGCTCATAGGGGGAGGAGCCCTAAACTGCACACCCTGGACATATGAGGTGCTACCTGCTGAGACTTGTAGTGCAGCAAACAGGAGGAGGAGTTTGCAGGTGCACACTAAATATAAATGCTAGACCTTTTAATATCTTGCTATATTGCATTTGAGGTTATTAGCATAGTAATGGCCATTAGTATGGGCTTGTCCACCGCATCCAGGTTACCTCAATAGGACAAGTCCCTAACACTACTCTGGGACAGGTCCAGGGCACAGGGCCCCCCAGGCCTGCCCAGCAGAACCACCCTATGGCATCACATTAGTGTGAAATTAAAGTGATAGTAAAAGGGATAGGGGAAATTATATGTGATAGGACTTACCTACAGTAGGTAAGAAGTAATAATAAATGTGAAGGGTGCTACATATATATTAAACAAACTAAAGGGGTGATTGAAAGTGTACGATATGATGCTATGGAGCAGCCCAGCAACAGCAGCCCAAAGAGCCCAGCGCCCCAAACACAGTCCCACAGACCAACACTCAGCATATATGTACAGTAGGACTTACCCTCATAGTGCCAAGCTGAGGTGTGCAGTCTTGAATGTTGGGACTCCAACCTGATTAAAATCAGTCTGGGACAGGTGGGTGGGGTGCTAGTTAAGGAGGAAGGCGTCTCTAGTTCCTTCCAGTGTGTATGAATACACAATATATAGTACATAGGGGGAGGGGCCCTAAACTGCACACCCTGGACATATGAGGTGCTACCTGCTGAGACTTGTAGTGCAGCAAGCAGGAGGAGGAGTTTGCAGGTGCACACTAAATATATATGCTAGACCTTTTAATATCTTGCTATATTGCATTTGAGGTTATTAGCATAATGATGGCCATTAGTATGGGCTTGTCCACCGCATCCAGGTTACCTCAATAGGACAAGTCCCTAACACTACTCTGTAGTAAGAAGAGACAACAGTGGCAGCAGCTGAGGGGGGAGAAAGCTCCAAATAGGCTAGTCTCCCCGCTGAAGCTGAGACTTGGTCTCTTCCTGCACTGTGTTTTTGGCGCCTTTTCTCCATGCTGCGGAGCTGACAGGGTGGATTACTACACAGACTCCAGTCTCTTCTAACAAGCGCTTGCATCGCTGACAGGAATAACAGCTCAGATAAGTACACTGATACATTGCTCTATGTGGTGCCTGTCATTTTGCATTGTGTTTTACATGGCTGAGGGGTTTACTTCTGCTGCAATGGAGGCGGGAGCGCTGGACATGTTTAATTATTGCAAAAAATGTGACGCAAAATTTACATGTGAACATGAGGATCAGAGGAATTTATGCCTGTCCTGTGAAGCTGTTCTGAGTGGGTCACGCGCCCACAGAACGGAGATGGCTGAACCAGCCTGGGCTTTGGCGTAACGGAATCTGCTGCGCTATATAAGACACTGTAACGGAATCTACTGCGTTACATGAGACGCTGTAACGGGATTTGCTGCGCTATAGAAGACGCTGTAACGGAATCTGCTGCACTATATAAGACGCTGTAACGGAATCTACTGCGCTATATGAGACGCTGTAACGGAATCTGCTGCGCTATATAAGACGATGTAACGGAATCTGCTGCGCTATATAAGACACTGTAAGGGAATCTGCTGCACTATATAAGACGCTGTAACGGAATCTGCTGCGCTATATAAGACCCTGTAACGGAATCTGCTGCACTATATAAGACGCTGTAACGGAATCTGCTGCGCTATATAAGACCCTGTAACGGAATCTGCTGCACTATATAAGACGCTGTAACGGAATCTGCTGCACTATATAAGACGCTGTAACGGAATCTACTGCGCTATATGAGACGCTGTAACGGAATCTGCTGCGCTATATGAGACGCTGTAACGGAATCTGCTGCGCTATATGAGACGCTGTAACGGAATCTGCTGCGCTATATGAGACGCTGTAACGGAATCTGCTGCGCTATATGAGAAGCTGTAACGAATCTGCTGAGCTATATGAGACGCTGTAACGGAATCTGCTGCGCTATATGAGACGCTGTAACGGAATCTGCTGCACTATATAAGACGCTGTAATAGAATCTGCTGCGCTATATAAGACGCTGTAAATAAGAAGGTAGCACTTGGAGCTGACGCTGCTTCCTCCCTATAGTGTGAATAGGACCTGGGTTACCCATACACAATGCCCAGCAAACTAGTATTAACGCTTTATTTAGTCCGGGTTATGTTGCTGGACCCTCTCACACTGCACAAAGACCCGCATTATTGGTGCGATGTGTAAGGGGTATTATTCAGCCCAGACACTTCCCTTACCACTGTGACAAAGGTGTGTTACGTCACTACACAATAACAATCCTGCGTAGTGCAGTTCATACCGCCTTGGCGTTATTGATAAGGCCCATCTATAACACAATACTACAATATTGACGTCAGAAATAACATGTTCCTGCTGTGATACTGATACGATTCAGGATGTTTTTCCCATGACCACATGCAGTACCTATGTTTCTCCACAAGATGGCATGAGAATACGATATAAAACATGGAAGCTGGGTACTCACTACTAGATGATATTTTGAACAATTTGCCAGTTCCCGATGGTTCGGCACGGCAAACTATTCACATACTGTAATCCAGCGGGATCGGGCTATGTTGCTGACTATGTGCGATCCCAAGTGTTGGCAGTGACATTCTACATCGGCTTGCATCCGCAGAGAAGTCCGGTAACACCCACAAGTGCCGGCTTCTTACTATAACCCCCGGTATACACAATAACCCCCAGTATACACTATAACCCCCAGTATACACTATATGGACCAATGTATTTGACTATAGCATTATTAAATTCTGTTGTTTCAATGAGACCCGTTGCCTTATTTAATTATTAAGTTTCATATAGAGCGTAGCATATTCCAATAGGAGACTGTAAATACCCAGTTTGTTGTATCACTGACAGTCAAAGGTATGAGGGCCCTGCTCGCAAGCTTTCAATCTATATACAAAGATATATATACTTTATTGCATTATTTCCACCAGAATGCAAGGTTCCTGGTGTGCTGTAAGATACGGTGACCCAGCAGTTTGGCCAGTGGTCAGGAGGATGGAAAATGTGAAAAAGAAAGAGTGGATGTGTGGCCTGTACAGTGGTGATGTGATTGGATAGGACAGAGGATATGTGTGGTCTGTACAGTGGGGATGTGATTGGATAGGACCGAGGATATGTGTGGTCTGTACAGTGGGGATGTGATTGGATAGGACAGAGGATATGTGTGGTCTGTACAGTGGGGATGTGATTGGATAGGACAGTGGATGTGTGTGGTCTGTACAGTGGTGATGTGATTGGATAGGACAGAGGATATGTGTGGTCTGTACAGTGGGGATGTGATTGGATAGGAGAGGATATGTGTGGTCTGTACAGTGGGGATGTGATTGGATAGGACAGAGGATATGTGTGGTCTGTACAGTGGGGATGTGATTGGAGAGGAGAGGATATGTGTGGTCTGTACAGTGGGGATGTGATTGGATAGGACAGAGGATATGTGTGGTCTGTACAGTGGGGATGTGATTGGATAGGAGAGGATATGTGTGGCCTGTCCAGTGGGGATGTGATTCGATAGGACAGACTATGTGTGTGGCCTGTACAATGGCGATGTGATTGGATAGGACAGAGGATATGTGTGGTCTGTACAGTGGGGATGTGATTGGATAGGAGAGGATATGTGTGGCCTGTACAGTGGGGATGTGATTGGATAGGACAGAGGATGTGTGTGGCCTGTACAGTGTGGATGTGATTGGATAGGACAGAGGATATGTGTGGCCTGTACAGTGGGGATGTGATTGGATAGGACAGATGATATGTGTGGCCTGTACAGTGGGGATGTGATTGGATAGGACAGAGGATATGTGTGATCTGTACAGTGGGGATGTGATTGGATAGGACAGAGGATATGTGGACCAATGTATTTGACTACAGCATTATTAAATTCTGTTGTTTCAATGAGACCCGTTGCCTTATTTAATTATTAAGTTTCATATAGAGCGTAGCATATTCCAATAGGAGACTGTAAATACCCAGTTTGTTGTATCACTGACAGTCAAAGGTATGAGGGCCCTGCTCGCAAGCTTTCAATCTATATACAAAGATATATATACTTTATTGCATTATTTCCACCAGAATGCAAGGTTCCTGGTATGCTGTAAGATACGGTGACCCAGCAGTTTGGCCAGTGGTCAGGAGGATGGAAAATGTGAAAAAGAAAGAGTGGATGTGTGGCCTGTACAGTGGTGATGTGATTGGATAGGACAGAGGATATGTGTGGTCTGTACAGTGGGGATGTGATTGGATAGGACCGAGGATATGTGTGGTCTGTACAGTGGGGATGTGATTGGATAGGACAGAGGATATGTGTGGTCTGTACAGTGGGGATGTGATTGGATAGGACCGAGGATATGTGTGGTTTGTACAGTGGGGATGTGATTGGATAGGACAGAGGATATGTGTGGTCTGTACAGTGGGGATGTGATTGGATAGGACAGTGGATGTGTGTGGTCTGTACAGTGGTGATGTGATTGGATAGGACAGAGGATATGTGTGGCCTGTACAGTGGGGATGTGATTGGATAGGAGAGGATATGTGTGGTCTGTACACAGGGCTGCCAAGAGAAATCCTGGGCCCCGGTACAACAACTTCCCAGGGCCCCCATGGGGGAAGGGGGGGGGGGGGGGGGGTGAAACAGCAGTGCTATTTTTGTAGGAAAATAGGTTCAGGAACTGTGGGCGGGGGCAGAAAGTGGGCGGAGGAGATGTGGGAGGAGCTACAAAAGGGGCGGGGCATTACATTAAAAAAAAGGAGAGAGAAAAAAAAGAAAAACATAATTCCTCACTCTGTCACACTTATTATACATATGCCCCACATTGTAACGCTTATTATACATATGCCACTCACAGAGATGCCCGTTATACATATGCCCCACACCGTCAAGCCCATTATACATATGCCCCACACCGTGATGCTCCATTATACATATGCCACACACCGTGATGTCCATTATACATATGCCCCACACCGTGATGCCCATTATACATATGTCACACACCGTGATGCCCATTATACATATGCCACACACCGTGATGCCCATTATACATATGCCACTCACAGAGATGCCCGTTATACATATACCACACAGTGTGATGCTGATGATATATTTGCCACACACCGTGATGCCCATTATACATATACCACACAGTGTGATGATGATTATATATGTGCCACACACCGTGATGCCCATTATACATATGCCACACACCGTGATGCCCATTATACATATGCCCCACACCGTCAAGCCCATTATACATATGCCACACACCGTGATGTCCATTATACATATGCCCCACACGGTGATGCCCATTATACATATGCCCCACACCGTGATGCCCATTATACATATGCCACACACCGTGATGCTCCATTATACATATGCCACACACCGTGATGCCCATTATACATATGCCCCACACCGTGATGCCCATTATACATATGCCCCACACCGTGATGCCCATTATACATATGCCCCACACCGTGATGCCCATTATACATATGCCCCACACCGTGATGCCCATTATACATATGCCACACACCGTGATGCTCCATTATACATATGACGCACACCGTGATGTCCATTATACATATGCCCCACACCGTGATGTCCATTATACATATGACGCACACCGTGATGCCCATTATACATATGCCCCACACCGTGATGCCCATTATACATATGCCCCACACCGTGATGCCCATTATACATATACCACAGACCATGATGCCCATTATACATATACCACAGACCATGATGCCCATTATGCATATACCACAGACCATGATGCCCATTATACATATACCACAGACCATGATGCCCATTATACATATGCCCCACACCGTGATGCCCATTATACATATGCCCCACACCGTGATGCCCATTATACATATGCCCCACACCGTGATGCTCCATTATACATATGCCCCACACCGTGATGCCCATTATACATATGCCCCACACCGTGATGCCCATTATACATATGCCACACACCGTGATGCCCATTATACATATGCCCCACACCGTGATGTCCATTATACATATGCCACACACCGTGATGCCCATTATACATATGCCACACCGTGATGCCCATTATACATATGCCCCACACCGTCATGCCCATTATACATATGCCCCACACCGTGATGCTCATTATACATATGCCACACACCGTGATGTCCATTATACATATGCCCCACACCGTGATGCCCATTATACATATGTCACACACCATGATGCCCATTATACATATGCCCCACACCGTGATGCCCATTATACATATACCACAGACCGTGATGCCCATTATGCATATACCACAGACCGTGATGCCCATTATACATATACCACAGACCGTGATGCCCATTATGCATATGCCCCACACCGTGATGTCCATTATACATATGCCCCACACCGTGATGCCCATTATACATATGCCACACACCGTGATGCTCCATTATACATATGCCCCACACCGTGATGCCCATTATACATATGCCCCACACCGTGATGTCCATTATACATATGCCACACACCGTGATGCCCATTATACATATGCCCCACACCGTGATGTCCATTATACATATGCCCCACACCGTGATGCCCATTATACATATGCCACACACCGTGATGTCCATTATACATATGCCACACACCGTGATGCCCATTATACATATGCCACACACCGTGATGCCCATTATACATATGCCACACACCGTGATGCCCATTATACATATGCCACACACCGTGATGCCCATTATACATATGCCACACACCGTGATGCCCATTATACATATGCCCCACACCGTGATGTCCATTATACATATGCCACACACCGTGATGCCCATTATACATATGCCACACCGTGATGCCCATTATACATATGCCCCACACCGTCATGCCCATTATACATATGCCCCACACCGTGATGCTCATTATACATATGCCACACACCGTGATGCCCATTATACATATGCCCCACACCGTGATGCTCCATTATACATATGCCACACACCGTGATGCTCATTAAACATATGCCCCACACCGTGATGCCCATTATACATATGCCACACACCGTGATGCCCATTATACATATGCCCCACACCGTGATGCCCATTATACATATCCCCACACCGTGATGCCCATTATACATATGCCCCGCTCCGTAACAGTTATTATACATATGCCACACAGAGATGCCCATTATACATATGCCACAGAGATGTGTGTGTGTGTATATATATATATATATATATATATATATATATATATATAGAATATATATGTATATATATAGATTATATATGTATATATATAGATTATATATATATATATATATAATCAATATATATATATTGGTTCTCATCCTACCTCTCTAACCGCTCCTTTAGTGTTCGTTTCTCTGATTCTACCTCCTCTTCGCTACCTCTTTCAGTTGGAGTACCTCAGGGTTCAGTTTTAGGTCCCCTGCTTTTCTCAATCTATACCTCATCTCTTGGCAAACTAATCCGCTCTTTTGGATTTCAGTATCATCTGTATGCGGATGATACTCAGCTCTACCTATCCTCCCCGGACCTGTCCCCATCTGTATTGAGCCGTGTCTCTGAATGCCTTTCTGCTGTTTCATCCTGGATGTCATCTCGCCACCTCAAACTTAATATCTCAAAAACAGAATTAATTATATTTCCGCCAATAAATAGTAGTTACCAACCTGATATCTCTATCACTGTTGAGAAGATGACAATCACTCCTACCTCTCAAGCTCGCTGCCTAGGTGTTATCCTTGACTCAGAACTTTCCTTTGTACCCCACATTCAATCTGTCTCAAAATCATGCCACATGCACCTAAAAAACATATTTAAAATTCGCCCTTACCTTACACAAGACACTGCAAAAACTCTAATCCATGCTCTCATCATCTCACGCATTGATTATTGCAATAGTCTCCTTATTGGCCTTCCCCAATACAGACTCTCACCGCTACAGTCCATTATGAATGCAGCTGCAAGGCTAATCTTCCTAGCCAGACGTTCATCGTCTGCAAAGCTACTCTGTCAGTCACTTCATTGGTTACCTGTATTCTACCGTATTCAATACAAAATTCTTCTACTTACACACAAAGCCATAAACCAAACTACACCAACATACATATCTTCTCTTATCTCAAAATATCATCCAACACGACCTCTACGCTCCTCCCAAGATCTGCGTCTCTCATCCACACTCATTACCCGCTCCCATTCCCGACTGCAGGACTTTCTTCGTGCTGCACCCACTCTGTGGAATGCCCTCCCAAGCACAATAAGACTCTCCTCCAGTCTCCAAACCTATAAGCGTTCCCTGAAGACTCATCTCTTCAGGCAAGCTTATCAAATACCAGAACCAGTCATAGAACCTTGCGTTCTGGTGAAATCGATGCAATAAAGAATACAGTATCTATCCTTATGTATCAATGCCTATTTCCCTATAGATTGTAAGCTTGCGAGCAGGGCCCTCCTACATTTTGACTGTCTGTAAATACACTGTTTTGTTGTATCACTGTCTGCTATTGTAAAGCGCAACGGAATATGCTGCGCTATATAATGAAACTGTTAATAAATAAATAAATAATAAATAATATATATATATATATATAATCTATATATATATATATATATAATATATATATATAATATATATATATATATATATAGATTATATATATATAATATATATATATATATATATATTTATATATATATATATATATATATACAAATACATCATAGAAATTAAGCCAGGCAGAGGAGAGGAGACAAGTGTACTTACTACTTGTTTTTAGACTGGGTGCACAGGGTGTTTTCTGTGTCAGTGTGTCAGACTCAGCACTTGTTCAGTGAGCTCAGCCTCTGAGCTCCTCCGGCTCCACACCGCACCTTCCCCTTCCCCTTCCTGTTGTTGTCAGACTCTCTCCCACAAGCAGGCTGCAGCATCCGGTCCCAGCTGCTGCAGTCTGCAGATCCAGGCAGGAGACCTGCGAGATGATGACATCATCTCGCGAGAGTCTCTCTGCACGGAAGCTCCGCAGCGGTGGAATGCCGCTGCCTGCACAACACACTACACACAGTGCAGTGTGTGATAGTAAGAAGCCCCCCGCTCACCGCGGCCTCTCCTTTGATGTACCGCCGCCCACGCTCCAAGTCCCGACTCCCGCTACAAGGAACCCGCACCACTTGGAGATAAAAAAAAAAAAAAATGTTTTTTATGTGTTCTCGGGCCCCGGGCCCCCTGATAGGCCCGGGCCCAGGTAAAATGTACCCTCCCCCCCCCCCTCTCGGCGGCCATGTCTGTACAGTGGGGATGTGATTGGATAGGAGAGGATATGTGTGGTCTGTACAGTGGGGATGTGATTGGATAGGACAGAGGATATGTGTGGTCTGTACAGTGGGGATGTGATTGGAGAGGAGAGGATATGTGTGGTCTGTACAGTGGGGATGTGATTGGATAGGAGAGGATGTGTGTGGCCTGTACAATGGTGATGTGATTGGATAGGACAGAGGATATGTGTGGCCTGTACAGTGGGGATGTGATTGGATAGGACAGAGGATGTGTGTGGCCTGTACAGTGTGGATGTGATTGGATAGGACAGAGGATATGTGTGGCCTGTACAGTGGGGATGTGATTGGATAGGACAGATGATATGTGTGGCCTGTACAGTGGGGATGTGATTGGATAGGACAGAGGATATGTGTGGCCTGTACAGTGGGGATGTGATTGGATAGGACAGAGGATATGTGTGGCCTGTACAGTGGGGATGTGATTGGATAGGACAGAGGATATGTGTGGCCTGTACAGTGGGGATTTGATTGGATAGGACAGAGGATATGTGTGGCCTGTACAGTGGGGATATGATTGGATAGGACAGAGGATATGTGTGGCCTGTACATTGGGGATGTGATTGGAAAGGACAGAGGATAGGTGTGGCCTGTACAGTGGGGATGTGATTGGATAGGACAGAGGATAGGTGTGGCCTGTACATTGGGGATGTGATTGGATAGGAGAGGATATGTGTGGTCTGTAGAGTGGGGATGTGATTGGATAGGAGAGGATATGTGTGTTCTGTACAGCGGGGATGTGATTGGATTGGACAGAGGATATGTGTGGCCTGTACAGTGGGGATTTGATTGGATAGGAGAGGATATGTGTGGCCTGTACAGTGGGGATGTGATTGGATAGGAGAGGATATGTGTGGTCTGTACAGTGGGGATGTGATTGGATAGGACAGAGGATATGTGTGGCCTGTACAGTGGGGATGTGATTGTATAGGACAGATGATATATGTGGCCTGTACAGTGTGGATGTGATTGGATAGGACAGAGGATATGTTTGGCCTGTACAGTGGGGATGTGATTGGAAAGGACAGAGGATAGGTGTGGCCTGTACAGTGGGGATGTGATTGGATAGGACATAGGATAGGTGTAGGAGGAGGTATAAAGGTACGGGGGCTGGCGGAGGAGGGATAACGGTACGAGACTGGCGGAGGAGGGATAATGGTACGAGGCTGGCGGAGGTGGGATAATGGTACGGGGGCTGGCGGAGGAGGGTTAATGGTACGAGGGCTGGCGGTGGAGGGATAATGGTACGGGGGCTGGCGGCGGAGCGATAATGGTACGGGGGCTGGCGGAGGAGGGATAATGGTACGGGGGCTGGCGGAGGAGGGATAATGGTACGGGGGCTGGGGGAGGAGGGATAATGGTACGGGGGCTGGCGGAGGTGGGATAATGGTATGGGGGCTGGCGGCGGAGCGATAATGGTACGGGGGCTGGAGGAGGAGGGATAATATTATGGGGGCTGGCGGAGGAGGGATAATGGTACGTGATTGGATAGGACAGAGGATATGTGTGGTCTGTACAGTGGGGATGTGATTGGATAGGACAGTGGATGTGTGTGGTCTGTACAGTCTTGATGTGATTGGATAGGACAGAGGATATGTGTGGTCTGTACAGTGGGGATGTGATTGGATAGGAGAGGATATGTGTGGTCTACAGTGGGGATGTGATTGGATAGGACAGAGGATATGTGTGGTCTGTACAGTGGGGATGTGATTGGATAGGAGAGGATATGTGTGGTCTGTACAGTGGGGATGTGATTGGATAGGACAGAGGATATGTGTGGTCTGTACAGTGGGGATGTGATTGGATAGGAGAGGATATGTGTGGCCTGTTCAGTGGGGATGTGATTCGATATGACAGAGGATGTGTGTGGCCTGTACAGTGGTGATGTGATTGGATAGGACAGAGGATATGTGTGGCCTGTACAGTGGGGATGTGATTGGATAGGACAGAGGATGTGTGTGGCCTGTACAGTGTGGATGTGATTGGATAGGACAGAGGATATGTGTGGCCTGTACAGTGGGGATGTGATTGGATAGGACAGATGATATGTGTGGCCTGTACAGTGGGGATGTGATTGGATAGGACAGAGGATATGTGTGGCCTGTACAGTGGGGATGTGATTGGATAGGACAGAGGATATGTGTGGCCTGTACAGTGGGGATGTGATTGGATAGGACAGAGGATATGTGTGGCCTGTACAGTGGGGATTTGATTGGATAGGACAGAGGATATGTGTGGCCTGTACAGTGGGGATATGATTGGATAGGACAGAGGATATGTGTGGCCTGTACATTGGGGATGTGATTGGAAAGGACAGAGGATAGGTGTGGCCTGCACAGTGGGGATGTGATTGGATAGGACAGAGGATAGGTGTGGCCTGTACATTGGGGATGTGATTGGATAGGAGAGGATATGTGTGGTCTGTAGAGTGGGGATGTGATTGGATAGGAGAGGATATGTGTGTTCTGTACAGCGGGGATGTGATTGGATTGGACAGAGGATATGTGTGGCCTGTACAGTGGGGATTTGATTGGATAGGACTGTACAGGAGGGATGATGGTATGGGGGCTGGCGGAGTAGGGATGATGGTATGGGGGCTGGCGGAGGAGGGATAATGGTATGGGGGCTGGCGGAGGAGGGATAATGGTATGGGGGCTGGCGGAGGAGGGATAATGGTACGAGGCTGGCGGAGGAGGGATAATGGTACGGGGGCTGGCGGAGGTGGGATAATGGTACGGGGGCTGGCGGCGGAGGGATAATGGTACGGGGGCTGGCGGCGGAGGGATAATGGTACGGGGGCTGGCGGAGGAGGGATAATGGTACGGGGGCTGGCGGAGGAGGGATAATGGTACGAGGGCTGGCGGAGGAGGGATAATGGTACGGGGGCTGGTGTGCTGTAAGATACGGTGACCCAGCAGTTTGGCCAGTGGTCAGGAGGATGTAAAATGTGAAAAAGAAAGAGTGGATGTGCGTGTTCTGTACAGCGGGATGTGATTGGATAGGAGAGGATATGTGTGGTCTGTACAGTGGGGATGTGATTGGATAGGAGAGGATATGTGTGGTCTGTACAGTGGGGATGTGATTGGATAGGAGAGGATATGTGTGGTCTGTACAGTGGGGATGTGATTGGATAGGAGAGGATATGTGTGGACTGTACAGTGGGGATGTGATTGGATAGGAGAGGATATGTGTGGTCTGTACAGTGGGGATGTGATTGGATAGGACAGAGGATGTGTGTGGTCTGTACAGTGGGGATGTGATTGGATAGGAGAGGATATGTGTGGCCTGTACAGTGGGGATGTGATTGGATAGGAGAGGATATGTGTGGTCTGTACAGTGGGGATTTGATTGGATAGGACAGAGGATATGTGTGGCCTGTACAGTGGGGATGTGATTGGATAGGAGAGGATATGTGTGGCCTGTACAGTGGGGATGTGATTGGATAGGAGAGGATATGTGTGGTCTGTACAGTGGGGATGTGATTGGATAGGACAGAGGATATGTGTGGCCTGTACAGTGGGGATGTGATTGTATAGGACAGATGATATATGTGGCCTGTACAGTGTGGATGTGATTGGATAGGACAGAGGATATGTTTGGCCTGTACAGTGGGGATGTGATTGGAAAGGACAGAGGATAGGTGTGGCCTGTACAGTGGGGATGTGATTGGATAGGACATAGGATAGGTGTAGGAGGAGGTATAAAGGTACGGGGGCTGGCGGAGGAGGGATAACGGTACGAGACTGGCGGAGGAGGGATAATGGTACGAGGCTGGCGGAGGTGGGATAATGGTACGGGGGCTGGCGGAGGAGGGTTAATGGTACGAGGGCTGGCGGTGGAGGGATAATGGTACGGGGGCTGGCGGAGGAGGGATAATGGTACGGGGGCTGGCGGAGGAGGGATAATGGTACGGGGGCTGGCGGAGGAGGGATAATGGTACGGGGGCTGGGGGAGGAGGGATAATGGTACGGGGGCTGGCGGAGGTGGGATAATGGTACGGGGGCTGGCGGAGGAGGGATAATGGTATGGGGGCTGGCGGCGGAGCGATAATGGTACGGGGGCTGGCGGAGGAGGGATAATATTATGGGGGCTGGCGGAGGAGGGATAATGGTACGTGATTGGATAGGACCGAGGATATGTGTGGTCTGTACAGTGGGGATGTGATTGGATAGGACCGAGGATATGTGTGGTCTGTACAGTGGGGATGTGATTGGATAGGACAGAGGATATGTGTGGTTTGTACAGTGGGGATGTGATTGGATAGGACAGAGGATATGTGTGGTCTGTACAGTGGGGATGTGATTGGATAGGACAGTGGATGTGTGTGGTCTGTACAGTGGTGATGTGATTGGATAGGACAGAGGATATGTGTGGTCTGTACAGTGGGGATGTGATTGGATAGGAGAGGATATGTGTGGTCTACAGTGGGGATGTGATTGGATAGGACAGAGGATATGTGTGGTCTGTACAGTGGGGATGTGATTGGATAGGAGAGGATATGTGTGGTCTGTACAGTGGGGATGTGATTGGATAGGACAGAGGATATGTGTGGTCTGTACAGTGGGGATGTGATTGGATAGGAGAGGATATGTGTGGCCTGTCCAGTGGGGATGTGATTCGATATGACAGAGGATGTGTGTGGCCTGTACAGTGGTGATGTGATTGGATAGGACAGAGGATATGTGTGGCCTGTACAGTGGGGATGTGATTGGATAGGACAGAGGATGTGTGTGGCCTGTACAGTGTGGATGTGATTGGATAGGACAGAGGATATGTGTGGCCTGTACAGTGGGGATGTGATTGGATAGGACAGATGATATGTGTGGCCTGTACAGTGGGGATGTGATTGGATAGGACAGAGGATATGTGTGGCCTGTACAGTGGGGATGTGATTGGATAGGACAGAGGATATGTGTGGCCTGTACAGTGGGGATGTGATTGGATAGGACAGAGGATATGTGTGGCCTGTACAGTGGGGATTTGATTGGATAGGACAGAGGATATGTGTGGCCTGTACAGTGGGGATATGATTGGATAGGACAGAGGATATGTGTGGCCTGTACATTGGGGATGTGATTGGAAAGGACAGAGGATAGGTGTGGCCTGCACAGTGGGGATGTGATTGGATAGGACAGAGGATAGGTGTGGCCTGTACATTGGGGATGTGATTGGATAGGAGAGGATATGTGTGGTCTGTAGAGTGGGGATGTGATTGGATAGGAGAGGATATGTGTGTTCTGTACAGCGGGGATGTGATTGGATTGGACAGAGGATATGTGTGGCCTGTACAGTGGGGATTTGATTGGATAGGACTGTACAGGAGGGATGATGGTATGGGGGCTGGCGGAGTAGGGATGATGGTATGGGGGCTGGCGGAGGAGGGATAATGGTATGGGGGCTGGCGGAGGAGGGATAATGGTACGGGGGCTGGCGGAGGAGGGATAATGGTACGAGGCTGGCGGAGGAGGGATAATGGTACGGTTGCTGGCGGAGGAGGGATAATGATATGGGGGCTGGCGGAGGAGGTATAAAGGTACGGGGGCTGGCGGAGGAGGGATAATGGTACGGGGGCTGGCGGAGGTGGGATAATGGTACGGGGGCTGGCGGAGGAGGGATAATGGTATGGGGGCTGGCGGCGGAGCGATAATGGTACGGGGGCTGGCGGAGGAGGGATAATATTATGGGGGCTGGCGGAGGAGGGATAATGGTACGTGATTGGATAGGACAGAGGATATGTGTGGTCTGTACAGTAGGGATGTGATTGGATAGGACAGTGGATGTGTGTGGTCTGTACAGTGGGGATGTGATTGGACAGGACAGAGGATATGTGTGGTCTGTACAGTGGGGATGTGATTGGATAGGACAGAGGATATGTGTGGTCTGTACAGTGGGGATGTGATTGGATAGGACAGAGGATATGTGTGGACTGTACAGTGGGGATGTGATTGGATAGGAGAGGATGTGTGTGGCCTGTACAGTGGGGATGTGATTGGATAGGACAGAGGATATGTGTGGTCTGTACAGTGGGGATGTGATTGGATAGGACAGAGGATATGTGTGGCCTGTACAGTGGGGATGTGATTGGATAGGACAGAGGATATGTGTGGTCTGTACAGTGGGGATGTGATTGGATAGGAGAGGATATGTGTGGTCTACAGTGGGGATGTGATTGGATAGGACAGAGGATATGTGTGGTCTGTACAGTGGGGATGTGATTGGATAGGAGAGGATATGTGTGGTCTGTACAGTGGGGATGTGATTGGATAGGACAGAGGATATGTGTGGTCTGTACAGTGGGGATGTGATTGGATAGGAGAGGATATGTGTGGCCTGTCCAGTGGGGATGTGATTCGATATGACAGAGGATGTGTGTGGCCTGTACAGTGGTGATGTGATTGGATAGGACAGAGGATATGTGTGGCCTGTACAGTGGGGATGTGATTGGATAGGACAGAGGATGTGTGTGGCCTGTACAGTGTGGATGTGATTGGATAGGACAGAGGATATGTGTGGCCTGTACAGTGGGGATGTGATTGGATAGGACAGATGATATGTGTGGCCTGTACAGTGGGGATGTGATTGGATAGGACAGAGGATATGTGTGGCCTGTACAGTGGGGATGTGATTGGATAGGACAGAGGATATGTGTGGCCTGTACAGTGGGGATGTGATTGGATAGGACAGAGGATATGTGTGGCCTGTACAGTGGGGATTTGATTGGATAGGACAGAGGATATGTGTGGCCTGTACAGTGGGGATATGATTGGATAGGACAGAGGATATGTGTGGCCTGTACATTGGGGATGTGATTGGAAAGGACAGAGGATAGGTGTGGCCTGCACAGTGGGGATGTGATTGGATAGGACAGAGGATAGGTGTGGCCTGTACATTGGGGATGTGATTGGATAGGAGAGGATATGTGTGGTCTGTAGAGTGGGGATGTGATTGGATAGGAGAGGATATGTGTGTTCTGTACAGCGGGGATGTGATTGGATTGGACAGAGGATATGTGTGGCCTGTACAGTGGGGATTTGATTGGATAGGACTGTACAGGAGGGATGATGGTATGGGGGCTGGCGGAGTAGGGATGATGGTATGGGGGCTGGCGGAGGAGGGATAATGGTATGGGGGCTGGCGGAGGAGGGATAATGGTACGGGGGCTGGCGGAGGAGGGATAATGGTACGAGGCTGGCGGAGGAGGGATAATGGTACGGTTGCTGGCGGAGGAGGGATAATGATTTGGGGGCTGGCGGAGGAGGTATAAAGGTACGGGGGCTGGCGGAGGAGGGATAATGGTACGAGGCTGGCGGAGGAGGGATAATGATATGAGGCAGGCGGAGGAGGGATAATGGTACGAGGCTGGCGGAGGAGGGATAATGATATGGGGGCTGGCGGAGGAGGTATAAAGGTACGGGGGCTGGCGGAGGAGGGATAATGGTACGAGGCTGGCGGAGGAGGGATAATTGTACGAGGCAGGCGGAGGAGGGATAATGGTACAAGGCTGGCGGAGGTGGGATAATGGTACGGGGGCTGGCGGAGGAGGGTTAATGGTACGGGGGCTGGCGTTGGAGGGATAATGGTACGGGTGCTGGCAGAGGAGGGATTATGGTACGGGGGCTGGCGGAGGAGGGATAATGGTACGGGGGCTGGCGGAGGAGGGATAATGGTACGGGGGCTGGCGGAGGTGGGATAATGGTACGGGGGCTGGCGGCGGAGGGATAATGGTACGGGGGCTGGCGGCGGAGGGATAATGGTATGGGGGCTGGCGGAGGAGGGATAATGGTACGGGGGCTGGCGGAGGAGGGATAATGGTACGGGGGCTGGCGGAGGAGGGATAATGGTACGGGGGCTGGTGTGCTGTAAGATACGGTGACCCAGCAGTTTGGCCAGTGGTCAGGAGGATGTAAAATGTGAAAAAGAAAGAGTGGATGTGCGTGTTCTGTACAGCGGGATGTGATTGGATAGGAGAGGATATGTGTGGTCTGTACAGTGGGGATGTGATTGGATAGGAGAGGATATGTGTGGTCTGTACAGTGGGGATGTGATTGGATAGGAGAGGATATGTGTGGTCTGTACAGTGGGGATGTGATTGGATAGGAGAGGATATGTGTGGACTGTACAGTGGGGATGTGATTGGATAGGAGAGGATATGTGTGGTCTGTACAGTGGGGATGTGATTGGATAGGACAGAGGATGTGTGTGGTCTGTACAGTGGGGATGTGATTGGATAGGAGAGGATATGTGTGGCCTGTACAGTGGGGATGTGATTGGATAGGAGAGGATATGTGTGGTCTGTACAGTGGGGATTTGATTGGATAGGACAGAGGATATGTGTGGCCTGTACAGTGGGGATGTGATTGGATAGGAGAGGATATGTGTGGCCTGTACAGTGGGGATGTGATTAGATAGGAGAGGATATGTGTGGTCTGTACAGTGGGGATGTGATTGGATAGGACAGAGGATATGTGTGGCCTGTACAGTGGGGATGTGATTGGATAGGACAGATGATATATGTGGCCTGTACAGTGTGGATGTGATTGGATAGGACAGAGGATATGTGTGGCCTGTACAGTGGGGATGTGATTGGAAAGGACAGAGGATAGGTGTGGCCTGTACAGTGGGTATGTGATTGGATAGGACATAGGATAGGTGTGGCCTGTACAGTGGGGATGTGATTGGATAGGAGAGGATATGTGTGTTCTGTACAGCGGGGATGTGATTGGATTGGACAGAGGATATGTGGCCTTTACAGTGGGGATTTGATTGGATAGGACTGTACAGGAGGGATGATGGTATGGGGGCTGGCGGAGTAGGGATGATGGTATGGGGGCTGGCGGAGGAGGGATAATGGTATGGGGGCTGGCGGAGGAGGGATAATGGTACGAGGCTGGCGGAGGAGCGATAATGGTACAGTGGCTGGCGGAGGAGGGATAATGATACGGGGGCTTGCGGAGGAGGTATAAAGGTACGGGGGCTGGCGGAGGAGGGATAATGGTACGAGACTGGCGGAGGAGGGATAATGGTACGAGGCTGGCGGAGGTGGGATAATGGTACGGGGGCTGGCGGAGGAGGGTTAATGGTACGAGGGCTGGCGGTGGAGGGATAATGGTACGGGGGCTGGCGGCGGAGCGATAATGGTACGGGGGATGGCGGAGGAGGGATAATGGTACGGGGGCTGGCGGAGGAGGGATAATGGTACGGGGGCTGGTAGAGGAGGGATAATGGCACGGGGGCTGGCGGAGGTGGGATAATGGTACGGGGGCTGGCGGAGGAGGGATAATGGTATGGGGGCTGGCGGCGGAGCGATAATGGTACGGGGGCTGGCGGAGGAGGGATAATATTATGGGTGCTGGCGGAGGAGGGATAATGGTACGAGGCTGTCGGAGGTGGGATAATTTTACGGGGGCTGGCGGAGGAGGGATAATGGTACGAGGCTGTCAGAGGTGGGATAATGGTACGGGGGCTGGCGGAGGAGGGATAATGGTATGGGTGAGCTGGAGGAGGATAAATAATGGTATGGGTGCTGGTGAAGGAGACATTATGATATGGGGGTTGGCAGGGGTGGGATCATGGTAGTCCTTGTTTTTTGCACAGGGGCACACAGTTGCAGATGACTGCCCGGACAGAAAACCTGCCCCTTGTAAATATGCTGTCACAGGTAAGGTTGTTTGTGGACTGGACGAGCTTGACTTAATGTGACATCAACAAATGTAGCTTAAATGAAGTTTAAGATCAGATTTAAGATAAGATTTATTCTTGCTTGATAAAAGTCATAAGCAGTATGAATAATATTGGCATTAATATCAGACCATAATATAACAGTAATGTGCTGCGCTGCGGGTGTGCTGGAAAAATGCAGGCCAATATCACTAGTGCTCAGACGTACTGTAGTAGTGGTGAGCTGAAAGAATACAGGCCAAACTCACTAGTGCTCAGGTGTAGTAGTGGTGAGCTCGGAGATTGCAGGCCAAATTCACTAGTGCTCAGGCGTAGTAGTGGTGAGCTCGGAGATTGCAGGCCAAACTCACTAGTGCTCAGGCGTAGTGGTGTGCTGGGATGTTGCAGGCCAAACTCACTAATGTTCAGGCGTAGTAGTGGTGAGCTCGGAGATTGAAGGCCAATCTCACTAGTGCTCAGGCTTAGTGGTGTGCTGGGATATTGCAGGCCATACTCTCTAGCCCTTAAGTGTAGTAGTGGTGAGCTGGAAGAATACAGGCCAAACTCACTAGTGCTCAGGCATAGTAGTGGTGAGCTCGGAGATTGCAGGCCAAATTCACTAGTGCTCAGACGTACTGTAGGAGTGGTGAGCTTGGAGATTGCAGGCCAAACTCACTAGTGCTCAGGCGTAGTGGAGTGCTGGGATATTGCAGGCCAAACTCACTAGTGCTCAGGCGTAGAGGTGTGCTGGGATATTGCAGGCCATACTCTAGCCCTTAAGTGTAGTAGTGGTGAGCTGGAAGAATGCAGACCAAGCTCACTAGTGCTGAGGTGTAGCGGTGTGCTGGGATATTGCAGGCCATACTCTCTAGCCCAGGCATGTCCAAACTATGGCCCTCCAGCTGTTGTGAAACTATACATCCCAGCATGCCTTGCCATAGTTTTAGCATTTCCTAGAAGCAAAACTGTGCCAAGGCATGATGGGACTTGTAGTTTCACAACAGCTGGAGGGCCATAGTTTGGACATGCCTGCTCTAGCCCTTAAGTGTAGTAGTGGTGAGCTGGAAGAATGCAGGCCAAGCTCACAAGTGCTCAGGCGTAGTAGTGGTGAGCTCGGAGATTGCAGGCCAAGCTCACTAGTGCTCAGGTGTAGTAGTGGTGAGCTCGGAGATTGCAGGCCAATCTCACTAGTGCTCAGGCGTAGTGGTGTGCTGGGATATTGCAGGCCATACTCTCTAGCCCTGGGGTAGCCAACCCTAGTCCTCGAGAGCTACCAACAGTGCATGTTTTGCAGGCCTCACAGAATCACAAGTGAGCTAATTAGCTCCATCTGTGTATCTTTTAAAAGGTGTCAGTGATTAATGAGTGCAGCTGTGCAGCAGCTAGGTTGTCTGGAAAATGTGAACTGTTGTTAGCTCTCGAGGGCTAGGGTTGGCTACCACTGCTCTAGCCCTTAAGTGTAGTAGTGGTGAGCTGGAAGAATGCAGGCCAAGCTCACTAGTGCTGAGGCATAGTAGTGGTGAGCTGGGATATTGCAGGCCAAGCTCACTAGTGCTCAGGTGTAGTAGTGGTGAGCTCGGAGATTGCGTCCAGCATGCAGAGCAGTACACAGAGGAGACAAATGGATAAAGCACTGTGAGTGCAAGTGATGACTGAGAGCAGTGCAGCTATCCGGATGTGTCCATGAGCAGAAGGCAAAGCAGTCGATGTACCTGCACCAGCGTGCTTGCCACTCACCGCCATATCTACCTGCACGACCAGCTCAAGCCAAACTTCCACGGTGGCCTGGACTCTATCTGTTCATCAGTTTATACGCCCAGCTTTAAGGCACATGAGCGCTGTCTAATTCCTGCTTCCATGGTGGCCTGGACTCTATCTGTTCATCAGTTTATACACCTAGCTTTAAGGCACAGAGCGCTGTCTAATTCCTGCTTCCATGGTGGCCTGGACTCTATCTGTTCAGTTTATACGCCCAGCTTTAAGGCACATGAGCGCTGTCTAATTCCTGCTTCCATGGTGGCCTGGACTCTATCTGTTCAGTTTATACGCCCAGCTTTAAGGCGCAGGAGCGCTGTCTAATTCCTGCTTCCATGGTGGCCTAGACTCTATCTGTTCAGTTTATACGCCCAGCTTTAAGGCACAAAGCACTGTCTAATTCCTGCTTCCATGGTGGCCTGGACTCTATCTGTTCAGTTTATACGCCCAGCTTTAAGGCGCAGGAGCGCTGTCTAATTCCTGCTTCCATGGTGGCCTGGACTCTATCTGTTCATCAGTTTATACACCCAGCTTTAAGGCGCAGGAGCGCTGTCTAATTCCTGCTTCCGTGGCATAAATCTCCATTCCCAGCCTTGGGTGCGGGGGGAGAAGTCATTCGTTGGTCGGCGACTATCGAATGATTTCTCCAGCGCTCGCAGATCTGAGACACGTCTGCGGGAATCGGGCACATGAATTACCATGCGAACGCCCAGCATCTTCATAGGAACACCCATGGGCACATCCCCCGGCCGCACTGTTGTGTGCAAGTGCCTGGACGCTCGCACACAGCAACTGCACATGCGCAGACACAGTCTCTGAAAATCCCGGGAAAACTAGAATTGGGTCCTAAATACTGATTGGTGGGATCTCAGACACAAGAACGGTTACAGAATTCTGGCTAGGACTATATATGACCACAGTAATTAGAAACAAGATTCTTAGTAAACTGTTGGAAGAAAAATGTAAGACATAAAGATGTTATTAATAAATTGTTCAATCCTTATAGACTTATATATTGGTATTTCCTTTGTGTTTATGGTTACTATGTGAATAACACTATCCCCAAATCCCCATGAGTAGCAGATTGTTACTCTGATAGTCCATAGAGGAGGGGACATTTCCTGACCCTCCCTCAGGAAACCATTGTCCTCACAGCACAGCAGGAGGTATCTGTAAACACACCTTGCATATGAAGCCACGGGTTAGTGTCCAGACAATGGAGGGTTGGGTTTAGTAAATATGGGCACCTGAACCAGTGAATAGTCTTCTCTGCCTATAAATAAACAAAACAAGGTTGAAGAAAATTATTTTGAAATGGTACCATGACAGGCACCATGGTGTTCCCAACATCAACCATTTCTACCAGGCATGTAGTCTGGCCCATTGCACTCTGTGCTATTCACCCATGTACTACATCATTTGGACTTTTTCTAAATTTGTATTCATGCTTTCATCAATTTATTCTGGACGTGATTCTGGTTCACTCGCAAAAGCAAATTCTCTCTCTAGTGGACAAACTCATGCTGCACTGCAGGTGGGGCAGATGTAACATGTGCAGAGAGAGTTAGATTTGGGTGAGTTATTTTGTTTCTGTGCAGGGTAAATACTGGCTGCTTTATTTATCAGTGCAGTGCAATACAGATATCAGTTTGAATTACAAACCACAAACCCTACCCAAATCTAACTCTCTGTACATGTTACATCTGCCCCACCTGCTGTGCACATGCTTTAGTCCAATAGAGAAGGAATTTGCTATTGGAAGTGAACCAGAATCAGGCCCTCTCTCACATAGCAGACCCAGGGTGGGATGTACTATGACAAAAATGCGGTAAAACCCCCATTTTACCGCATTTTTAAATTTGCTAAAACCCGGCCGCACCGTCTAAGGCAGGCAGAGTATTGCCACCAAGTGGCGATACCCTATATAAACCTATGGGCTTCTATCGCTGCCTGCTATCCGCACCCCCTCCCCTGTCCTCCGTGCTGCTGCTCCTCCCCAAGCAGCATGTCACAGCCGGGGATGTCATAGAAACATAGAATTTGACGGCAGATAAGAACCACTTGGCCCATCTAGTCTGCCCCTTTTTTAAACAAGAGGTTGTGACAGTAACCTAGGTCGCTGTCACTTTAAGAGGCGCTATCTTACTCAGTCAAATTAAATTCACACTGTTTTTTAAAGAATGATACAGGTTTATTAAAACATAATGGCTAGCTCATACAATTTAAAGACAATATATCAAAGTGCACTATGATTAAGACAATACAAGACAAAACAAACACAGAACATGTATTGCTAAAAAAGCATAAATGCAGATGGTGATATGGCAATTAGGCTTTACCTGTAGAGAGGAATGAATTGTTCCTTTTAGAGGCAAATGACACTAAATGATTTAATAGTTACCAGTCCCGCATAATTTGTAATCCAAATGGGCTGTAGATACTGTGTCCAGTTTCTCCACTAATTACCAGAGTTCCTCCGGATAACCACGATTTGAGCAGATTATATTGCTGTGGGATGGACTTTCAGTAGTTAACAGCGGACTTTGATGGTCTGTGGGGTATGGTATCATCCCCCTAGTGTCAGTGTGTGTCCTCGTGTTCTGCTGCTCCTCTTCCTGTGACGAATGTCTCCCACCTGTACCTTCCTCCCTCTAGTGTCAGTGCATGTCCTCGTGTTCTGCTGCTCCTCTTCCTGTGACTAATGTCTCCCACCTGTACCTTCCTCCCTCTAGTGTCAGTGCATGTCCTCGTGTTCTGCTGCTCCTCTTCCTGTGACTAATGTCTCCCACCTGTACCTTCCTCCCTCTAGTGTCAGTGCATGTCCTCGTGTTCTGCTGCTCCTCTTCCTGTGACTTATGTCTCCCACCTGTACCTTCCTCCCTCTAGTGTCAGTGCATGTCCTCGTGTTCTGCTGCTCCTCTTCCTGTGACGAATGTCTCCCACCTGTACCTTCCTCCCTCTAGTGTCAGTGCATGTCCTCGTGTTCTGCTGCTCCTCTTCCTGTGACTAATGTCTCCCACCTGTACCTTCCTCCCTCTAGTGTCAGTGCATGTCCTCGTTGTCACAACATTCAGTTATTGTATTGTTTCTTACCTGGTTTGTGGCTTCTCCTGTCTGTTCAGCCTGATCCATGCTGCAAGGAAGTTCTGTGTGGCCTGAGCTTTGCTAATTACAGCACCTGGAGGAGTCCTTGCTGCTGACAATCTCTGTATAGCTGAACTGTGCTGTGAGATCTGAGCTCAGCTAATTAGTAACACCTGGTAACTCTCTCCTGCAGGAGAGTTCAGTGTAAACTGAGCATGCTCAGCCCACTGATTAGTTCACCTGTGGGTTCCCTGTGCTTCCTATAAAGGGCAGCCTCTGGGAGACAGAAGCTGCCAGAGTATAGGCTCACATCCTGCTCCAGCGTCCCTTGTACTTCACTGTATTCCTGATCACCAGATACTGACTTCGGCTTGCTTCCTGACTATCCTTCGGCTTAATCCCTGTGTACCGTGAATCGTGGGTTACCTGTGTATGACCTCGGCCTGCCTCCTGACCACTCTCCTGCCTGATCCTCGTGTACCGTATCCAGTGATTACCAGTGGACGACCTCGGCTTGCCTTCTGACTATTCTCCTGTCTGACCCTTGTGTACTGTGCTCCGTGACATACCAGTGTACGACCCGGCTAAGATGACTACGCATAATCCTGAATCCACGCTACCTGTTTCCAAGGGGTTACCAGTGCCACATGGGGAACCTGCTCAGGGGACCGCGACCGGCATGTCCATAGCAGCAAAGCCCAAATCCCAACTGGAGGGGTCACTGGTGAACACCTATGGCGTGGTAAGACTCCGCACCCCTGTGTCAGGTCTAGCCAATCCCCGGCCTGGTGACCAGCGTGATGTACCTGAGATCGTGACACTCGTGTTCTGCTGCTCCTCTTCCTGTGACTAATGTCTCCCACCTGTACCTTCCTCCCCCCCAGTGTCAGTGCATGTCCTCGTGTTCTGCTGCTCCTCTTCCTGTGACTGTCTCCCACCTGTACCTTCCTCCCCCTAGTGTCAGTGCATGTCCTCGTGTTCTGCTGCTCCTCTTCCTGTGAAGAATGTCTCCCACCTGTACCTTCCTCCCTCTAGTGTCAGTGCGTGTCCGCGTGTTCTGCTGCTCCTCTTCCTGTGACTAATGTCTCCCACATGTACCTTCCTCCCTCTAGTGTCAGTGCATGTCCTCGTGTTCTGCTGCTCCTCTTCCTGTGACTAATGTCTCCCACCTGTACCTTCCTCCCTCTAGTGTCAGTGCATGTCCTCGTGTTCTGCTGCTCCTCTTCCTGTGACTAATGTCTCCCACCTGTACCTTCCTCCCTCTAGTGTCAGTGCATGTCCTCGTGTTCTACTGCTCCTCTTCCTGTGACTACTGTCTCCCACCTGTACCTTCCTCCCTCTAGTGTCAGTGCATGTCCTCGTGTTCTGTTGCTCATCTTCCTGTGAAGAACGTCTCCCACCTGTACCTTCCTCCCGCTAGTGTCAGTGCATGTCCTCGTGTTCTGCTGCTCCTCTTCCTGTGACTAATGTCTCCCACCTGTACCTTCCTCCCTCTAGTGTCAGTGCATGTCCTCGTGTTCTGTTGCTCCTCTTCCTGTGAAGAACGTCTCCCACCTGTACCTTCCTCACCCTAGTGTCAGTGCATGTCCTCGTGTTCTGCTACTCCTCTTCCTGTGAGGAATGTCTCCCACCTGTACCTTCCTCCCTCTAGTTTCAGTGCATGTCCTCGTGTTCTGCTGCTCCTCTTCCTGTGAAGAATGTCTCCCACCTGTACCTTGTTATAACCCTTCTCTGCTCTAAAGTATACATATTAAGATCTTTTAGTCTGTCCTGGTACGTTTTGTGATGTAGGCCATGCACCATTTTAGTTGCCCTTCTTTGTACAGTCTCTAATGTATTTATATCCTTCTGGAGATATGGCCTCCAGAACTGAACACAATACTCTAGGTGAGGTCGTACCAATGACCTATACAGTGGCATTATTACTTCTTTCTTTCTACTGCTGATACCTCTCCCTATGCAACCAAGCATCTGACTTGCCTTCTTCATTGCTTTGTTACATTGCCTACCTGCTTTTAAGTCCCCTGAAATAGTGACACCTAGATCCCTCTCTTCCTCAGTAGTTTCCATTATAGTGCCATTTACAGTATACTATGTTTAGTCTTTGGATTTCTGAGACCCAAATGCATAATTTTGCATTTTTGGGCATTAAACTGTAGTTGCCATGCTCTTGACCATTCCTCTAATCTACCTAGATCCTCAATCATTTGTTTTACCCCTCCTGGTGTGTCTACCCTGTTGCATACCTTTGTGTCATCTGCAAAAAGGCACATTTTACCCTCAATTCCATTTGCAATATCACCAATAAAGATATTAAAAAGCACCGGTCCAAGTACAGATCCCTGGGGTACTCCACTTGTAACCTTTCCCTCCTTTGACTGTACTCCGTTTACTACAACTCTCTGTTTTCTGTCCTGCAACCACGCTCTTATCCATTCAACTATCTTAGAATCCAATCCCAAGCTTTCAAGTTTATTTAACAGTCTGCAATGTGGGATAGTGTCAAAAGCTTTACTAAAGTCTAGATAAGCTACATCTACAGCCCCACCTTGATCTATTACTTTAGTCACCCAGTCAAAAAAGTCAATAAGATTTGTTTGACATGATCTTCCCCCAGTAAACCCATGCTGTTTTGGATCCTGTAAATTGCTGGTTTTGAGATATTCTACAACTCTTTGTTTTAAGAGTGTTTCCATCAATTTCCCTACTACTGATGTAAGGCTCACTGATCGATAGTTGCTTACCTCTTCCTTGCTTCCACTTTTGTGCAGTGGGACTACATTTGCTGTTTTCCAGTCCTCTGGGATTACTCCAGTAGCTAGTGACTGGTTGAATAATTTTGTTATTGGTTTTACCAGCTCCCCTTTAAGCTCTTGTAGTATCATTGGATGTATCTCATCTGGCCCCATTGATTTATCCACTTTCAGTTTTGAGAGTTCTGTGAGTACTTTCTACTCTGTAAATGTACTTGTCTCTCCCTCAGTTTTCTGACTATACTTGCAACTTAACTGTGGCCCCTTCCCCTCTCTTTCAGCAGTGAATACTGAGCAGAAATAATAGTACTTATGTAGTATCTGGGCGCCCGATTTTTTGATTGTATGCCTTAACTTAAGGCATACAATCAGTGCGATGCGATGCGATTTCGCATCGCATCGTATGCGACCATATCGCATGCGATGCGATGACCCGATTTTCCCATAGGATTCAATGTTAAAAGTCCATTTTAACATGGAATTCAATGGGAAAAAGGGCTCCTTTTCATACCCCTACTATCCAAGTGGGCATGGAGTTGGATATAAACCTGTAGCGAGCCACCGAGCCCGAAGCGTGGTGAGCGAACGGTATTCTGTGTCCCCTCTCGGGGGCGCGCTACGCTCGCCACGCTTCGGGCTCGGTGGCTCGCTACGCTCGCCACAGGTTTATATCCAACTCCATGCCCACTTGGATAGTGGGGCAAGGAACAGGACCCCTTTTTCCCATTGAATTCTATGTTACAATGGACTTTTAAAAAAAAATCGGGTCCATCGCATCGCATCCGATTTGGTCGCATGCGATGCGATGCGATGTGCCCGATCCGACCCGATTTCCAAATCGGGCGCCCAGATACTACATAAGTACCAAAATAATTATTAATGTTATCTGCTATTGGGGGCGTGACCACGGCGGCACGTAGGTAACTCAGGTGAGCGAGAGCTCCGGGCGTTCCTGAGCTCCCCCATCCTCCACCGCAATAATGAAGAAATGATCCCCGGGTAAAAATAACCTTTTTCGGCCGACTGGAGGCAGAGCGAGCGGTGAGGGGTGCCGGCGGGAAACTGTGGCCGGATGACGATATCCCCAAACACTCCTGATACCAGCTGCGGAGGTGAAGCAACCTAGACGGGCGCAGAGAGATCGCGTCATCAGACGTCAGTATTCACGTGCTGGGTGAGAGACAGCGCGTGGCACCAAGCGGACGGACCTGCAGTGGACGGCGTGCACCGCCAGCCCGGATACTAAGCCCTGTGGGGGTTCCAGCTCAGCACCGGGTGAGAGACGGTGTCTAGTGCTGGAAGTGGCCCGGGGGGAAGCAAGCAGAAAGAGAAAGGCTGACTACACAGCTCAATCCGGGTGAGAGACGGTGCGAGTGGCCCTGAGAGCAGCTGACGGCGCCAGCCGGGCGGGTGAAAGTCAGTAAAATACCCGCTGAGTGAGAGACAGCGAGGGAAATTTGACAGTCGCTCCCGCTGTGGGAAAGAAGTATCGACAGTCGGAATAAGAACTGTATGAGGATTCCAGTGAGAAGTAACGGAGACGGGTGAGGTGGGGCTGGAAGTGCCCTTGCACTGAGTATATGGCTGATATATAAATACAAGACGCTACGAGGGGGTCTGTGGGAGACAGTTGACGCCTAAAACGGATATATTTGGCAGTGGACATTTTTTGTCAAAGCAAGAGAAAAGCCCTGTGGAGGGTTAATACCAAGGTATAGTGCTGAGTATCTCGCCATACATTAACAACCCTGTCTGAAACGCTGATTTCCTGAAGACAAGGTAAAAGACAGAAAACCAGTGTGCATATATTGGTCAAGTTGTTGCTCAGTTTATTTCCTTGTACCCTTTTTGCCTTTTTTCTTTTTATTTTTACTTTTTTGGGCTTATGTTACCAAACTAACTGTCTCAGAAGTGAACTTTAATGTGGATAGTTATCTTTCTGCTAAACTGATCTAGACTGTCACGGATATACTGCCGCCAATTTGAGATTAACAGTAACTGGAGGGAATTTTCCCATAAACAGCGACTAAGTATACCGTTGAAGGTAAAGGCAATATGGGGAAAACCGGCCAAAATACGGCGGCAGCCCGTCTTGAAAAATTCGCCCGCACTCAAACGCAGGCTGCAAACAGTTCTCAAGTGGCTACACCACAGTCTACCCCCTCCAAACTGCAGGTAACACCGGCTAAATCCCTAAATCCTCCCCAACCTCCGGAGGTAACTCTCCAGCAAGTGCTGGATGCAGTGAATAGCTGTGAAGTTCGGTTGGCAGATCAAATAAATAAACTACAGGCGGATGTTATCTTTATGAGAGAGGATGTCCAGAAAATAACAACTAGAGTGACCGAGCTGGAACAGAGAATTTCGGACACTGAGGACATTATAGTTCCCTTACAAAAACAAGTGACAAGTATCGCTAGCCAACTATCAGAGCTAAGATCAAAGTTTACTGATATGGAGGGGCGTCTGAGACGTAAAAATGTTCGATTTGTGGGCCTTGAGGAGCGTGTTGAGGGCTCTGAACCGGAGAAATTTATAGAGGAGTGGCTCAAAAAGGAATTGGGCCAAGAGAACTTTTCTTCTTTTTTTTCCATTGAAAGAGCTCACCGCATCCCAGGCAGGCCCCCGATACCCGGGGCCCCTCCCCGAACGCTAATTGTGAAATTTTTTCACTATAGGGATCGAGACAAAGTGATAAGACTATCTAGGAACAACCCGGACTTTGGCTACAATGGTCATAAAATAGCAGCTTTCCCAGATCTACCACAGGCTGTCCAGAAGGACAGAGTTAAATTCTGGAAAATTAAAGCAAGATTAAGAGACCTGGACATTAAATACTCCATGATGTATCCGTCAAGACTAAGAGTAATTGATAAAGGGGAGATTAAATTTTTCAATTCTGTTGAGGATGCCGCCAGCTGGTTAGATATGTCGTATCCGGCAAAGGCTTATTTGTCCGGGGAGCTGAAATAGTATTTAAGCTGAAGGGGTTTTGATTGCGGAGGGGGAGGGTGGGGGAGGCAGTAAAATGTTGAAAGGGGGGGGAATAACTTCCGTCTCTTTTGTTTTTTTCTATTCGAAAATATGAGGCCCGGAGGTTTGGCCGTGCTAAGCGTGGTAATAAGTAAAAGCCCTCTGGGTTAGGTTGGGGTGGTTCATGTGTTGGGGAAATATAGGTATGCCTTGCTGGGGAGGTTATACAGGGTGGGGGGTGGAGGGAGGGGTTATGTTAAGTATTGTCTGTTTGTATGGTCTGCTCTGTTTATTTATCATTTATTCAGTTTATACCCACCCTTCTAACTGCAGGAGGCTGGAAGTACAAGTGATGTATTTACCGTTAGATTTGACATTGGTCTGGATGTATATATTTAAGAAAGATCCACTAGAATAGAGAAATGGTGAAAATCATGACTTGGAACGTTAGGGGTCTTAATGATCCTATTAAGAGGTCACTGGTACTTAAGTATTGTAAAAGTCTTGAGGCAGATATTATCTGTCTTCAAGAAACCCATCTCTGTGGAGACAAATTGTTATCCTTAAAGCGCCCTTGGATATCAGCCGCTTTTCATTCATCATTTACATCATCCTCTAGAGGGGTATCTATACTGTTTAAAAAATCGGTGGCATATGAACATATCACTGCTCAGATAGATCAGGATGGTAGGTTTGTTTTTCTTGAAGGTATTGTAAATTCAGTTAGATTAAATATACTTGGGATGTATGTCCCTCCCCCATTTAAAAAAAAAAAAAAAAAAAAAATATTATCTGCTATTACATTGTCCCCCTCACGAAAACTTCCATCTCTCTCTTCAGTCTAATTATTCCACTTTTTGTTTTTCTCCTTTCACTTATATACCTGAAAAAAAGTTTCCCCCCTTTACCCACTGACTGGGCCATTTTCTCTTCAGCCTGTGATTTTGCACATCTGATTACCTTCTTAGCCTCCTTCTGTCTAACAAGATACACCTCTTTGTCCCTCATTCTTCTGCGTCTGCTTAAATTTCTTAAAGGCCAAATTTTTTGCTTTCACAATACTTGCTACTTCTTTTGCAAACCACAATGGCTTTCTTTTTCTTGTGTTTTTCCTAAAGCTGGGTACACATATATACAATTGTCGGGCCGTTCTTCCGTTCTGGGTCGGACAGCCGTTCAATTGTATATATGTGTACACTGTCCCGTACGAGCGATAAACGGCAAAAAACTGTCTTGACCGTCCATACTCGGTCGGTCGATGGTTCTTTGCTGTTTAATTTTCATCCGACAGGACGGCCTCATATCGGAACAAAAGTGCAGTGTGTACGCACGTTCGACCGATATGCTGCCGTCCTTGCGACTATACTGCCAAAGCTGGAACGCCCATGTGGGCGTTCCATAGCTGCATGATCTCTCCTACAGCACAAGCAGCGGTCACCTCTCCCCATGTGGGCGTTCCATAGCTGCATGATCTCTCCTACAGCACAAGCAGCGGTCACCTCTCCCCATGTGGGCGTTCCATAGCTGCATCATCTCTCCTACAGCACAAGCAGCGGTCACCTCTCCCCATGTGGGCGTTCCGTAGCTGCATGATCTCTCCTACAGCACAAGCAGCGGTCACCTCTCCCCATGTGGGCGTTCCGTAGCTGCATGATCTCTCCTACAGCACAAGCAGTGGTCACCTCTCCCCATGTGGGCGTTCCATAGCTGCATGATCTCTCCTACAGCACAAGCAGCGGTCACCTCTACCCATGTGGGCGTTCCATAGCTGCATGATCTCTCCTACAGCACAAGCAGCGGTCACCTCTCCCCATGTGGGCGTTCCATAGCTGCATGACCTCTCCTACAGCACAAGAAGCGGACACCTCTCCCCATGTGGGCGTTCCATAGCTGCATGATCTCTCCTACAGCACAAGCAGCGGTCACCTCTCCCCATGTGGGCGTTCCATAGCTGCATGATCTCTCCTACAGCACAAGCAGCGGTCACCTCTCCCCATGTGGGCGTTCCATAGCTGCATGATCTCTCCTACAGCACAAGAAGCGGTCACCTCTCCCCATGTGGGCGTTCCATAGCTGCATGATCTCTCCTACAGCACAAGCAGCGGTCACCTCTCCCCATGTGGGCGTTCCATAGCTGCATGATCTCTCCTACAGCACAAGCAGCGGTCACCTCTCCCCATGTGGGCGTTCCATAGCTGCATGATCTCTCCTACAGCACAAGCAGCGGTCACCTCTCCCCATGTGGGCGTTCCATAGCTGCATGATCTCTCCTACAGCACAAGCAGCGGTCACCTTTCCCCATGTGGGCGTTCCATAGCTGCATGATCTCTCCTACAGCACAAGAAGCGGTCACCTCTCCCCATGTGGGCGTTCCATAGCTGCATGATCTCTCCTACAGCACAAGCAGCGGTCACCTCTCCCCATGTGGGCGTTCCATAGCTGCATGATCTCTCCTACAGCACAAGCAGCGGTCACCTCTCCCCATGAGGGCGTTCCATAGCTGCATGATCTCTCCTACAGCACAAGCAGCGGTCACCTCTCCCCATGTGGGCGTTCCATAGCTGCATGATCTCTCCTACAGCACAAGCAGCGGTCACCTCTCCCCGTGTGGGCGTTCCATAGCTGCATGATCTCTCCTACAGCACAAGAAGCGGTCACCTCTCCCCATGTGGGCGTTCCGTAGCTGCATGATCTCTCCTACAGCACAAGCAGCGGTCACCTCTCCCCATGTGGGCGTTCCGTAGCTGCATGATATCTCCTACAGCACAAGCAGCGGTCACCTCTCCCCGTGTGGGCGTTCCATAGCTGCATGATCTCTCCTACAGCACAAGCAGCGGTCACCTCTCCCCGTGTGGGCGTTCCATAGCTGCATGATCTCTCCTACAGCACAAGCAGCGGTCACCTCTCCCCGTGTGGGCGTTCCATAGCTGCATGATCTCTCCTACAGCACAAGCAGCGGTCACCTCTCCCCGTGTGGGCGTTCCATAGCTGCATGATCTCTCCTACAGCACAAGCAGCGGTCACCTCTCCCCATGTGGGCGTTCCATAGCTGCATGATCTCTCCTACAGCACAAGCAGCGGTCACCTCTCCCCATGTGGGCGTTCCATAGCTGCATGATCTCTCCTACAGCACAAGCAGCGGTCACCTCTCCCCATGTGGTTGTTCCATAGCTGCATGATCTCTCCTACAGCACAAGCAGCGGTCACCTCTCCCCATGTGGTTGTTCCATAGCTGCATGATCTCTCCTACAGCACAAGAAGCGGTCACCTCTCCCCATGTGGGCGTTCCATAGCTGCATGATCTCTCCTACAGCACAAGCAGCGGTCACCTCTCCCCATGTGGGCGTTCCATAGCTGCATGATCTCTCCTACAGCACAAGCAGCGGTCACCTCTCCCCATGTGGGCGTTCCATAGCTGCATGATCTCTCCTACAGCACAAGAAGCGGTCACCTCTCCCCATGTGGGCGTTCCATAGCTGCATGATCTCTCCTACAGCACAAGCAGCGGTCACCTCTCCCCATGTGGGTGTTCCATAGCTGCATGATCTCTCCTACAACACAAGCAGCGGTCACCTCTCCCCATGTGGGCGTTCCGTAGCTACATGATCTCTCCTACAGCACAAGCAGCGGTCACCTCTCCCCATGTGGGCGTTCCATAGCTGCATGATCTCTCCTACAGCACAAGCAGCGGTCACCTCTCCCCATGTGGGCGTTCCATAGCTGCATGATCTCTCCTACAGCACAAGCAGTGGTCACCTCTCCCCATGTGGGCGTTCCATAGCTGCATGATCTCTCCTACAGCACAAGCAGCGGTCACCTCTCCCCATGTGGGCGTTCCATAGCTGCATGATCTCTCCTACAGCACAAGCAGCGGTCACCTCTCCCCATGTGGGCGTTCCATAGCTGCATGATCTCTCCTACAGCACAAGCAGCGGTCACCTCTCCCCATGTGGGCGTTCCATAGCTGCATGATCTCTCCTACAACACAAGCAGCGGTCACCTCTCCCCATGTGGGCGTTCCATAGCTGCATGATCTCTCCTACAGCACAAGCAGCGGTCACCTCTCCCCATGTGGGCGTTCCATAGCTGCATGATCTCTCCTACAGCACAAGCAGCGGTCACCTCTCCCCATGTGGGCGTTCCATAGCTGCATGATCTCTCCTACAGCACATATAGACTGGTTATGCGTCTAAACTTTAAGAAGCCGCTTAGAGATATAGAGAGCAGCGGTTAAATGATCATTAGCCGCAGACACAAATAGAATCAATTGTGGACTCATAATAAAGATAAATATACAAAAATCTGGATATCAGTCTACATAAAAAATTCTAATAAAATTAGCCAAAAATCTGCCAATTCCCTAACAGCCTGAGACGGAGGAAGCGGCAGGGGAAGCTTAAGGTAGATTTACAGCATCAGGAAAGGCATTCAGGATCGTCCTGCCCGCATCCAATTAACCAGAGTCAGATGGCTGCACTAACATCCTAAATTATCCCTCAGCATACAGCAGGTCGCCCCGTGCCCCCTCTGTTATATAGCTAAAAATGGCCCTGGGTGGAAATATTACTGTTTTACAAGCACCCACCAGCAACACTGTACCCACAGGCATGGAGGGACAGGACAGCCCAGGTCGCGCGACTTCGCCCGCAGCTACAGTATGAATCCCTGGCACATACATGACTAGGGGACACTACCATGCCTCACACAGGGGACCTGCTGCTCCTTGACTCGGTCCAGAGGGGGTTGCAGCACTGGTACCAGTCAGACACATCCAGATCCAGGCACAGAGAGAGCGACTGCAGCAGCGCTGCCGGCTGACTAAAGTTTACACGCATAACCCGTCTACATAGAACTTTAGTCACCTTGCTGGCTGACTAATATATATATGACTATGATCAAATGTGGGTGTTTAGCGTCTAAGTTTTAGTCAGCCGGCAGGGTGACTAAAGGTCTATGTAGACCGGTTATGCTACAAAAACTGTGGAAGCCCGTACAGAGCTAGACACAGATATTAATAGCTGGAAACAACTGTTGTGTAACAAATAATCACTCATATCACACCAGTGAAGGGAATTAATAATTGAGTGACACACAAGGATTTGCATATGACTGAGTACGGATGCCAAATTATTCCAGACAAAGGATTAATTACTAAAGAAGGAATTAATGCATTCACATGTACACCTTAAATCAAACTGCCTATATGCAAATAAGAAATAATATATGAAACAAAATAACTTCACACATGGTCTTTTTAAGAGAGAAGCTACCAGAATACAGCCCCAAATTACCTGTTTAATAAGAAAATATTGCTCTCCGATAAAACTCTGCTAACTCCCGTAGAAGCTTCACCAATGAAGAACTAACCATTAAACAGTTACATTGTATAACTGGCAAGCAGCCCAGAAAACAGATCAAAGATTCATGATATAAGCAGAACTGAAAAAGATACAAAGTACAGAAATGTATTGAAAAAGATACTGTACATAACAACGGAGAGTCCTGCATATTCTTTGTAAATGGTGAATTGAGTGCATCTATAGCATTACACTATGGGCCTTATTCTAGTTCACTCTTTCTGACAAAATCTTTCTTAGATGGACAAAACCATGTGTACTGCAGGGGGGCAGATGTAAAATGTGCAGAGATAATTAGATTTGGGGGAGTTATTTTGTTTCTGTGCAGGGTAAATACTGGCTGCTTTATTTTTACACTGCAATATAGATCTCACTCTGAAGTAAAACCCCACCCAAATCTAATTCTCTCTGCACAAGTACTATCTGCCCCACATGCAGTGCACATGGTTTTGTCCATCTAAGAAGGATTTTGTCAGAAAGAGTGAACTAGAATAACCCCCTATGTCCTTACTGCGTACATGCCCAACATTGGAAATGCTTAATGTCCCTCAAGTGATCCTACAGTTTAATTAATACTGTACTAGCTGCAATGTCTTGCGATAAATTTCTTACCAGCGCTGTTGCTAGACTTGATCTAGAGACCAGACTGACAGGCTCTATAGTCCCTCTATGCGGATGCCCTGCACACCATCTACCGTCAATTCATGTTCAGAACAGAGCACCTTTTAAACCCTAGACGGAACACAGACGAATCAGCAGCACAGAGCGTCCAGGACAGCATTGCCACAACAGGCTCCCGCGTCCTCACTGTCCCAGGCACCCGTACAGTCACAGCGAGTGCTGGGGAAAGGTAAGGTGACTCTGACCAGCACTACCACCCCCCCCCCCCTTACTGCCGCCCCGTCCTGCCGCCCCGTCTCTTATATAACTTGGTCACAGCAACAGAATTGGTTTTAACATTACCCAAAGTTAATCTGAATAATACAAGTCCTTTATGTTGACAGCCTGCTCATATATCATGAGCAGCGATCCGCCGGCTCCGTGAACTAAATTAACCCTGTCACCTCCACACCGCACACTTGAATAAATCATGTGTGGAGGTGACAGGGTTAAGGTAGTTCACGGAGCCGGCGGCTCGCTGCGCATGATATATAAGAGCAGGCTGTCACAACATGAGGAATTTGTGAGACACAAGCAGACAGGCAATACAAGGCACAGTTGCTAATATTTCAATATGCATTAGATAATGTGACACACATGGAGGACCAAACTGCTATAAAGCCGGGTAGTTAGTTTGCCAGGGTGACTACCGCAGTCGCATACCCGTCTTTATAGCAGCTTGCAAGGGTGACTACCGCAAACGGACTTTAGTCGCATACCCGGCTTTTCACCTCAAAAATCTCCCCTTTTTATTTCTGATATCATTTGCTGCTACACATTTATAGTGTAACTATTGTAGTTCATTATTTCTATAAAGCCGGGTATGCGACTTGTCAGTTTGCGGTAGTCACCCTGCCAAACTGCTATAAAGCCGGGTATGCGACTACAGGGTGACTACCGCAAACTGACTATACTCGCATACCCGGCTTTTTAGAAGTTTGGCAGGGTGACTACCGCAAACTGACTAGTCGCATACCCGGCTTTATAGAAGTTTGGTGCTCCGTGTGTGTCACATTATGTAATGCATATTGAAATGTTAGCAACTGTGCCTTGTATTATCCTTGGCCATTTTAAGCGCTATTGTCTGTCTGCTTGTGCCTCTCAAATTTAACTGCGGGACCAGACCGGCATTTCTATACTGAAGTTTAGTAGACGCGTACCCCGTCACTTTTGTTTAGGTTCTGTACTCACGCCTCTTTGTTTTGGTATGCCCTTAACCCAGCCCATTATGATAATTTTGTTCATATATATCGTGTCAAAAGCCCAAATCGAGAGAGTGTGTACGGTGGTACAATCTTTTTCTTGCGACTGTTTGGACGGGAGTATATCGGACGTCGCAAGTAAAATTGTACAGGTGTGTACGCGCGTGATCGGCTGTTGTTTGTGGACGGTCCGACGGGAGTACAGTCGGCCAAACGGTTGGATTGTATATATGTGTACCCAGCTTAACTCTTTTGACACAAAGGGCCTTATTCGAGTTCACTCTTTCAGACAAAATCCTTCTTAGATGGACAAAACCATGTGCACTGCAGGGGGGCAGATGTAACTTGTGCAGATCTAATTAGATTTGGGTGGGGTTTTACTTCAAAGTGAGATCTATATTGCAGTGTTAAAATAAAGCAACCAGTATTTACCCTGCAAAGAATCACCAAAAAATCACCAAATCTATTTCTATCTGCACATGTTACATCTGCCCCCCTGCAGTGCACATGGTTTTGTCCATCTAAGAAGGATTTTGTCAGAAAGAGTGAACTCGAATAAGACCAAAGTTCTGTTGCTTTTAGAATTGCACTTTTTAATTTTTCCCACTTATCCTGCACTCCTTCCAAGTTCTTCCACTCTGCCAAAGAATCCCTTACAGAGTTTCCCATCTCTACAAAATCAGCCTTCCTAAAATCTAACACCTTTGTTTTTGTGTGCGATGAGTCAGTCTCTGTCTTTATTTTTAACCATACTGCTTGATGGTCACTGGATCCCAGATTTTCACCCACATTTATGTCAGATATTCTGTCACCATTTGTAAGTATTAAGTCTAATATTACGTCCTTACGAGTGGGCTCCCTCACCAATTGCTGGAGGGATTCTCCTTGCGGAACTCAGAATGTCCCTACTTCTGGTGGAACTTGCCACAGGCAGCTCCCAGTTTACATCAGGTAGATTAAAGTCTCCCATGATTATCACCTCTCCTTTTAATGCCATTTTATTGATGTCCTGCAATAGGCTCTTGTCTAGTTACTCTTCCTGACCTGGTGGTCTGTAGATCACCCCTATACGAAGAATCACCCTCTCCCCTGTTTCTATGGTCACCCAAAGGGCCTCAGTTTTTTCTTCAATATTTTGTATTAAGGTAGTCTTTATATATTTTTTTCACATATATTGCAACCCCTCCTCCAATTTTTCCCATTCTGTCCTTCCTAAATAAAGTATATCCTGGTATAGCTATGTCCCAGTCATGATTTTCATTGCATCATGTCTCTGTAATAGCCACAATATCCAGTTCATCCCTTGTCATTATTGCAATTAGTTCTGGGATTTTATTTCCTAAGCTCCTAGCATTTGCACACATAGCTCTTAAAGTTGTGTTTGTGCTTCTCCTGCTGCTAGCTATGTTCATCTTTCTGCTTATATCTATGTCCTTTCGGCTGCAGGGGGGAGGAGGAGAGGGGGGGGGGGGCACTGCAGAGCCCAGGAGGTGATGGAGACCCCCGCAAACCACATTACAGGTATCGCGGGGCGGGGGGTCTCCATCACCGCATCGCGATGCCAGCCGCATATGTCAGTACATATGCACTGGCATCGTGGCGGAGGCGTGGCAAGGGGCAGCGATGTATGTTAATACATATTAGAGAGGACTTATTAGCCCCTGCTATGAAGTTCTCAATGTCAGTATGGGACTTAGAGACCCACAATTGCCATTTGTGGCCCCTTTCTCCCTTATCAGTGCAATATGGTCTTCATACCGCATGAAGAACATTACAGGCGACCTATAGTTCTACAGATAGAGCTTTAAGACCACATGTTCTCCATGGATGGATCATGGTGAGGACAAACCTCCACTGACCTGTGTATAGATGGCTTCAGAAATGCAGCGATTCCTCCGGCCTCCTCCTGTGGTTACCTCGTCTTCTGGTACTATCACCCTCATGGCTTGTCCCTTGTATTCTCCAAAATGTGTGTTCTCCATGTTTAAAAACCGTTCAAAAATCATTTAAAAATAAAAAAGATCAATCAACTTAAAGCTAAAATCAATGCAGTATTGTATTTTCTATAGATACCATAACTGCTGCAGGACCAACGGCAGGACATAGAAATATCCCGACCTTACCATAAGTCTGTTGTCCAATCTATAAACGGTGTTCCATAAACTTTAGATTATGTTCTAAGATTTACAATAGCAAGGCCTTTTATATTAACCTCCCTTACCTTGTATTATCCAGGTAAGGGAGAGGCTGAGCTGCACCAATGAAGTGATTCCCCCGTGTCCTGGGGAACCGGCCCCGGCCCATTCTCTATAAGGAACCCCAAATAATCGCTGTGTTCTGGATTCCACTAGAACTCGTACTAAGGAGGTTATTCTGGTTGACTCGCAAGGCTCCAGCACTCGCAGATCTGAGCACACTGTGCGGGAAGTGGGTGGGCAGCTGACATTCGCAGACATCAGCTGTCTGCCCCCCGAACCCTGCGTCATCGGGGAATCACCATGAGAACGTCCAGCCTTTTCATGGGAACACCCGAGAATTGCTGGGCGTTCCCACGGACGAATCCCCCGGCCCGCCACCCACCGTCCGCACTGCTGTGTGTGAGCGCCCGGGGAATAATTCACCGTGGCCGCTCGCACACGGCGGCTGCACATGCACATAACTGTCTAGACATATGGGGGAGCGTGAATCAGAATAGGGCACTTTAACGTCGCCTTGCTGAACGGCTGCGCCTCTCGCTGCCATGTGAGGGGACGGGATCACTAACACATCCCCTCACGCGCCGCCACTTGCAGGAGAAACCATTAGATGGGCGGAAAATAAAAGTCAGTCATTCTAGATTGGGAAAGACACGGTGGGCGCTGACGTCATGTGACATGTCATGGTAGCTGTCAGCCCTAAGCAAGCATCGCCACGCCGCCTTCTACAGGGGAACACCCATAATACACCCCTTCACGCCCCGGGGAGTGTGTAACACGCTGAAGCCATTCGCTGCCGGGGTAATGCGCATGCACAAACCCTGACCGGCACGGCTGGGAACAAGATCGCCACTAGCTATCCTGAATCAGACCCATTAGAGTGACGTGTATGAAGAAGCATATAAGACAATTACAACTAAAGATGGAAATGAATCAGAGTATAACTAGTGGCCCCCGTACATGTAAGATATAGTGTGGCAACGCCCCGATTCCAAGATATACAAGTCAGAAGATTGGGCGTTTATAATTTCCTTATCCCCTGTTGTATGTCGTCACTGGCCGACGCGCATCGGAGCATTGCGGGTGGTGATATATGAAAGGCGTTACTTGTACAATGGTTGTAGGGCTTATATATTTTAGCGTATTTATGGGGTATTTCCTTTATGTTTATGGTTACGTTGTTCCCAGGATGAGTAGATTGTTACTCTGATAGCCCATAGTCCATAGAGGAGGGAACATTTCCTGACCCTCCCATGGGGACCCATTGTCATCACAGCAGTACGTGTCTATAGTCTAAACTTACATATGATCAGATAAGTGTCCAGACAATAGAGGGTTTGTTGTTAGTAAATATGGACACCTGAGTTTTACACCCAACCTAGGTGTTGTGTCTCATTAACATATTAAAGCTAACGAGCACTGACGTATCCAACAGTCGGCAGGTCTGATATAACAACGCCCATTTATGTGGAATTAGCATTTTCCGTGGCTTTGCTCGAGTGGATGTCTGTGGTTGCTCAGTGGCTGCTCACAGTAGTGTGATGTATATTTTATATTGTACACACTGCACACCAAATGTATTTGTAGACAGTATTTTAACTTTTTCCTTAAGGGATTAAGATGTTTCGGGCCACTAACTGGTGAGCAAGCCACGTAACTCTGCCCACGGGAGAAGCAGCCTGAGATCTACGCCTGTAGTGCTGAGCGATTGCCCCAGCGACTCGATGATCGTCATAGCGACGCAGTGAACGACGTGCTCTTGGATTGAAAAATATAAATGTCCGGGATAAGAGTTTGCGTGGTATAATCACAGTCTCACCTCTGCCACGCACGGGTAGAATCTCCCCCTCAGCTATGTTCCTCTGCAGAGCGGTCACTTTAAGTCGGTGTCCGTGGCATAACCTGGGTGGAGAGAGGTTCTGCAGAAGCCTGATTGAACAACAGCTTCCAGTGCAATGCTCTGCAATGTAAAACATTCTTCTGTTTCTTCCTTGGAGACCAAACAATACCGTAATGAGAACACCATCCAAATGGATCCTGTGCTGTTTGCGCACCAGAACGACAGGCAAAACGTAGAAACTTTTTTTTTTTTTGGTCTCTACAGTTCATAGACCGACCCTAGAAGTATATTTCTCAAAAACAAAAATAATGATAAAACATTCGATGTACAGACATAATCCACTTTATTAATATATATGTATAAACAAATAAACAGTCACCTATGACATTTTATTCAGTTCTGGAGCTCATGGTATCTGGAAAAGGAGTTCTAGAAAGGTCGTGTGCTGTAAAGGTGGCTTGGGCGGCCCGTCACAGACTCTATCTCACCAGATGAACTAACGAGACTGATTACATCTCAGCCTGGCACGTTACCCGAATGCGGTTTCCTTTCGGTATCTGGTTTATGTGCGTGTTATTTAACCATCTATTATATGTAGTAACAGACAATTAATTGGGCCTGATTACTAAACCTCAAAAAGTGGAGAGAGATAAAGTAGATGCGGCCCAATGCATCTGTGTGAAGCATATGATTGTAAACTATCCCCCCCATAACCCCACTCCCATATATACTAATACTTCTCTGCTCTCCTGGAACAGCCGGGAAGCTCCTGGATCTATGATGACACTCGTGGCCACCTGGAAGATTATCCAAGTATCCTGGAGACTTCCCAGCACTGACCACTTACCGAGCAAAGTAGACAGCCCAGATGGCCAATGACACTATTAATACCGCCATGGGGGGGCATTACTACCACAGCCGCCAATCTGTACAGCAACACACCCTGCACACATAATGCTCACCTGACTGCCCCTGCCAGAATGTACATTATGCCTTAGCTGAATGCCACTCACCTCCAAGATGCAGAAGGAGACTGTACAAAGAAGGGTAACTACAATGGCGCACGTCCTACACCACAACACTTACCAGGAAAGATTAAAAAATCTTAATAATGCGAAGAACTAAGGATCAGATAAGGTTGGGGGTTACCTAATGGTTAAAAGTAAAAAAGAAAAGATTTGATGGGGCAAATCTGTTCTTCAACATCTATGTTTTTATTTTTAGAGTTGCCCACATTTGTTGCCTGGCATAATGGCCATGATACAATATGGTGCTACCCCTGACTCAGGGTGAATCAGAGAAGGCAGATTAGCAGGTGCCAGTTGGAGAGGCCACTTGAAGATGTGACGAAGAGGAAAGCATGGAGTGTTGAGAGTGATGGTATTGGGGGGAATAGGGCTGAGGTATCAGGTTTTGGGGCTGTATGGGAATATTAAGTAGAGGTAGAAGTAGTGATGAGCAGTTTGGTTTTTGTTCAAGTCTGACACACCCAAACATTGGGGCTCTTGGTAGAACAATCCAAGTGGACCGAATTGGATTATCCAATGAGTTCAGAACTCATTTTCAAAACCGAACCTCTATTGTTACCATTTCACTGAGGAGAGTTCATGGTGAGGTGGTAAAAGTGACTGAAAATGACTAGCAATGAATGTTATGGATAATAACAGATAATACTACTGGAACAAAGACAGGTCTACGTTACATGATTTCAGCTAATTTTATCGAATTTTAAGTAACCAAGATCCAAAATCAAATCCCAAACACTTGAGGGTGGTTTTACAAAACCAAAAGGCAATGATGATTTAGACCTAATACATGGGGGTCTAAGTGAAAGGGTCTCATGAGATGGGGAGATACCCTGTTGAATAGTTTTTTTCTGAAATAGGTGATAAAGTCTTGGGCAGTTATCACAGACATAACTGGTGTTGTCATTGGGTAGAATAGTGAGCTGAAGCTGGGTAAGAGCCATTGATGATAACAGGATAGATATCAGAAGTGAAGTCGGCTTGCTTGGCCAGAGACAGGACAGTGTTCCAAGGCAAAAGGAGGTATTCACATAGAAGGGATCACTGTTGGAGCAAGATGTCCTCCAGCGCGCTTAGATTTATAGTGTGGCTATTTGTGGTGCCACGGATGCGCTTTGGTGGCGTGACATTCCTTGTCTAGGAATAAAATGAAAGATCTTTTGTATCACTAACCACAGAGCAGGACAGGGAAGTTATTGTGGAGGAAACGTTTTACTGGTGGATTTGATTGGGAGACTGTTAAACTTTGTGTTTGCATTAAAGGGGAGATGAGGAAAGAGAACCTAAAGAATTCGAGTTTGTGGTCACAAAGTAAGAAGGTCAAATAGAAAATAAAAACTAGAAATGCAGCAAATATGAACAATAACAAGGATGGTAGATTATACATCTCATGGGGTTTGGACATAAAGTTCTGTGGGAATGTTAGAATCACCTTGTTTGAGACTACTGTAGGTAAGTCAAATGATGGAAAGTGAGAGCAGCATGAAGACAGAGCAGAGAGAGAAGGTGGATGGTGAGGACCGCACAGCATGAGGACAGAGCAGAGAGAGGTGGATGGTGAGCACCGCACAGCATGAGGACAGAGCAGAGAGAGAAGGTGGATGGTGAGGACCGCACAGCATGAGGACAGAGCAGAGAGAGGTGGATGGTGAGCACAGCACAGCATGAGGACAGAGCAGAGAGAGAAGGTGGATGGTGAGGACCGCACAGCATGAGGACAGAGCAGAGAGAGGTGGATGGTGAGCACCGCACAGCATGAGGACAGAGCAGAGAGAGAAGGTGGATGGTGAGGACCGCACAGCATGAGGACAGAGCAGAGAGAGAATGTGGATGGTGAGGACCGCACAGCATGAGGACAGAGCAGAGAGTAGGTGGATGGTGAGGACCTCACAGGAAGAGATGGAAAATATAAGATTATAGTGGAAATGCCTCAGAAGGAGCAGCATGGAGAAAGTACAATGTCCACTTTGCCACCTGCTCTTTCTCTGGGTCTAGGGGTCTGATTCTGGTTCACTCGCAAAAGAAAATTATCTCTCTAATGGACAAAACGATGCTGCGCAGAAGGGGGCAGATGTAACATGTGCAGAGAGAGTTACATTTGGGAGCAGTGTGTTCAAACTCACCCAAATCGAACGTTCTCTGCACATGTTACATCTGCCCCCCCCCCCTCCCCTCCTTGCAGCACACATGGTTTTGTCCATTAGAGAAAGAATTTTCTTTTGCAAGTGAACCAGAATCAGCGCCTAGGTGTGTTACTACATACACAACATACACTTACAGTTCCTACCTCTCATCGCTCCTTCATGTGGCTGCAGCTTTCTCTCCTACCACCTGTAGTACCTCCATCTTTTTTCTGATATCTCCTGATGGAGAATTTGTTTTCCAGTTAAAGTGAACATACTTCATAATGTCCTTTACAGAACATCTATCAGATGCATTTAGAGCCAACAACTCTGAGAACATCTGTCTCGCTTCAAAGGAGAACTTCTTCCACTTATCTGGGGCTTGTGAGACATCTTTCTTCACTTGCCACCAGGCAAAGTCCCTGTACATGTGATCAGTAGCCACCGCTCCTTGCCAAGGGAAGAGTCCAGTGAGGGCAGTGAACACTAGGACACCAAATGCCCAAACATCTAGGCTTGGGTGGAGCAACAGCTGCTCTCCCTGTCTTAGGCTGCAAAGCTCTGGTGCAGTGTATGGTATAAACCAGGATATGGAAGATGTATATGTGCCCTGAAGTCGGGCAAGTCCAAAGTCTGACAGTTTTGTTACATGGCAGTCGGTGTCCATCAGGAGAATGTTGTCCAGCTTGACATCCCGATGGACCATTCCTCGGCTGTGCATAAAATCCAGAGCACTGGAAATCTGAGCAACACAACGTTTCACCGTCTCCTCGTGTAATCCAACCTGTGCAACGGACAAGATAGAATATAGATGTTACTATTGGCTACGGCAACAGAAGACCACGGCCTTATTAGTTGTATAGTAAATGAGCATCTATAGAAATAACAATTTGATTAAATATTTTGGACAGTATTTATAATTACATATTTGACTGAAATTCCTACATTTAATATTTGAGTACTAGGAGTACACTCAAAGTTGACCATAAATGTTTGGAGCCGCATGTATCCTGTTTATGTAAATCTCCATAATTCATAGTGTCTGTACAATATATAAATGTTTAGCTGTGCACCATACACCATAAAATAAGTCAACCACATTCATTTCAACTGGAGGAAGCCACAAACATGTCCTCCACATTCATGTCCATTGGAGGAGGCCACAAATCTGTCCCCCACATTCATGTCCATTGGTGGAGGCTACAAATCTGCCCCCACATTCATGTCCACTGATGGTAAAGCCAGATCTCATGTTTCTCTTTACAAACTTACCTTGGGCTTGATGATGGACTGGAGAGTCCCAGCTGGCGCCATCTCCTGGACAAACACAAAGTCGCTGCTGGTATGAAACATGATCTCGTGGGTCATGATGATGTGTGGGTGACAGCTGAGGCTGAGCGAGGTGCTGTATTCCAGGAGGAAGCTGTCCAGGGGGGTCTTCTCCTTTCTCATCATCTTTATGGCCACGGTCTGACCTGTATCACAGACAGAAAGGACATTAGTATCAAGGAGCATCATAGATGACCAAGGTGAGAGCGTTATCTAATGTCAGATTCATACACAAACCACTGTTGCAAATATAAAAAAAACTAATCAAAATATTTTTACTTTACTTAATTAGGTAGATTATAAATGCGCTAAGCGACACGCCTACATCCCCTACCAACGCACAGGGACAGACGTATGTCCATCGCATAGACCAGGCCTGGCCAACCAGCGGCTCTTCAGATGTTGTGAAACTACATACCCCAGCATGCACTGTCAGAGTTTTAGCATTCCCTAATAGCTGGAGAGCCACATATTGGCCAGACCTGGCATAGACCATTATAGAGGGCATCTGCCATTCACCTGAATATCTGTGTTTGGCCAGGAAGACTTTCCCATAGGATCCCGTTCCAAGTTCTCTAACGAGGTCAAAGTGATCCGTCACCTCCATCATCTGCAGGTTCTCGCCGGTGTGCGAGATCAGTTGGAGAAGGCGCTTTGCCGTATTCCTGGTCACTTCCATGTTGGTAGCCGCCATCCTGAGCAATGAACATATACAACGGAGATTACTAAAAATATATATATGTTTTCCAGAATAAATTTCATGTTGCTAAAAAAGGGTTTTTATTTATAATAATGAGCGTTATACTGGAAAGAAATGTACAGTGTAGTGTAATCATTCCCAGGCCGAAGTTTTGTAGGCGTCTATGCAACGTCTGGACAATCAGAGTTCTGTAATGTACAATAGTAAATACTCGTTGGGCCATAGACCTTGGGGTCACCTGGGTATTCCTCACACTACATATATTTAATGGGGCTCTTGGCCTATGTACTAAGCTTTGGATGGGGATAAAGCGGAAAGATATAAAGAAACAGTCAACCAGCCCCTGTAAGAGACACCGCGTGTAACCTTTCACTTAGTAATGTATTGGTAGAAAAGCATTGCAATATTAGATATTGGCAATACACGTGCTCAGAAGTGCTGGGGGACATTCCATAATTGATCGCTGGGTGAATTTGCATAACAGCTATCAGGTACGAATAACCCCCGGGGCTTTACAACCTAACACTTTGTACATAAACCGCAAGGTGGCCGTTTGTGGGATTTCAGTGATTAGATGATTCCCCAGTCCCCAAGTCTGACACCCGACCTTACTAGATATCACATACTCACTTGACTGAGCGATGCAGCCTCTGAGATGGACCTCATACAGGTGATCCACGGGGACGTGTCCTCTCCTCAGACCTCTGGTACTTCTGCAGATGTCCTCTGTCTGATTTGCCCAAGTGGGAGACCGGGTTATATAGGGGGAGGATGGAGTTGTTGGTTAAAGGTAAATTGTTTCATTTGCATCTGACTAGACCCTTTAGAAGACAATGAGTCGGTGTGGGAGGGGATTCCAGGTGGGTGTGGGAGGAGATTCCAGGTGGGTGTGGGTGGCTCATTGTGTTTACTGTAAAGATGAGAGTTTGGCATTTTTCAGGAAATGTGCTTGAAGATAATAAGTGATAACAATTAGTAATTAGCCATAGAATGTCATTAGCCATAAAGGCTAATGACATTCTATGGCTAATTACTAATTGTTATCACTTCATTAAACACAAATCCTAAACCCTGTAGATTGTAAACTCCCTGCTTTTATTTTGTACATCCCTGTTTTCTGCATGTCCTGTGTATAATGGTGCTATATGTCTGTATATGGACACATTCTCTTTGATAATAATAAAAAAGTAACAGAAATATAAATGATAAAATAGCCAGAAGGGTCATTCTATATGATTCACAAAAAGGGGAGGGGTTTGTGGAGTCTGCGCATGACTGTATTCATACCGTATGAATCTGGCGGCTAGAGAGAACCGCTTAAAGTGTTATCTTTAATAGCGGGGGTGCTATCCTCACCAACTTGAAGACATAGGCACACAAGCAAAAAAAAAAAAAAGAAGTTGAAAGGCGGATACACTCCATATAACAATTATATTCAGAAAAATCTGGAGGGGATCAATATCCCCATTATAAATAAGTGGGGGATCCTACAATCTTTATTGGTGATGTCTGATAAGGAAACTCCCACTGTTTTTGATGTGAAATAAAGAGATTAAAATCAAGACATAGATATACATCACATATATATACATGGTGAAAGGTGACGAGAAGAAAATAAGAAATGGGTGGAAAAAGATTAAATTATAGACAAATGGGGCTGCATGATGGTGTGTGTTAAATTATAGGGATTGTCCCAATTTAGGATGTAGAAGAAAGAGTTAATTTATTGGTCCAGAAATTAGTTCATACAGTAGGACCATTAATTCATCTCTTATTATACATCATACATAATCATTATACATTATACATCATACAATATTATCTTTATTAGTCTAGAGGTGCATGAGTGGAGATCATTTTACATTTTTCACATTGACCAGTGGTGAGAGATTTGACAGTTATTTTACTAGATAAAGTGTAATGTTACACCTGTATGCAATGCTTGTCCGGCCCTCTGTACCCTATGTTGTGCACCCTAGGCGGCAGCCTCACCTGGATCTTACATCAGCAGGGTCAGTAGCCCATTCTTCCAAGCATTGCCTATGCTGCTCAGTGTAATCCTATGTAGTGTGCCTAAAATAGCCGCCTCCCCTGGTTCCTTCAGGGGGAAGATTGAATCATGCTTGCACTGATGACCCAAAATAGGCTGCCACACCTTTATATTGTCTTCATGGTCTCCGCGCCTTGAGTCCTATGGGGGAAATACGTTTGGAAATCAGCGCTTTTCCTCTATAAGTCTGGACTCTCTGGTTGTGTCTTGTAGATTTCTGGGCTGTTTAGTTAATTTGTGCAGAAAGTAGTTAATATTACTGAAATCACTGATGAGAATCTAGAGTTAGCGTGCAATAAGATATATAATTAACATAAGAAAATAAGCGGAGGGGGGAGGTTTGCTGCTTTGGAAAAGTATCAAGCATAGAAAAAAATCCTTAAAGGTCTAAAATTCAGAAACATTCTCACAAATTTGCTCATTTTTCTCACACTTTATTTAACATGAGAGAATTAAAAAAAGATGTAAAAGATATTAACAAACAATTATACGTTTTTTAATGCTTATAAATCCATTTTCTTAAATTTTCTTATATTTCTCAAAAACTAAAATCATTAAAAAATCATAAAAAAAAGTCTGCTGATATATAATAAAGATAATGGGCAGCATTAAATGCCTTTTTCCAGCATGTGCAGCGAATCCTGTTTAGAATTCGCTGCACATTTGCGCGTTCCGGAGGGCTGGAACATTTGTCACCATATTCAATGCCGCAGGGGCTCGCTGCCCCTGACGGCAGTTTTTAACTGCCGCACGGAGCCAGGGGACGGTGGCAGGCAGGGAGATGGAAGCCTCCCAGCGTGTGACGAAATGTGTGTGGGGAGAGGAGGGCTCCCAGGGACACAGGCAGCACAAGCTGCCCCCTCTACCCTGGGAGAGCTGGCAGGGGCGATGTGGAGGGAGCCGCTGCACTGGTCCCGCTCGTGCAGTGTGCAGTGAATAATTTAATAAGTGACTCCCTGCCCCCTGCTGGCGAATGTGTAAAAATAAATATAAAAATTAAATATATATTCATGTGCTGCAAGCACATGAATAAAAATAGCATGCCTCTTCACAGAATAAAATTACTGATTTTTTTTACACCTTTATTTTAAAAGATCACATTCCAGTTCACCTTAAAAAGATGTCGAGTACAAAACGGTGAATCACAGCAAAAATCCATTGAAATACACCAGCGAATTGCAGTGATCATGAAACGGAGAACTTGCCGGCATTCACTGTTGGCTTTTGGCAAACAGTGAACATTGAATAGGGTGATTCAGATTTTCAGTGAAAAAGATTCACCGCAAGGAGTGAATACCGCCCAACTCGCCGAAAAAAAACGGTGAATCAGGAGCATTGAATACTGCCCAATGTATCTCAATCACTAAAAAATATCAATAAAATGGTTAAAAAAGGAAAACTACAAAAAAAAATATTTTCAAAAAATAATAATGAATGAAAAGAATTACAGTACATGGAACCATATGCATCTTATAATACATATCTGGAACAATATAGAAGAAAGTTATTGGTAATTATCGGAAAAAAAGATGATTAAGGAGAATTAAAAAAAAGGTACTTGTTTCCTAGCACGGCACCCATCGCATCGTATACCATAAGACTAAATATGGCATACAATGGGATGCGATGCGACACGATATTGTACAATAAAATATCGTATCGCATCGTATGCCATACAATGTATGGCATACGATGCGATGGTATACGATTTTTTATTGTACAACCACCCTGATGGGTCCTTACAATGTTAAATGCCCCCCCATTGTCAACGCCACCCCCAGGATCAACGCCAACCCAAAGGGTGGCGAGGGGCGGCGGTACGCGTCCTCCGACCTTTTCATACCCCCACTATCGACGTCGGCGTGGAATAGATTTAACATAGTGTGGCGAGTGCAGTGAGCCACCGAGCCCGAAGCGTGGCGAGTGGACGTGCAATACATGTAAAGTAATATGCGTCCGCTCGCCACACTTCGGGCTCGGTGGCTCGCTGCGCTCGCCACACTATCTAAAATGAACTCCACGCTTACCAGGGGCATTTAACATTGTAAGGAGCCATCAGGGGGGTTGTACAATAAAAAATCGTATACCATCACATCGCATGCATCGTATGTGGCTATATGACATGCGATGTGATCGCATAAGATGCCATAAGATGAAAATCTTGGGCGCTGTGCTAGGAAACAAGTACCGAAAAAAAATATATAAAAAAGAATAAAGGGAAAAGCTGTAATAGAGAAGATGGAAACTATAGATGGAGCCATAGTTTTCTAAACTGCAGGCCCGCCAGAGCGACCCATCTCGGTACGCCGTTCCCCGAGATGGGGTTGCACAAGCATCTCACACACATATGCAGTACGTTCTCGGCGCGCCAAGAGCAGTATAGATAAGCACAGCTCCAACTGTATTAAAGTATTTTAAAGAGGGTGAAATGAGGGTGAAAATGAAGAAGTTAAAAGTTTACTTTTCAGCTATAAAAGGATGTATTTTAAATTTACATTAGATAATTTAAGAAAATTAGAATCATCTATCTTAATTTATAATCTAGAAAGGCCATTAAGGCTTTGGGCCAGATGTATCAAGTTTCAAAAGGGATAAAATGGAGAAAGATTAACAGCCAGCCAAATAGCCCCTAATAGACATGTTACAGGCTGTGTGACATGTAGGAGCTGGTTGTTTATCACAGGCTCCATCTGTAATTGGTTGTTAATACTGGATCTAGTTTAATGTGCCAACAATGGCCACTTTGTGTTAGGCCATACAATGCTTTCTTTACAGTTCTTGGGATTCCATGAAAAGTTCTACTAACAATTCTCTAATTAGAAGCAGTGTCAAAGCCTAATTGTTATAGCATAATGTCATTGTTATAGTTCTATCCAAACTAAATCTCCCTCTGTGATCATCTGTACTAACACAAACACTAAAATGGTAATAATCTGAATCAACCATAGATGTATTTGTCATAGTACACATACCAATGATGCCTTGGTTCATTAGCATCTTAAGAGAGATACCTGGACAGGAAGTCAGCCATTGTTCTAGGAAGTGTGTCATGTGGGTGGAGAGGTCACTGCCTAACACCTGCACAAATGCATTTGGGGCACTTTATCTAAAGTCATGTCATCTATTCACTGCTCTATACCCACAATGTATATCTCTCGCTCCCCCACCTTCATGCCTATTTACTTACACGCATATTCAGAGATACATCCAAACCTGCTTACACATCTCTCATGTGTGCAACACACAGACACACAATAATTCCCTCAAGTGTTTTATTTTTCATTCAATTCATCTTAGTTTTTAAAGATTCATTTTTCCTACAACAAATGGGAACAGTGATGGGAACCAGGTTCACCCCAAATTATGCAAATCTGTTCTTGGGCAAGTGGGAGTGTGATATCATCTGGACCAATAATTCCTATAATTGAATTGATCATAAATCACCTAATTTGGGATTCAAATTAGGAGTTTTCCTGTTTTATTTGTTGGTCTTAATCTATTAGATACTACCAACTGGCTTTTATCTGGGACTTTATCACATATAATAGCCAAATGTTATACATGCCATTAATATACACGGGTGAAATGTTTTATACAGGAAGAACATCTTGTCCCTCAATAAAAGGTTAGGAGAACACTTAAGGAATATAAAAAAGGGATTATATGAACATGCGCTCTTCATTTATTTTAAACAAATACAGAAGTACACTTGCCAAAACAAGACTTTCCCACCTAAGGGCCTGAATAGTGACTTTGAAAAATAAATCATAGAAACCATTTTGTTTTAAAGTATGTTTTCATTGTAAACCTCAAATACAGCCTTATTTCTCTATGTATTCCTCAAAAATAAATAAATATATATATATATATATATATATATATATATATATATATAGTTTGCGAAATGCTGGCACTCTACCTTCCTGTGTCGATTACCGCGGTGCAGGAGAAACAGGTATCACAGAAAACGAATAACCCGCACCCATCGGATTTCTTATGGCATAAATAATCAAGGGTTGTTTTGGGGAACTGCACTATGTATTAAGGATAAATAATTAATTGAATTAATTACAGTAGGGATCTAACTGGTTTTAATTACAGAATTTATTTCTTATATTATACACCACATATAGCCTTTGACCACAAGGTCCTGGGCCACAATAGTGGTGTTCAGTGGTGCACCCCCGAGTTGGGCCAAGTCATTTTAACAACGAGAAAGAAAAAAGAAACTCGGGTGGGGTGCACTCTAGATCCCCTAACTACAGTTGTTCTGTTAATTTAAATTATGATTTTTTTGTACATTTTTTCTGCTGTGCACATTTTATTTTATTTATTATCAAAAATAATTTTTAATAAATATTAGTGATATTTAGTTGCTGACATTGCTGTGTAAAGAGCTGAATATTCAAATCCCAGCGATTTCTATAGAGATGATTAAATCAAACACCGGTATCTCAACAGTGTGTGTCCACTTTTCATAAAGGAATCGGTGTGATAGTAATTAACAATTATAATGACCATCATATCACCCTATCATGTACAGTGTACACCATAATAATGATACGGCGTCTCCTCGTTGCCGCAGGTATTTTTCTTGGCTGTCCCGTCCCCGTTCAGCCAAGAAGAATACCTGCGGCAACGAGGAGACGCCGTATCCACGTCCAGACCCGGTAATCGGACCCCCCATGGTGCGGACGGTAGACTCTTAATAGAGTCTCCTGTCTACCCAGTGGGCAGCGGTCTGTCTCTCTATATATTTGCAAATAAGTATCTATAAATCTGTCCTTGGTTTTTTCATATGTATGCCGTCTCTGCCACAGTTAAAGACCTACATATACTGCTGATATTTACATTTTCTTCAGTTACAAATAGCGTACACACTGGCTTTTTGTGTATACCTAGTCTGCATTTATCATTGTGATATTGGTTATAATTAAGGCATAAGCAAATTATATATACTGCTGAAACAACATTTTCTCCAGTTACTAATAGCGTACACACTGGTTTCTGTGTGTGCACTCAGATTGCATCTATCATTGTGAGATTGGAGGTGCCGTAAATTTGGGACTGTACCCAGTATTTATTTGCGCAGGCAATATAGCTATATAAATGGCAGAGTACGCTTGATGTTCTGCATGCAGGAACGAACATATTGTGCTGTTGAAAAGGGCCCCCTCTCTCCTTCTCCCCGCATATTGCTAACCCATTGTGGGTATTCAGTGTGGGGAAGTGGCTGTAACCAATACATAGGGGATACATAGTTGCAACTGAGAGGGATCAATTGATGCATGGTTACATATGTTACAAAATTCTCCTGTCTCGGATAGCCAAACCTTGTTGCTATTCAGATTGCAAGGTGATGGTTTATTCTGTAGACAGGAATCTCAACCATTAAGGACAGTACAGAGATATATGTCGACAGCTTGTGTCCACTTTGTATATATGTAAAATATGTGTATATACTTTATTTGTTTTGGTGTGTGAAATTTCTTTTGACCTATGATTAAAACCTTACCATCACTCCTGTGAGTGAAACACCGGTAAAACCCATGGTGTATATGATAGGGTGATATGATGGTCATTATAATTGTTAATTACTATCACACCGATTCCTTTATGAAAAGTGGACACACAATGTTGAGATACCGGTGTTTGATTTAATCATCTCTATAGAAATCGCTGGGATTTGAATATTCAACTCTTTACACAGCAATGTCAGCAACTAAATATCACTAATATTTATTAAAAATAATTTTTGATAATAAATAAAATAAAATGTGCACAGCAGAAAAAATGTACAAAAAAATCATAATTTAAATTAACAGAACAACTGTAGTTAGGGGATCTAGAGTGCACCCCACCCGAGTTTCTTTTTTCTTTCTCGTTGTTAAAATGGCATAAATAATCACTCAGACGCCATAGGCTTTAAGCAACATTTCGGGGGTTTATTCCCGTCCTCAGGCTTGTTACAAAAGAAATACAGTGCATGACTTACTTAAATACCTTTACCATTAGGCATAGCTGCGTTCCACGCCCTCTTATCACCTGCAACTCCCTCAGCTGAATACGGTGACGTCAGGTTAGGTCAGCAGCACCGCCCAATTGTGTTACATACAAGACAAACTGTTACAAAAAGGAAAGAGAAGAAATGTGAAAAATACATTACATAAAAAGTATATATATAATAAAAAGCAGGAAAAGACCAGTACTATGCGAATCTGTGTTATTATTCATCATATAATATTGCACATTGGTATACTGATACATTATCACATCATCGGTCATAGAAAAATGTTAAAACTTAAATGATCATTTAGTCCCTTGGGTTTCAGAGTCCCCAGGGTGTGTATCCATTTAGTCTCACATTTCAAGAGCTTTAAGTGTCTATCCCCACCACGGTTATCATCCGGTATGTGGTCTATGATCATGTGTCTAAGATTGGCTAAGTTATGCTTGGCTTCTGCAAAGTGTTTCACTATGGGTTGGTCCACTGATTTACCATTAATCGCAGCTCTGATGGAACATTGATGCATCCCCATGCGCTCTTTAAATGTGCGCATGGTTTTGCCTACATAACTTAGCCCGCACGGGCATTTAATCAAATAGACCACATATGCCGTAGAACAAGTTACATTGTGTTTAATGTTAAACTTCTGACCTGTATGAGGGTAGCAAAAAGTTTTGCTCTCAATCATATGACTGCAGGTCACGCAGCCTGTACATTTGTGGCACCCCACAAATTTTTTAGTTGTAACATTTAATTGCCGGGTGACATCAGTATGGACTAACCAGTCCCGGATGTTCCTCCCTCTCTTGTAGCAATTTCTGATGGTAGAATATTTCAGGCTCTTAAATTCTGACTGTATCACTGGCCAGTTATATTTGGCAGTGTTGTTAATGCATGTTGACGCAGTGTTGTACTGCTGAACCCAGTTCATGGAATCTCTGACAGTTTGTTGCACTTTGGGTTTGAGAGTGTCATCTCTAGACATAACCTCAACTCTCTCTCTTGCTGAGCAGATTAAACTACTGTTGTAACCCCTATCTTGGAATTTCATGGACATGTTATCCAGTGTCGACATAAGGGTGTCGGGATCACTCGTAATTCTCTTTGCTCTCAAAAATTGAGAGAAAGGAAGGCTGCGAATGGTCGACACAGGATGAAAACTGTCGGCTCGCAACAGAGTATTTTTGTCAGTTTTTTTTGTATATAAACTGGTCACAATTTGATTATCACAAACACTGATGGTTACATCTAAGTAATCGATGGATTCCAGGCTCATAGACGACGTGAACTTGATTGGACAGTCTCGAGAGTTGATATGCTCCAATAAGTCAATTAATTCATCGTGTTGCCCTGTCCAAAAAAGTATCACGTCGTCTATGTAGCGCTTGTAGTACAACACCTTATCTCTGACATCTCTGTTGAGTAAAAACTTTTTGTCAATTTGTGCCATAAAGCCGTTGGCATACGTGGGTGACACATTTGACCCCATCGAGACCCCGGTGAGTTGGAGGTAATATTTATTATTAAAATAAAAAAGTTACGTTTTAGGACTAATTCCAACAGTTGTATGAAAAATGCCGGGTCCGGGCCTTTATAGGTGGGGTTATTAGAGATCAGGTTTTTAATGGCTAGTAAGCCTTCGGTATGGGGTATATTTGTATATAAGCTGGTGATATCCAATGTAATCAATCAAGTATTACCTGGAATATCACCCAGCTCCCATAGCGATAATAACAGATCCGTGGTGTCACGTAGATAGGTGTCACCCACCTGGACGCAAGGCTGCAAGAAGTAATCTAGGTATTTAGATATATTACTATACAATGAGTCTCTTGCAGAAACTATTGGGCGTCCCGGCGGGTTAACCATATCCTTGTGGACCTTGGGGAGTGTGTATAAAAGAGGCACTCTGGGGTTATCCACTTTAAGGAAATCAAGGGTCTCCTGGTCAATAATTTTCTCTGTAAAAGCATTGGTTAATACCATGTCAATTTCCTTTTTAAAGGCATCAGAAGGGTTACTTTCTAACAAAGAATATACACTGGAATCACTCAATTGTCTATAAATTTCATTACAGTACTTGTCAATGTCCATCACCACAACTGCCCCGCCTTTATCTGCTGGTCTAATACAAATGTCCTTATACTCACTAAAATTTCTGAGGGCAATCCATTGTTCTTTGCTCAAGTTATTACGAAATTTCTTCATTGCTGTCGCATCTTTATTCACTTGGACATCCAGAACACGCATAAAGGCAGACGTGGCAGTATTTGTGGAATAGGGGTCAAATTTGGATTTACGTTTGAATATGTGTTTTGTATTATCCACTGGGATGACCGGTTTGTCATCAAAGAATTCTCGAAGGTGGAGTTGTCTCTGCAGAAATTGGCAATCAATTTTCCAGTCCAAGATGTTAACGTTGGTTGTTGGCACATAGCCTAAGCCTTTATTAAGTACTTGTAATTCCAATGCCGACAGAGTTCTTGCAGAAAGGTTATATACTACTTCGTTGTCTTGCATCCTCTGACAACGCTTCTCTTTCCAGATTTTGCCTCCCCTGCGGTTTGGTCTTTTTTTGAGGTGTTGCGGTGCCCGCCGGTTCTCACCCCTAAAGGGGGCTTATTCACATTGGAAGGACCTTCACGTGGATCGCTTGTTTCTTCACCAGACGAAGTAAATCTGTCACTGGAATTGTGCCCTGATCTTTGTTGTCTGTATCTGTTCCGGTTCCATGTTTGTTTTTCTCTATTGCCGGATAACCAGCGATAAACATTATGCTCTTCATAATCGCGGTTGACAGTTTCAAATTTTTGTTTCTTAAAGGCAATCAATTCTTGCTTGTAATTTTGTACTTGTGTGTCCAATTTATCTAGCCATTTTGCAGGCATTTCTTTTTTAATGAATTCATTGTGCTCATTCTCAAACAGGTTGATTTTTTCTTGGATCGTATTTAATTCCCTAGCAGATTCCTCCACTACTACAGTCATCATGTTGATGGAGCACTTATTCAAAATCGCAATCCATTTGCGTATGAATTCTTTGTTGTGTCGACCTATAGTGGGGGTATTACGAACCCTGAAACCCCTGGGTATTTTCTTAGCTCTGATGTATTCAGACAAGGTGATGCCATGCAAAAGGAAATCAGTTTCTTTTTTCCTAAGGCGGAAAAGCATATTATGGATTTCATCAGTTGTAATGCCCCCCGCTCTGTCTCTTAATCTCTGTGTAAATAACGCTGCCTCCACCTCCACATCGGAGAAACTGAAGGTCTCCCCAACAGGGGTTTCACTCCAAGAAAAGCCGCTGGCTTGATCCATGCTGTTGCTGGGGTGTTAATCACAGGTACACAGGTGCTCTTTGGTGGTGAGATCACTCAGTGGTGGTCCACTCAACGCGTTTCACTGCCAACTGCAGCTTTATCAAGACTCTTGATAAAGCTGCAGTTGGCAGTGAAACGCATTGAGTGGACACCCCCATTATTTCACGCCCAGGATCTAAAAGCATACCTCATTGCCCAGTGTGGACCTATTTGGATACCAGGTACCCCTTTTGCCATCTAACTTCCTCCGTGTGGCGGACACTGCTCTACAAGTCCCCCTTTTGGCAAACACCATCCAGCCAACCAAGTGTGAAGGACCCTGTGAGCAGAAGCCCCTTCCAGTGACATTCCATCTCCTGGCGGACACCGCATCCTGGACCACACTGGTGGCTATACCCCAACATAACCCACCAGGTCAGATTACCAGTAGAATAGCGGAAGCCTATGTTTCACCTCTACCTCCAAACAGCTTACAAAATACCGTGATCAATAGTGAGGACTACCACCTGATTGTCACAAAAGTGGACTCTCCTGGAACAAAAAGGTCACCGGTAAAGTGCACTTACCAGTGACCCACTATACCCCATTGTTTATATTTGTGTCCCCCTGGGCCAATCTACATTCCCTATTTTCCTCTGGCGTGAATTTTACACCTATTTTTATTGTGTATTGTTATGTGCATTTATTATATATTGTCTATTTACTTGTTTTATTATAGTAAAATCATTTAATACTCATCTCATTGGTTTAAATTCATTAAGCGCTGCTCACATGCCTTGTGCATGATTGTTTGTGCATCTTTTTCTCCAGGTGGGGATTGATTACCCCCCCATTCCTGAGCAGCTGCTTACCTTGGAATCACAGCTACTGCCATAGCGCCTGATTTCTTTCCCTTGTGGAAAAAATCTCCTGTTACCCATACATGGTCATACAGGAAATACCCAGAGCTGAAGTGTATAATTTCACCAAAAGGCATGTCCACAGGGGGTGATCCAATTACCCTGCTATTGTCACTGCTATTTACAGGAGGGTGATAGCTGAGTGACAATCTTCACAGGGGGTGATCAGCACATAACGCAATCAGCCGGTGATTGTTCCTTTTACTGGCACTCCTTTGTATATCTCTGGTCCCTAGCAGACTCAGTGGAACTGGGCCCAGCAGAGGGGGGCAGCAGCAGATGGACAGCTGTAGCTTGAAGGTGGAATATACCTGATTCTTGAATCCACCAATCCGGACCTTGGGCAAACCCACTGATGGTTCAAGCACCGTGAGAAATTAGAAGGTTTTAAAATGACTTGCACACAAGCCAGCTGGTTGTTAGTCACTGGCCTGGGCTAAGAGGTAATACTCTGCCTAGGTATCTTGTGGGACGTTATACAGGTTTCCTGCACTATCACGGCTGTGTGGTATATGTGATAGGGTTGCGAGGGGGATCCCTGTGGAATTCGGAGGACTAATCTACTCTCACTGCTGTGTGGATAAGCAAAGTTTTGCTCTGTGGAATTGGTTTGGAACTGTGATGCTAAAAGAACTGCCGGTTTGGACTGCTACCTGGATGTTCCTATGCAACATTTGCCTCCTGTTCCTGTCTTTATCTACTTGTGTGTGCTGTGGAAAAATAAACCGTATTTTGGTTTCATCTGCTCGGTGTCTGAGTGATTGTGAAACCCCGTAACCTCACACTTTGGACAAAGTGTTATTAGTAATTGGGCTGTGTGTAATCTTGGCATGTAATCTTGATTTAGTTATGCATTGCAAGTAAGATATGCAGATTGATATACAAACCCTTAAGGTACTGGGGGAGGAACTGTTTGATTGAAGAGAACAGGGTGGAATTAACCCCTGCATATTCTGTGTTGGAGGTAAAAGGAGAGATACTGCCCAGACACCACGTGGCAGGAGTCTGATGGTGGCAGCAATACTGTATCTTTTGGTAACTAACAGGGAATTCCCTGGTGACCAGAATCCGATATCTGTGGTCTGAGGGGTGTAGCCAGAGTATAGTGTAGGCATTTGGTCACACATCCCTTAGAATGCGGCGGAATGGGAGAGAACTTATTTGATTGATTTGCCTATTTGAAAGAAAAGCTTTGGGGGAAGAAGTAGTTGGGGAGAAGGGTACTCACCCATCTTTAAGGCTATGTGAATATGGAAACAGAAAGCGCATTCGCCAAATAAAAGTAATGGTTCACACACCTGGTGAAGGGGGTTTTTCTGTTTGTGTCAAAACCTACCAAATACCTCTCCTTCCAATCTTCGGACATTGGTTTCCAATTGAAGGGAAACCACAAAACATATTAAGAATCCTTCAAGAAAGTGGTGACTCCAACCAGTTAAGATGCACTTAGATGTCTATAGGATCCTCTCCCATAGCATAGCAGATGTGATTGTGCCAGAACTATCTTCTCGATGGATTGTGATAACCAACACAACATGGGTGAAATTTAATAGGATAAGATATTCAGAAAGTTGTAACTAACAGGTTTTTTAAAAAAAATAAACCTGGAGATTTGTTACCAAATCTCTCACTTTCTGAATATCTCATCCTATTAATCGTCCCCCCATGTTTCTATTTTTAGCGAGCAGTGCAATATTTTTTCTTTGTTTAATAGAATATTTCTTGGGAGCGGGGACACTCGTTCCACTATGGATCCCTCTCATCCCATAGCTGTAGTCAGTCAGTTTGTTTTTTATTTATCTCTTCCACAGTCAGTAGTAAGAAGACAGGTAAAAAATTGGAGATCAATAGTCGCTCTCTCCCCATTTCTGGATTTTTGTTATCCATATGGATTTGAATGGAATATAACAATGAAATAGTTTAAACCAATTTTTGCATCCTAATGCCTAATAAATTAAGCGGCAACTTTTACTTAAAAGGGAGCTGCTGCAACCCCAATGTTCGGAGAGCAGTCACCCGCCAGCTATGCAATGGATCAGGCAGGTACTGGTACCAGCATATGTGCAAACCCTTGGCTTCTATCAACTTCAATGGCTGTTGAGTAACGTCTATGCACCCTTGTCATGTAAGGATGCCATCTCCTTGTCTATTGCTGATTTCCAGTTTTCTTATCTATCGAACTTTTGACTTTTACAGAATGTGATTTTTCAAACTCTTCAGAATATCTCTTGGGTGGTCCCACAAACCTTCTACTTGGTTGTTGGGTTTGGATATTTGGAACACCAGCTTCTAATTCAGATCCAATGGCCGCTGGCATGTCCAACATAACAGACCCCTTCTGTGGTTCTTGTTTTAGCTTTATTTCTGGTGATTCTGTTTCTGGGAATTTGACATTTCTTTAGTTTGTGGTATCCAGAAGTCTGGATCCCTTGTTTATTGGCTATACACACCACTTGGGATCTTGCTTTAGGCATTATTATCATTATTATTATTATTATCTTTTTTATATGGTGGCCTAAAGGTTTTGCAAAGTACATAAACAAATGAGCAGGACGGGAAAATGGTGACATAGCACTGGACAATACATGGTATATATGTGAGTGTATGCTTTCCAAATCCTCTGAGATTATTGAGGCTGGTCTTAGGTTCAGTCCACAACTGTAATGATGTTCGGACTTGTTCTCCAACTGCGGTGTATGACTCTTTACGTAGACAGACGTTGATACTGCTTCTGCCAAAAAGCATTTACAGTATCTAATTGTGCATCATGATGGAAATATCTTGTTTTTTCCAACAATTATGCTTGTCTTGCTCACCATTTTGCTCTGGCATGTGTACACTTGTTAGTTAATGCTCAATTCCATACTTCTTTTGACATGTTGTTATGCTCCTATTTTTGTATCCTTCACAATTGTCAAGATTTATATTCTGTCCAGTTTAAGCTTTTTCTGATCTTGTAATCTGCAACTTTATCTGCTATCTATTATCATTGTACTATTCTCGTTGAATAAGTAGATGCCTGTCATTCTTGTTTCATTGGAGAACACAAATCGGAACGTACGAATTCTAGAAGAGCTTCATCTGTGGCTAGTGAGTTAGGAAATGGGCAATGGGTTTTCAAGCCTAATATACAGTGCATCCAGAAAGTATTCACAGCACTTCACATTTTCCACATTTTTTATGTTACAGTCTTATTACAAAATGGAATAAACCATTTTTTTACCCTCAAAATTCAATTTAAAATTCGAATAAACCTCATAATGACAATGTGCAAAAAGATTTTTGCAAATGTATTTCAAATAAAACACTAAGAAATCACATGTACATAAGTACAGCCTGTGCCATGAAGCTCAAAATTGAGCTCAGGTGCACCCTGTTTCCACTGATCATCCTTGAGATGTTCATACAGCTTAATTAGAGTCCACCTGTGGTAAATTCAGGTGACTGGACATGATTTGGAAAGGCGCAGTACACATCTGTCTATATAAGGTCCCACATGTGACAGTGCATGTCAGAGCACAAACCAATGCAGTATTCTCATCAGTTACTGATAACAGGAATGCCTTCTCAGAACTGCAAGAGTTTAGTCCTCACAATCTCTGTTAACATTTTGAAATGTTAGATCAAGAATACAACTAGGAAATGAAATGCACTTATGGCATTTGTAACATCGCCATTGCAGCCTCCTCATCATCAGCTTGCACTCCTATAGATGTTAGCTGCTGAGATATGGTCATCATCCTGTCAGTGCATTCACTCATGCCTCACATGTTGTACCTTCTGTCTTCATTTGCTGTCTGCAGGGCTATCCACATGTTATGTGCTGGACACTTTCATGTCAGTTACTTTAGTATAGTATTTAGTAATAGCTCTAACAGTAAGAATGAATAAACGGGACGCAGAAAGCAAAGAGTTGGATGCATCAAGTTACTATTTCATATGATTTTTATCTCAGTTGAAAATTATTCACCAGACAAAAAAATGGAAGACAAATATATTCTTTATTCAAGTCTAGAAATGAGTTTTATGAGACAAACACACAAAACATCAGGATAATCCAGTGAGATATTGAAATAAGAGATTCCTAGTTCCATTCTGAGGCATGTATAATGCAATTACTATTCTGTACACCTGGTAATGTAACTGTACACATACTGTAGTATTTATAATGGGTCCTAGAGTCCCTTAGGGGCCCACACTGCACCCAATTTTTAATACTTACCCGTCTGGATTCATATGATGAAATCATCAGAGCTGCAGAAATTGCTGGAGAAAGTGGCACAGCAACATTTTGGGGGGGATCCGTACATGGGCATTGAAGCCCCTGAGTGCTCAGACTCTATAGCGCTGCGCAGTACAGCAACTGGCAGGAAGGAGGGGTCCACATGGAGCCATCCTCTCTTAAAATGCCCCTGTGTATGAATAAAAGTAATCTATCTGTGTATGAATAAAAGTCCTCTATCTGCAAAAGCAGCGGTTCTATCTCCAGAACAAAGGTGTAAGTGCCAATACTAGAGATAACTACTTCCCAGCAGTCACCTAGTAATGCCCACCATGCTTCCAAGCAGTAGCCCAGTAATGCCCACTCTGCTTCCCAGCAGTCACCCAGTAATGCCCACTCTGCTTCCCAGCAGTCGCCCAGTAATGCCCACTCTGCTTTCCAGCCGTCTCCCAGGAGTGCCCACTCTGCTTCCCAGCAGTCACCCAGTAATGCCCGCTCTACTTCCCAGCAATCACCCAGTAATGCCCACCCTGCTTCCCAGCAGTCTCCCAGTAATGCCCACTCTGCTTCCCAGCAGTCGTCCAGTAATGCCCACTCTGCTTCCCAGCAGTCGTCCAGTAATGCCCACTCTGCTTCCCAGCAGTCACCCAGTAATGCCCACCCTGCTTCCCAGCAGACGTCCAGTAATGCCCACTCTGCTTCCAAGCAGTCGCCCAGTAATGCCCACTCTGCTTCCCAGCAGTCACCCAGTAATGCCCACCCTGCTTCCCAACAGTCGTCCAGTAATGCCCACTCTGCTTCCCAGCAGTTACCCAGTAATGCCTACTCTGCTTCCCAGCAGTCACCCAGTAATGCCCACTCTGCTTCCCAGCTGTCACCCAGTAATGCCCACCCTGCTTCCCAGCAGTCACCCAGTAATGCCCACTCTGCTTCCCAGCAGTCACCCAGTAATGCCCACCCTGCTTCCCAGCAGTCATCCAGTAATGCCCACTCTGCTTCCCAGCAGTCACCCAGTAATGCCCACTCTACTTCCCAGCAGTCACCCAGTAATGCCCACCCTGCTTCCCAGCAGTCACCCAGTAATGCCCACTCTACTTCCCAGCAGTCACCCAGTAATGCCCACTCTACTTCCCAGCAGTCACCCAGTAATGCCCACCCTGCTTCCCAGCTCGCCACACTATATAACATCATCTCCATGCATAGTTGGATAGTAGGGGTATGAAAAAATGGGGTGCATTTAACATGGGAGCCCAGATAATACATAAGTACCCAAGTATGCCCCACAATGCCAGCAATGCCCCACAGTGCCAGTAACAAGTATGCCCCACAGTGCCAGCAATGCCCCACAGTGCCAGTAACAAGTATGCCCCAGCAATGCCCCCATAGTATTTCCCAGCAGCAGCACACTCACCATTGACGCTGCTGCTGGGGAGAGGTCAGTCCAGTGTCCCCCTGCCGTGTAGCTGCCGCCGCTGCTTCTCTCAGCACACTGCGTATCTCTCCTTCCCTTCACTGTGACTGGGCTGCCCGCCAATCAAAGTTCGAGGGCCGGCTCCTGATTGACTGCCAGCCCGCAAGCTTTGATTGATTGGCGGACAGGCGGCCAGTCACAGGGAAGCACACTGAGGGGTAGGAGAGATGTGCAATGCACTCTCCTCCCCTCCAGCAACCTGTCTGACTGCCGCGGCCGCCATTACAGGCCGGGCCGCCGCGTACCCCCGAGCGTGTGGACGCGTACCCCCAGGGGTACGTGTACCACAGGTTGGGAACCACTGCACTAGATGAATCACGGCACAGCCGCTATCGTTATCTGTATCGGTGATGGTCCCGAATTAACAATATTGGTCATACACACAAAGATACTGAGAAAAATGTAATTCAGTGATGTCATCTGGCCCTTCGTTGAACGTGCAATCATTGTTGATATTGGCCGATTTGACTGCATGTGCAGACGATGGGGGGAGTATATCTGGCCAGTGCTGGGGGTCTAGGGGGGGCTATTGGTAACACTACCGGTGCTGGTTACCTGCTCCTGCCTCTGTTCACCACTGCTGCTTGGGTCGTGCTTGCCAGCATGAAAATATCCTTCCCAAAATGGCCACTGAATCCTCTAGCATTCATAATGACTGTCTTCAATGAGTTGGTGGCCATTTTGGGAGGGACATTTTCATTGCTGGCAAGCGCAGATAAGACCCCAGCGACAGCAGTGGACAGAAGCAGAATAGCGGCGGGAGGGAGGAGGAAACCCCAGTCAACGAGCAGGTACCTGGCGGTCAAGCACAACTGACCGTGGTGGACAGAGGCCAAATGGGGGGTGAAAATTTGTTGTCCAGGGCCCCCACAAGCCTTAATCTGTCTCTGTCTCTAGCTATCAATCTCCATTGCCCCATACATCCATCATTCCCCAATACAAGCACTTACCTGGTAAAGTATGTAAGAGAGTATGTCGTCCTCTTAGAGCCATGACAGGGAAATACAGATGAGTCTATTCAGCCAATTTCCACCTCCGCCCCGACATGTAGAAATATATCATCCTCCATGAGCATCACTGGATTCAGAGGATGTTCCTGTCTGGGTTCCGGAGCCTCCTCACACTGTGAATGAGAAGTACTGGAAGACAGATGACATGACATGGAACTGATGACAGACAGGACGGACTCACTGCTGTGTGATGCATCTGTGGTTGTGTTAGACAGTTCTTCGCTGGAACTGGAAGTCTCCTGAACACATGAGAGCTCTGATCCAACAGGACAGGTGTTTTTAGCACCATCCAAATTGTTGCAGCTTCTTTCTGCGTACCAGCTCTCATCCATGAACATCAAGACCTTGGTGGACTTGCTTCTTTGATTACAGTCTATGGCTAAAAGATGAGTAAACATCCTGCATACTCCAGCAGGCAGAGTGTTCCATGGTGAGGGAGGTTCACCAGACGGAGTGTGACTTTGCCATTTAGCAAACCTACTGTACAACTTGTCTCTGGGTAATGCCACCTGCCAGGGGAACTCTCCTGTGAGCAAGCAGTAAAGGACTACACCAAAGGCCCACACATCAAGAGTGAAGTCTACAAGCAAGTGGTCCTTGTCAGCGACTTGGCACATCTCAGGGGCCATGTAGGAGACACTACCAGACCTGGTATAAAGGACTTTTCCTTTGACACGTGCAAGACCAAAATCAGTCACCTTAATACAATGGCAATCCTGATCAAACACCAACACGTTCTCTGGTTTGATGTCCAGATGCACCAGTCCTTTGCTTTCTATAAATTCCAGGGCACTTGAGATCTGAGCTGCACATCTCTTCACCATGTCATCTGGAAGTCCAGTCTGAAAGAGGTAAGTACACCGATTCAGCATCATATAAACATCTTACAATGGTTCCAAGTCATTGATATGTTGTACAAGGGTCTATACTTACATGGGGCCGAATGAAAGAGAACAAGTCGCCCACTGGTGAAAGCTCCTGGGCAAAAGCAAAGTGGTCTCGGGTCTTGAACGCAATCCCATAACTTCCAATGATATTGGGATGAGACGAGAGGAGAAAGGACATACAGAATTCCATGAGGAATTTCCTCTCAGTTGTCCTTTTCCTGTCCAGGACTTTTAGTGCCATCCTGACATCTGTGATGATAAAGAATCATTATTAGTATTGTTTAATGATTAGACCAAATAATAGATATGAGACACCAAGAGGATTCCGAATAGAAGATGTCACAGCTGCAACAGGGGAAGCAAGTGTGGCTTTAGTGTGGGTAGAATAGGTGAGAGTAGGGTAGGTGTGAGGGGGTATTAGTATAAGTACTAATGGTGAGGGGGATTAGTGTGGGTTTATATAGGTGGGGGTAATGTAGCATTGAGGGGGTAGCAGTAGTAGGTGTTGTATTGGGGAGGGAGCATTAGGATTATAAGTGAGAGCATATTCCTCATACACATAATGCTTGGCACATTATCGCATGCAATCACCTATCTATGCGTAGTAGATAGGTGATTCAGTAGGGATGAGTGTTATTACTACTGTATATAGTAATTAGTGGACCTGTCTGGGAAATACGGAATCTCTGACCACACTGACCTGTTTTCCTGTCCTTTACCAAGTAGACTGAGGCATAGCCCCCTGCTCCCAGCTCCTCCATAACGTGGCAGAAGTCCTTTAGTTCTATCTGTTGGAGACCTTTGGAAGCCAAGGAGACCAGTCCGTCCAGAGCTATCTCCACGTCATGTACACTGACGGCCATTGTGTCCTAGAGAAAGTCATAGACAAGATGATATCATTATTAGTCTGGATGTTATGGCCCAGAGTCCTGGTTACCAGGTGTAAGCTGCTCCTCACACACCTAGTGGTCAGTGGTGGTACCGCTCAGTATTACCCACCTGCTGACTAATCCGAAATACTCTATGGAAGTTACCTAATATTCCTCATTCCCCAATATACAGCCATACAATGATTATTACAGCAGTGTCTCTCCCACCAGCACATATATCAGTGTTTGTGGAAGCAGGTGGGATAATTACAGACTCTGGGTAGATTTATTATAGCAGCCCTTATCACGCTGTTATGATGACACTTTCTGCTTTTCCTCATTAACGAGGCGTAGCAGGAGGGGAGACCGACAAGTTGTAGTAACAAACTCCCTCCTCTGGCCATGTCCCTCCTGGAGATAGCGCATCAGTAAACACTGACGTGCTGTCTCCTTCCCCTAGACAGCTGGACTGGGCATACCCGGGATCTCGCTACTCACGTGAGACCTCCAGCGTAGTATAGAGCCACAGCAGGGATAGCGCTGTCCCTGCTGTGGGGATAAGGCATCGCCACCTGCAGCTGTCCAAGTCGGGGGTTGGAACGATCAGCGCTGCTAACCAATCTTACATTAGATAGGAGCCTGGCGCGCAATGTGAAATATCACAGCTGTGCTAAGCCTCCCCTGTAGCGCCGCCCATTAAACACCCGTATCGCGGGTGCCATACATCAGTGGGAGCGCTATCCCCTACCATAACGCATGGGGATAGAGCATATTCCCCTGATCGCCGCTTAATAAATCTAGCCCTCAGTAACATAGATTACCTCACTATGCACGAATATAAAGACATCCATGAGACCTGGCCTGCTGTTGGTACATGAGGATGGGAGCGGAGAAGCTCTGATACAGGTTAGGGATCTAAGGGATCCATCTAATCAAGATTTAAACTAACACAGAAATGCAATAACTACTATATTGTATATAGGAATCTCACCTCGGGGGAGTGTGCACTTCAGTCCTGAGTGTGGTTGGTGGAATCTTTCAGGATCTGCAGAGGTTCCCACAAAGTAATGTTGGTGACTTCCAATCTTCTCTGCAGTGAGACAGCCTGAGTCTGTGGGAGCAGAGGAGGAGATCCCTGCTTCATATAATGGGTCAGGTAGGTGCTGCAGACTCCTGATTGGCTGGCTGGTCATTTGCATATGTTGTGTAAATAACAGGGATTTGTTCTGTAGGATTAGCATTCCCACAGATTGCTATAGGCGTGTGTGAGAGACCTCCAGCTGTGATACAGTCCACACTGGGCTACAGCAACACAAACACTGTATCACCAAAACTCATTGTCACTGAGGTGTGAAACATTAACATTGCTGCCATTCATAGATTTGCTGTATTCTAGTTACAGTAATTATATTACTATTATCCCTTATTTATATGATGTCAGCTGTACCACACAAAGGGTTATAGCAACACAAACACTGTATCACACAAAGGGTTATAGCAACACTTTATCACCACAACACACTCAAGTGGGAAACATTACCATTGCTGCCATTCATAGATTTGCTGTATTCTAGTTAAATAAATTATATTACTATTATCCCATAGTTATAGGATGTCACCATATCCATTGTGTTCCATCCCCTGAGCCCTGGATGAGGCAAACAGTGGTCATGAAGTGGATGGAAATATACCAAATATGACATTAGACACATTTGGCAAAATGATGATCCTGGATCACGGGTTCTCCCCAGATAAAATCCTCTGCGTACAGAACTATATAAGAGTGATCTTCTATGCAACCTTTTGTTCTATTACCATCTGCAAGAGGTACTGGGAAATGATGATAAATGCTGGGCATGACTCCCCTTTCTCTCGATTTATAGGTAATTGTCCTTTACGAATTGCAGAGAGGCAGGTAACAGTTTCCATGCGGAACCCACTCGTGCCGGTCAAGGAGATTGTTGCCTTCCTGAGCAGATTCTGCACAGTGATCAAGGAACCCTCTATGATCATCTATGAGAATGGCTTCTGGACTGCCAAATGGTCTGTCATGGTCAGGCTACAGAAAAATGACAGACGAAGCTGCTAGGCGAAGCGTACGCCGACTGTACACTTCGTGGCTTCTCCCCCTGTTTCCCCCTACCCTATTGAAATGCATTTTGATCTGTATTTTTCCTAAAAACTTATAGGTAGCGGTTTCAGCGTTTAAAAGTCTGCCCGGCAGACACGCGCTGTGTGTGACGTCCACACAAGCGCTTACTTGTCCCCCGGTGAGCTTCTCCAAGCCGCAGCACGCTGTACTACCTACTCGCGGCTCCTAGTGCAGATAACCGGTTGCCGTATCTATAGCAACCTGCTGCCAGCCGTGTTACTTGTCCATTGGATATTACTAAGTGGCTGAAATTATTTATGCTATTTAAATAAATTCATCTTGTGTTATAAGTGAAAATCGCCAATTAGGCATACACATTGGGCAATCTAGGCTAACTCAGTAGCCAAAAATAACTTCTGATTTAACCCATCTTTCACTTAAAAAATTTAGCCACTAGTAACAATAACATTTAGGGGATTATTACCCCACATCATGAGACTACCTTAGGAAAATCTGTGTATTAACACACGAACTGGCATCAAATAAATAAACCAGTTCATTTACGGATCAATAAACAGATTCCTTTATTATAAAGGTTTACTACTAACATTTCAGGGGACAGGGGGGTTCCACGCTGTGAGGATTTAATTATCCTTTTTATTAAAATGTCCATGTATGTGTTTGTGTATATGTACTGTGTCTTTTATTTCGCTTAAGTTTTACTGAGTATCAATTAAAAGTTACATTTTATTCCTTTCCTTTCTGGTGCATCACATAGAGACATTCTCCAGTTGTTTTTTGTCTCTTCAAAAAATTACAATGTTCTGTTTCAATTAATGTCCAGTGGTAGCACACCCTTCTTTGTCGATGATATATAAATTATAACATTATTGAAATACAAGGGTCCTTATAATTAAAATTATACTACTATTAACCTGTGCGATTAACACCCCTCCTTTTTGTGTTACAGAAAAATGAAACAGACCCAGCCGGTGTTGATCATCTGCCACCATGTTTTTCTCTGGGGGGATGTGCAGGAATTCTACATTACTCTGACCAGCCACATAGCTGCAGGAACTGCGGTGGGGAGGATCACATTGGGAGAAACTGCAAGGTCTCAGTCTGTAGGAATTGCCGAGTGGAAGGCCATGAAACCAAAGACTGCCCCAGAAAACGGTCATGCAACCTCTGTGGTCTGGTCAACCATATCTACAGGGACTGCCCCATTAGGGCAAGAGCCCACAATGCATCACAGTAACTGGACTACAAGAAGCTGGTCCTGCTCCTTCCCTGAGGCCCAAGTCAGCACAGAACAATTATAAGCAGGGTCTGTAGGATAAGACATATTCCACACGAAACCCCAACATATCCCCTCTGTTATACCTCCCTTCCTTCTGTTTGCATGTCCCGCATGTAGACCCAACATTTCCTTGCTGTTCCCTCCAAACAGAATTAGCTGCATGTTATGGCTATAAGATTACATCTGTTTTTATTTTCAGATTGCTTACCTGTATGTATATTCGTTGTAACACTCATCTGTAACCACCACTTTTGTAACATTATAAAATAAGCATTGTACAACTTGTTTTGATAGAATAAAAATTCCTTTATTTAAATTGTCGTAAAAATGATTAAATGCCCTCATTACCACCTGTATAACAGTACAATGGGCACTAACATTCCCAGGGATTACTCTGCAATGCCAGGTGTGATATAACAGCCTAGTCAGTTTGTGTACCTAAAGGCCCCCATACACTAGAAAGATTTGTCTGACCTATAAATTGCATCTGATTTCCCTTGAACTTCCCCGGCAGCTTCCCAGGAAGGCTACATCCAATTTGACACATGATGTGCCATTTTTTACATCCAATTTGCATCAGATGAATCTCATGTGATTTATCTGATGCAAATTGGATGTACCGTATTTTAAAATACGAATTCACCTGTCACTGACTGTGCGCTCTCTGTATATGCTACAGCAGTGCACACCGGTCTCCACAGCTCGACAGGGGAACACCAGCGTGTCCCGCCCACCAACCCCAGCAGGAAGCCGGCAGGAAAAGAGGCCTCCAACACCCCCCAACCCCCCGTGTGACAAGTGGCCCAGCCACATCCCGAGCATCTGGGGAGGCGGAGGAAGGGACGAGCCACTGCTCAGCTCCCCTTCATCATTGATGAATGTGTCATATCTAAACCTTCCCAAACAAATGCTCTACCTGCCAAATCCGTCCCGTGGTTCTCAGGAATAGCCCCAATGAACAGACGCTGACACTTTCTTTGTGCTCTGTAAAGCCTAAAGGCTGTTGTGCCTCCAAATCTCAAAAGATCAGCAGTTTATGTTATATCAGATCAGAACCTATTGACCATACCCAGCTTTTATGTCTTTATTTACAGCCACTTGATTGGCTGATTAGCTATTTTAGGTGCCCCTTATAGTGCACTGAGTGTATAGCCGCACACAGGTTGTTACTGCACAACGATAACTCTTCCTCCGGTTTCATATGGTCCGAGTATGACGTCTCCTAATATCCAGCCCAGACCGGGCATTACATATATGTGCAATACACAGGACTGCATACAGCAAGTGAGAGCACACACTGACTGGTTATGCCATAACTAACTAGCAATACTGTACCATATAACTAACCACAAGTGGGATCCAGCGAGCAGGGCTTGTGATACCCTGAAATCCCTGCTCTCTGTACCCATCACCAACACGAAGCCATCTCCTGTCCACACTGCTTAGTGGAGATCTGTTGCCCAGCAGGTGCCAGAGCCCAGGTGGGGGAAGACAGGTGCCAGAGCCCAGGTGGGGAAGACAGGTGCATGGCAGCTCCACTCCCCCCACTGATAGGTGTCAGAGCCAAGTGAGGATAGGTACCAGAGACCAGATGTGGACAGGTACACGGCAGACAGGTGTCCGAGCCCAGGGGTAGGTAACATCGGTACACTGACATCAGGCTTGAGCTCCGGTGGAGTACGGCGCCTGATTGCCTGCATTATTAAAATGTAAACACAGTCTATGGAGAGCCGCATAAGCAATCAGGCGCCATACTCCGCCGGAGCTCAAGCCTGATGTCAGTGTAATGTATACATAGAGAACTCACTTTCTGCTCAGGACAGTGCAGCAGCGGTGGTTCCTCTCTCCCATCTCCCTGCTGAGACCTCCGGGCTGAGCTGCAGCAGCGTACGGTGTCTGTGCGGCTCTCTGTGGACTCCTGTGTTAAATTCTTACAGAGAGCCGCGCAGGCAATCAGGTGGTGTCGTACTCTGCCGGAGCTCAGCACAGAGGCGACGCACCACTTCTTCTTTTGCCGCTCACTGCGTTCAGCGCTCCCAGTCCCTTCATTTGTGACTGACAGCCTGACAAGACGCTGCAGCGGCTTCTGTCTTCCGGCTTCCGGTGATGTATGCGTGGGGGTGGGAGGAGGGTCCAAACATATGATATATCGGATCTGATACATCATGGGTGCAAAAGCACCCACGATGTGCCCATGATGGGTCAGATGCAGATATATCTTATGTTCTGCAGGTCCGACCACCTGATCTGATCCGATGGGCACGGGACCGCGCATCAGATCAGATCAGATGTCAAACACATGCGATTTTTGGCAGATTTCACCCGATTTATCGGCCCAAAGTGCCAACATCGGGTGAAATCGGCCGAAAATCGCATAGTGTATGGGGGCCTTTAGAGACAGGGAGCAACCCAATCTCCTAGGTGCCCCGGCGCTAATTGATGGAGATAAATAATTGATAAGAAAACAACTCTTAATGAGTGAATTTAGAAAAAAATGGGGTGTGTTCTGATTGGCTGCTGCAGAAGTGAGAAGTCTGCCAGACTTCAGAAAATGGAAGAAAAAACTGTTTTTCCTTCACACAACAATTGTATGTAAAGAGAGAACACACTGCGCTGTCAATCAGAACTGTAATGATAGTAATATTGCAATAAAAATATATATAAAAGCACACCAAGCAAAATGAGTGGAGGACACACTGAAATTGGATGTAAAAATTCTTTATATAGACATAAAATTAAATGTAAAGATGAGGTGGGTAATAAAGTAAAATTGGAATATAATAAACACTAAACACATACATATAGGACCACAAATAATATACTAAGATTGAGGTGGGTAATTAAACTAAAACTGGAATATAACTGACATTTAACATAGACCACAAATAATATACTGAGATTGAGGTGGGTAATAAACTGAAATTGGAGTATAATAGACACAATTGCATATATTAATACATAGTAAAATTCTTGGTATTAGGCCAGTATAATGAGAATAAAATAGCAGACTTTGTGAATTTCATAAACCACAGTAGGCTGGCGTCCCAGCGGGGATGTGGGGGTGGTATAAAGATAAGGGTAGAAATATCCCTTCAATAGATTGCCGTTCTGAGGTAGATACAATGAAAGTACTTATAGCAGCCAAGGTTTAGAGCCAAAATAGACCTAAATTAGCGTGTAAGTTGACACGCACAGGAGTTCATGTAGGTGCTTAGTAGGCAAAACAAGCAGGCAGGTATTGTAGGTTAGTAAAGCGTAGCAGGCACAGTTAGTAGTAAACCCACGCAGCAGGGATTTGCAAATTGCGCTTGAATAGCGGGTACAGATACACTCACTGCGTTTTTGAGAAATAGTGCACCTCAGCGGGCTGCTTTGCGGGTGGTCTGTCGGGTAGATGCACGCCAGAGACCGGTTCCTGTAGACGGCTGTGCGCCGGGCTGCGTGTTTGAATGGATACGGCAAAAAACGCCTTCAGCCGGGTATCGTCACGGCAGAGGGTCCTGGGACTGGAGATGAGGGCGGAAGTCCGTCACAAGTCTGCTGAATGAACTGGCGGAAGTGGGGCGGAAGTGGGGCAACGCGTTTCATCTCCCAAGCCACTGGAGACTTTTTCAAGCTGTGATTAAGCCATTGCTAATGCTACATATTTATAGGTCCATCCTTAATTAGATAAGTGGTCAATTATTCACTCAATAGTAACAGCTGCATATAGGAGATAATTACCAATACAAATATACAACTATAGCATACAGCGTGTCCTCTGGACGAAGCAGATAAATATACACATATCAGAGATGAAAAATAATAAAAATAAAAATATATAATAATAAACACAGTTAATAGATCAATATAAAAAGGAACCAGACGAAAATTATTATATATAGTTACTGGTATATACTAAGGCGAGAGCAAATAGATACAATTAAAATATATATAAATCAAAAGTTTACGGAAACAAATAAGAATTATCATATATTAAGTTAGATGTATATTTAATGAGTTTAAATACAATAATTTGAAGTAATAAGGGATGAATAGAGAGAGAGAGAATACTAATAATAATATCAATTAATTAATCTATATATCGGGCGGTAAATAGAGTAGGATTTACTGATTCAATTTACATGATAAGCATAAGAAATAAATAATAATAAAAATTATATATATATGTATATAAGAAAAATACACACATATATAGAAAACATACAAACGGTTTATACATACATAAAATAGTAACGCGCATAGAGCTGCGCATATTATTATGATCTCATATATAGTATTTTAAAGTTTATTTTAGCTGTTATTATTTTTATTGTTTATTTAGTTTAATAACAAGAAATCCATAATTACCATAGTCTTCAATTAATGACGTTTTGAAAATTACATTAAGAATATATGTATATACATATATACTTCTCACAAGGTGCTCACATATATTACATAAATATGCACATACATGGTTTTATGCGTTTCTCCATTAAATTATATGGTAGTCTAAAATGATTAATCTAATCATAAGTCGCAAATGCCCTGTGAAAATCAGAAGGAGGGAGGACTGCAAACCCTAAATTAGAGTAGTCGCCCGTCATTCTGATCGTCACAGTGGTCCTATATTAAGATGAAGAGAGGAAAGAGAGAGGGAAGATTGAGCAGTATATCCTATTAGGTTATTAGATGTTTATAAGGTTATAGTTCACACATAGATGACCCCAAGTTGTATTCATGAGTAATAAGAATAGTTATTAGAAAATGAGAGAGTGAAAGGCAGGACCAATGAATAGTGGTGGACCCCAACTTATAATATGGTCTGTCAGTCACTATCTGTAGAAAGAGTTAGTCTAGACAAGAGAAATCTAAAGCTTCATTGAGACCTAAAGGGCTAAGGGTATCCATTTTAAAAATCCAAGAGGATTCAGCCAAACATAAGCGTTTAAATCTATCACCTCCCCTTTTAGTAGATACAGTATGTTCAATGCCTGTGAATATGATATTTGAAGGGTTGCCATCGTGAACTTCTGCAAAATGGCGTGATACGCTGTGAAATTGGAATTTTTTCATAATATTGGTTCTATGTTCTCTGAAGCGATTCTTTAGGCTACGGGTTGTTCTGCCAATATATTGAAGATTACATGGGCATTGCAACATGTATATACAGTAGTTTGTATCACAATTCATGAATTGTTTGATGGGGTACTCTTTGGTATTTTGTGTAGAGGTGATCGTATAATTTTTGTTTTTCATAAATTTGCATGTGAGGCAGATGATTTTGCCGCATTTGTAATTCCCATTGGGTTTAGCTGGTAGCCACGAGGGATTGGTCGTTGTAAGGCTTATAGATTCTTGCCGTAGCATGCTGGGTGCTACGAGATCTCTAAGATTTTGGTTTCTTTTGAAAACTATTCTGGGTTCTTTTAAACATTTAGATAATACTTTATCATATTTCAAAATTTCAAAGTTTTTTTGTATAACCTTTTTAATGGAGTTGGATCTGAGATTGTATTTTGAAGTGAATAGTGGAGATTCTTTTACTGGTTCTAGGGGTACTGATTGAGGGAGTTTTTTTATTTTTGTTTTTTGTGACCAGAAGGTTAGTTCTAGGAGTTTGTTTGGATTCATTAAGGGCTTTATCTAACAATTCATCTGGATAACCCCTACTTCTGAAGTGATTGAGCATAATCTCTGATTGGGTCTCAAATTCATGATCAGTTGCGCAATTTCTTCTCAACCTAAGGATCTGATTTTTAGGGATATTTGTAATCCATGGCTTGTGATGGCCACTATTAAAATGAAGATAATTTCCTGTGCCTACTGGTTTCATGTAGTTGGTAGAGATAAGTTTGTTCTGAAGTACTGAGAATGTGATATCTAAGAAGTTAACTGAGACAGAACTGAAAGTGTGAGTAAAAACTAAATTAAAAGTGTTAGTGTTCAAAAAATTAACAAATTCTAAAGCTTTAGTGGGTCCCCCATTCCAGATGATGAAGAGGTCGTCTATGAAACGACCATAGAGGACCAGATTCTCTCTATATGGACCGCCCCAAATAAGTTGTTCCTCTAGGCGGCCCATATAGAGGTTAGCAAAACTGGGTGCAAATCTGGTCCCCATGGCCGTTCCAAGCTGTTGTAAATAAAATTTGTCTTCAAAAGTAAAGTAATTATGTTTTAATATGTATAAGATGGAATTTAGAATGAATTGTTTTTTGTCTACAGAGAGACTGATATCTGTGTCTAGAAAATAACTGACGGCCTCAAGACCTCTGGAATGGGGGATATTGGTATAGAGGGCCTGGACATCTAGAGTCAAGAATGCCCAGTCCTCAGACCAATTAAGATCAAGTGTTTTATTAAGAATATCGGTAGTGTCTCTAATATGTGAGGGGAGTGCTGTGACAAATTTTTGTAAATAAAAATCAACAAAATGTGACAAATTAGATGTGAGGGAACCAACACCAGAAATAATGGGACGACCGGGAGGTGAGTGTAAACATTTGTGAATTTTAGGTAGGTGATAAAATATAGGGGTGATAGGATGGTGGGAGAAAAGAAAAGAGTGTTCATCCTTAGATATCACATCCTTCAGTACTGCCTCATCCAGCATACATTTAAATTCGGCAAGGAAGGAGGTGGTTGGGTCTGTGGAGAGTTTTAAATAGTAATTTTCATCATTTAGTTGTTTCAGAGCTTCTGAAACATAATATTGTCTATCCAACAGAACAACCCCCCCCTCCCTTATCCGCTTGTCTGATAACTTTATTTCTACCTTTATTTGATTGAGTGCATATTTTCTTAAAGTCATCCATTGTTTTATTATAGAATAGTGTTATGGCTGGACTTTTTTGTTCAATTGGGAAAAAAGATGATTTCTTTTTAAATACGGGTTTCATACGATTTTCAGAGTGGGCATTAATATCGAATAGTTCGATTTCCACTGTATTATTTTCATTCCATAGGGATTCCAAGGTTTGTAAACTATCTCTATCACTATGATCTAGAAGAATTGGAGTGGGGTTGATTCCAATATGATCTTTATTTTTATTTTTACTAAGTTCTTTGATAGCAAAATAGCGTTTTCTGCACAGGATTCTGAGGAATTTATTAAGATCTAGGAATAGATCAAAAATATTTGGTTCCTTCGTGGGAGCAAAATTTAGGCCCTTACATAGTAATCTTTTTTGGTCATCTGACAGTTCGTGATTGGTTAAATTAAATATACCAGCTGTTTCTATTTCAACCTTGCTTTTCTGAGTTCTCTTTCTTCCTCCTCTATTTCCTCTCTGTCTTTTTGGAGTTTGGATCGATAGACTTTGGTAGGGATTGTGATCGTACCAGGCTTTTGATTGAAAAACCTGGTCATTTGTAGTTGACATGTTTGGATGGGGATTAATCAAAGGAGGGGGAGATTTAGGACCCCCTCTAGTTTGGTAATCTTGTCCAGATACATGATAGTTAGATTGTTCTCTACGTTGCGAGAAATTTCTAGATCTTTTCCGTTTATTATGTGTCTGGTAATCTGTATTAGGTCTATAATCTGTATTAGATATATAGTGAGAATATCCTGAGTTATATTTAGAGGACTTATAAGATGGTTTTCGTGCTATATAGTAGCCCTCATTTTCTTTGTTGTTGGGATTGTCCTGATCTCTATTAGTATAGCTATTTGTAATATTTTGTTTATGATACGTCCTAATTCTATTTAGACGATAATCCGTTTGATCCCTTTCCCATTTTCTTTTTTTATTTTGAAGTAGCTCTCTCTCAAATTTTTCCACTCTGATATTTATCTGTTCGTCCCTTTCTTTGAATGCTGGGTTATCCTTAAATGATATAAGCTCGTCTTTAATTTTATCAATTTTAGTGATGGTTTTAGAGACCTGTTTTTCTCTATACTGTACCAGCAATTTCATCAAAGCAAGCGAACATCCATCCAGTGCTTCATTCCATTTAACCAGTAATTCAGGTTTATCATTTATAGATAGATGCTTAAAAACTCTCAGACCTCTGGGTATGATTTTAGCATCAATATATTTCTGGAGGGATATACTATCCCACCAGTTTCTCATTTCTTCCTTAAGAAGATCTTCTAAATTATAAAATAATTTATTCATATTGGGATTAGCAATGGGTGGAATGTCCGCCTGTATGTTAGTCTGGTTGAAGGAAGACAAATATTGCTCTCGCCTGGATTTACGATCATAATAACTCTTAAATTCGCTCATTTTGCTTGGTGTGCAGAGAAAACCTGTATGGTTTTAATATAAATAAAAATACAAGACTAGCAGCCTGGGGGAGAGGCAAAAGCAGAAAATTGTAGAAGTTTGTGTACCTAAGAGACAGGGAGCAACCCAATCTCCTAGGTGCCCCGGCGCTAATTGATGGAGATAAATAATTGATAAGAAAACAACTCTTAATGAGTGAATTTAGAAAAAAATGGGGTGTGTTCTGATTGGCTGCTGCAGAAGTGAGAAGTCTGCCAGACTTCAGAAAATGGAAGAAAAAACAGTTTTTCCTTCACACAACAATTGTATGTAAAGAGAGAACACACTGCGCTGTCAATCAGAACTGTAATGATAGTAATATTGCAATAAAAATATATATAAAAGCACACCAAGCAAAATGAAATTGGATGTAAAAATTCTTTATATTGACATAAAATTAAATGTAAAGATGAGGTGGGTAATAAACTAAAATTGGAATATAATAAACACTAAACACATACATATAGGACCACAAATAATATACTAAGATTAAGGTGGGTAATAAAACTAAAACTGGAATATAACTGACATTTAACATAGACCACAAATAATATACTGAGATTGAGGTGGGTAATAAACTGAAATTGGAGTATAATAGACACAATTGCATATATTAATACATAGTAAAATTCTTGGTATTAGGCCAGTATAATGAGAATAAAATAGCAGACTTTGTGAATTTCATAAACCACCGTAGGCTGGCGTCCCAGCGGGGATGTGGGGGTGGTATAAAGATAAGGGTAGAAATGTCCCTTCAATAGATTGCCGTTCTGAGGTAGATACAATGAAAGTACTTATAGCAGCCAAGGTTTAGAGCCAAAATAGACCTGAATTAGCGTGTAAGTTGACACGCACAGGAGTTCATGCAGGTGCTTAGTAGGCAAAACAAGCAGGCAGGTATTGTAGGTTAGTAAAGCGTAGCAGGCACAGTTAGTAGTAAACCCACGCAGCAGGGATTTGCAAATTGCGCTTGAATAGCGGGTACAGATACACTCACTGCGTTTTTGAGAAATAGTGCACCTCAGCGGGCTGCTTTGCGGGTGGTCTGTCGGGTAGATGCACGCCAGAGACCGGTTCCTGTAGACGGCTGTGCGCCGGGCCGCGTGTTTGAATGGATACGGCAAAAAACGCCTCCAGCCGGGTATCGTCACGGCAGAGGGTCCTGGGACTGGAGATGAGGGCGGAAGTCCGTCACAAGTCTGCTGAATGAACTGGCGGAAGTGGGGCGGAAGTGGGGCAACGCGTTTCGTCTCCCAAGCCACTGGAGACTTTTTCAAGCTGTGATTAAGCCATTGCTAATGCTACATATTTATAGGTCCATCCTTAATTAGATAAGTGGTCAATTATTCACTCAATAGTAACAGCTGCATATAGGAGATAATTACCAATACAAATATACAACTATAGCATACAGCGTGTCCTCTGGACTAAGCAGATAAATATACACGGTACTCTTTACCTAGAACGGCGCCCGCGATTATAATCGCGGGCGTCGGGGGTAAAAAATCGCGGTCATCGCGGGCATCGCGGGTAAATCGCGGGTACATAAAAATCGTGTACCCGCGATCACCGCGATTTTCCCATAGGGAACAATGTTAAAAAGCCTGATTGACCGCGATTTTACTTTAAAATGCCTCAATGCCCGCGATTTTCACATAGGAATCAATGTTAAATGGGCTACAGAGCCCAAATAGGCACAATTAACCCTTAAATGTCACCCCAATTTTTGTACGCCACCCCACGATCCACGCCAACCCGAAGCGTGGCTAGCGCAGCGAGCCCGCGAGGGGCGGCGGTACGCGTCCTCCGACCTTTTCATGCCCTACTATCCACGTCGGCGTGGAGATGAGAATAGAATAGTGTGGCGAGCGCAGCGAGCCACCGAGCCCGAAGCGTGGCGAGCGCAGCGTGCCCCGCGAGGGGACGCGGATACCTTCACAGTTATACGCGTCCCCTCGCGGGCTTCACAGGTATCCGTGGCGAAAAGCGGACACCTGTGAAGCCCGCGAGGGGACGCGTTTACCTGTGAAGGTATCCGCGTCCCCTCGCGGGGCTCGCTGCGCTCGCCACGCTTCGGGCTCGGTGGCTCGCTACGCTCGCCGCACTATTCTATTCTCAACTCCACGCCGACGTGGATAGTAGGGCATGAAAAGGTCGGAGGACGCGTACCGCCGCCCCTCGCGGGCTCGCTGCGCTCGCCACGCTTCGGGTTGGCGTGGATCGTGGGGTGGCGTACAAAAATTGGGGGGACATTTAAGGGTTAATTCTGCCTATTTGGGCTCTGTAGCCTATTTAACATTGATTCCTATGTGAAAATCGCGGGCATTGAGGCATTGAATGCAAAATCGCGGTCAATCAGGCTTTTTAACATTGTTCCCTATGGGAAAATCGCGGTGATCGCGGGCATCGCGTCGCAGCCGTTTATGTACTGCCCGCGATGTCGCGATCACCGCGATGGGCGCCGTTCTAGGTAAAGAGTACCCGATACACATATCAGAGATGAAAAATAATAAAAATAAAAATAAAAATATATAATAATAAACACAGTTAATAGATCAATATAAAAAGGAACCAGACGAAAATTATTATATATAGTTACTGGTATATACTAAGGCGAGAGCAAATAGATACAATTAAAATATATATAAATCAAAAGTTTACGGAAACAAATAAGAATTATCATATATTAAGTTAGATGTATATTTAATGAGTTTAAATACAATAATTTGAAGTAATAAGGGATGAATAGAGAGAGAGAGAATACTAATAATAATATCAATTAATTAATCTATATATCGGGCGGTAAATAGAGTAGGATTTACTGATTCAATTTACATGATAAGCATAAGAAATAAATAATAATAAAAATTATATATATATGTATATAAGAAAAATACACACATATATAGAAAACATACAAACGGTTTATACATACATAAAATAGTAATGCGCATAGAGGTGCGCATATTATTATGATCTCATATATAGTATTTTAAAGTTTATTTTAGCTGTTATTATTTTTATTGTTTATTTAGTTTAATAACAAGAAATCCATAATTACCATAGTCTTCAATTAATGACGTTTTGAAAATTACATTAAGAATATATGTATATACATATATACTTCTCACAAGGTGCTCACATATATTACATAAATATGCACATACATGGTTTTATGCGTTTCTCCATTAAATTATATGGTAGTCTAAAATGATTAATCTAATCATAAGTCGCAAATGACCTGTGAAAATCAGAAGGAGGGAGGACTGCAAACCCTAAATTAGAGTAGTCGACCGTCATTCTGATCGTCACAGTGGTCTTATATTAAGATCAGGGGCGCTGGAACGTTTTTAGGTTGGGGGGGGCAAGATATAATCTCATTTTGGCGCCCCCTAAATTGCTATATGTTACCCCCGGGCACTATACACACTGGCAGCGGCATATACACGTGGGCATTATACACAGGGCAGCGGCATATATGCATGGGCATTATACACAGGGCAGCGGCATATATGCGTGGGCATTATACACAAGGCAGCGGCATTTACGCATGGGCATTATACACAGGGCAGCGGCATATACACGTGGGCATTATACACAGGGCAGCGGCATATATGCATGGGCATTATACACAGGGCAGCGGCATATATGCGTGGGCATTATACACAGGGCAGCGGCATATATGCGTGGGCATTATACACAGGGCAGCGGCATATACACGTGGGCATTATACACCGGGCAGCGGCATATACATGTGGCCAGAGACACCAGGACTGACATTAATCCAGGGGTTGTCATTTACGCGGAAAAAGTGGAAAAAGTGGCAGTGTCACCCCCAAACAGATTTATGTGATTATGTCTGATTATGACAATCAGACATAATTACATAAACCGGTTTGGGTGTGAATCCAGGGGTAAATGACAACCCCTGGATCTGTCAGATCAGGAATAGTTGAAGTAATGCACACTCCTGAATGTCAGTGTGATGCAGCACTATATGCTGAATCAGGATCTAAAATTGCTACAGTGCTTCTATTGGGGATTATGTTGATGAACAGACAGTGCAATGTGAATTAAATGTGAATTTTTTATTTTGTGCAAAGAATTACACATATGGGGAAGGGGCTGAATGTGAACAAGTGAAGGTTATTAAAAGTCAATGCTGTCTCTGTGAGCAAGGGGGTCGTGTTACAGGGAGCTGGCGTCCCGACTCCCTGTAGTGCACGCCCCCCTGATCGGTACCTGAGAAAGTTTGTGCAAAGCGCACAATGGCAAACAGGTCCCCCGCTGCTGGATCGGTCCCTCTGTGCCACTGGCACTATGCTGTGCTGCGGGGTCTCACAGATGATGGCTGTGGCGTTTTCTTCACCGGAGCTCAGTCAGCGCTGCTCCGTCCGGCTGCCCAGCGCGCTCCTACTGATGACGTCACCCGGCATCAGACTTCTCTGCATGGCTCCGGACTCTGGAAGCCGTCGGGGAATGATGATGATGTCGGCGGCTGTATGTGAGGAGCAATGAAGTTGTCTCGCAGGGCTGGGTGCTGGGCGCTGGGCAGGGTGCTGGCGGCAGAGCTCCGGCGCCAGATGACATGTCTGCGCCCGGAGCTGATTAATCAGCCGCCTGCCCGCACAGCTGCTTTAGCGCCTCTGTAATTTTGGGGGGGGCAAGCTGCCCCCTCGCCCCCCCCGTTCCGGCGCCACTGATTAAGATGAAGAGAGGAAAGAGAGAGGGAAGATTTAGCAGTATATCCTATTAGGTTATTAGATGTTTATAAGGTTATAGTTCACACATAGATGACCCCAAGTTGTATTCATGAGTAATAAGAATAGTTATTAGAAAATGAGAGAGTGAAAGGCAGGACCAATGAATAGTGGTGGACCCCAACTTATAATATGGTCTGTCAGTCACTATCTGTAGAAAGAGTTAGTCTAGACAAGAGAAATCTAAAGCTTCATTGAGACCTAAAGGGCTAAGGGTATCCATTTTAAAAATCCAAGAGGATTCAGCCAAACATAAGCGTTTAAATCTATCACCTCCCCTTTTAGTAGATACAATATTTTCAATGCCTGTGAATATGATATTTGAAGGGTTGCCATCGTGAACTTCTGCAAAATGGCGTGATACGCTGTGAAATTGGAATTTTTTCATAATATTGGTTCTATGTTCTCTGAAGCGATTCTTTAGGCTACGGGTTGTTCTGCCAATATATTGAAGATTACATGGGCATTGCAACATGTATATACAGTAGTTTGTATCACAATTCATGAATTGTTTGATGGGGTACTCTTTGGTATTTTGTGTAGAGGTGATCGTATAATTTTTGTTTTTCATAAATTTGCATGTGAGGCAGATGGTTTTGCCGCATTTGTAATTCCCATTGGGTTTAGCTGGTAGCCACGAGGGATTGGTCGTTGTAAGGCTTATAGATTCTTGCCGTAGCATGCTGGGTGCTACGAGATCTCTAAGATTTTGGTTTCTTTTGAAAACTATTCTGGGTTCTTTTAAACATTTAGATAATACTTTATCATATTTCAAAATTTCAAAGTTTTTTTGTATAACCTTTTTAATGAAGTTGGATCTGAGATTGTATTTTGAAGTGAATAGTGGAGATTCTTTTACTGGTTCTAGGGGTACTGATTGAGGGAGTTTTTTATTTTTGTTTTTTGTGACCAGAAGGTTAGTTCTAGGAGTTTGTTTGGATTCATTAAGGGCTTTATCTAACAATTCATCTGGATAACCCCTACTTCTGAAGTGATTGAGCATAATCTCTGATTGGGTCTCAAATTCATGATCAGTTGCGCAATTTCTTCTCAACCTAAGGATCTGAATTTTAGGGATATTTGTAATCCATGGCTTGTGATGGCCACTATTAAAATGAAGATAATTTCCTGTGCCTACTGGTTTCATGTAGTTGGTAGAGATAAGTTTGTTCTGAAGTACTGAGAATGTGATATCTAAGAAGTTAACTGAGACAGAACTGAAAGTGTGAGTAAAAACTAAATTAAAAGTGTTAGTGTTCAAAAAATTAACAAATTCTAAAGCTTTAGTGGGTCCCCCATTCCAGATGATGAAGAGGTCGTCTATGAAACGACCATAGAGGACTAGATTCTCTCTATATGGACCGCCCCAAATAAGTTGTTCCTCTAGGCGGCCCATATAGAGGTTAGCAAAACTGGGTGCAAATCTGGTCCCCATGGCCGTTCCAAGCTGTTGTAAATAAAAATTGTCTTCAAAAGTAAAGTAATTATGTTTTAATATGTATAAGATGGAATTTAGAATGAATTGTTTTTTGTCTACAGAGAGACTGATATCTGTGTCTAGAAAATAACTGACGGCCTCAAGACCTCTGGAATGGGGGAATATTGGTATAGAGGGCCTGGACATCTAGAGTCAAGAATGCCCAGTCCTCAGACCAATTAAGATCAAGTGTTTTATTAAGAATATCGGTAGTGTCTCTAATATGTGAGGGGAGTGCTGTGACAAATTTTTGTAAATAATAATCAACAAAATGTGACAAATTAGATGTGAGGGAACCAACACCAGAAATAATGGGACGACCGGGAGGTGAGTGTAAACATTTGTGAATTTTAGGTAGGTGATAAAATATAGGGGTGATAGGATGGTGGGAGAAAAGAAAAGAGTGTTCATCCTTAGATATCACATCCTTCAGTACTGCCTCATCCAGCATACATTTAAATTCGGCAAGGAAGGAGGTGGTTGGGTCTGTGGAGAGTTTTAAATAGTAATTTTCATCATTTAGTTGTTTCAGAGCTTCTGAAACATAATATTGTCTATCCAACAGAACAACCCCCCCCCGCCCTTATCCGCTTGTCTGATAACTATCGAAGTATCATCTTTAAATTGTTTGATGGCCAAGCGTTCTTTTTTGGTCAAATTATCACAGTATGGAATCTCCACTATTCACTTCAAAATACAATCTCAGATCCAACTCCATTAAAAAGGTTATACAAAAAAACTTTGAAATTTTGAAATATGATAAAGTATTATCTAAATGTTTAAAAGAACCCAGAATAGTTTTCAAAAGAAACCAAAATCTTAGAGATCTCGTAGCACCCAGCATGCTACGGCAAGAATCTATAAGCCTTACAACGACCAATCCCTCGTGGCTACCAGCTAAACCCAATGGGAATTACAAATGCGGCAAAACCATCTGCCTCACATGCAAATTTATGAAAAACAAAAATTATACGATCACCTCTACACAAAATACCAAAGAGTACCCCATCAAACCATTCATGAATTGTGATACAAACTACTGTATATACATGTTGCAATGCCCATGTAATCTTCAATATATTGGCAGAACAACCCGTAGCCTAAAGAATCGCTTCAGAGAACATAGAACCAATTATGAAAAAATTCCAATTTCACAGCGTATCACGCCATTTTGCAGAAGTTCACGATGGCAACCCTTCAAATATCATATTCACAGGCATTGAACATATTGTATCTACTAAAAGGGGAGGTGATAGATTTAAACGCTTATGTTTGGCTGAATCCTCTTGGATTTTTAAAATGGATACCCTTAGCCCTTTAGGTCTCAATGAAGCTTTAGATTTCTCTTGTCTAGACTAACTCTTTCTACAGATAGTGACTGACAGACCATATTATAAGTTGGGGTCCACCACTATTCATTGGTCCTGCCTTTCACTCTCTCATTTTCTAATAACTATTCTTATTACTCATGAATACAACTTGGGGTCATCTATGTGTGAACTATAACCTTATAAACATCTAATAACCTAATAGGATATACTGCTCAATCTTCCCTCTCTCTTTCCTCTCTTCATCTTAATATAAGACCACTGTGACGATCAGAATGACGGGCGACTACTCTAATTTAGGGTTTGCAGTCCTCCCTCCTTCTGATTTTCACAGGGCATTTGCGACTTATGATTAGATTAATCATTTTAGACTACCATATAATTTAATGGAGAAACGCATAAAACCATGTATGTGCATATTTATGTAATATATGTGAGCACCTTGTGAGAAGTATATATGTATATACATATATTCTTAATGTAATTTTCAAAACGTCATTAATTGAAGACTATGGTAATTATGGATTTCTTGTTATTAAACTAAATAAACAATAAAAATAATAACAGCTAAAATAAACTTTAAAATACTGTATATGAGATCATAATAATATGCGCAGCTCTATGCGCGTTACTATTTTATGTATGTATAAACCGTTTGTATGTTTTCTATATATGTGTGTATTTTTCTTATATACATATATATAATTTTTATTATTATTTATTTCTTATGCTTATCATGTAAATTGAATCAGTAAATCCTACTCTATTTACCGCCCGATATATAGATTAATTAATTGATATTATTATTAGTATAGATCTTCTAAATTATAAAATAATTTATTCATATTGGGATTAGGAATGGGTGGAATGTCCGCCTGTATGTTAGTCTGGTTGAAGGAAGACAAATATTGCTCTCGCCTGGATTTACGATCATAATAACTCTTAAATTCGCTCATTTTGCTTGGTGTGCAGAGAAAATAGTATTTGTATTGGTAATTATCTCCTATATGCAGCTGTTACTATTGAGTGAATAATTGACCACTTATCTAATTAAGGATGGACCTATAAATATGTAGCATTAGCAATGGCTTAATCACAGCTTGAAAAAGTCTCCAGTGGCTTGGGAGACGAAAGGCGTTGCCCCACTTCCGCCCCACTTCCGCCAGTTCATTCAGCAGACTTGTGACGGACTTCCGCCCTCATCTCCAGTCCCAGGACCCTCTGCCGTGACGATACCCGGCTGGAGGCGTTTTTTGCCGTATCCATTCAAACACGCAGCCCGGCGCACAGCCGTCTACAGGAACCGGTCTCTGGCGTGCATCTACCCGACAGACCACCCGCAAAGCAGCCCGCTGAGGTGCACTATTTCTCAAAAACGGAGTGAATGTATCTGTACCCGCTATTCAAGCGCAATTTGCAAATCCCTGCTGCGTGGGTTTACTACTAACTGTGCCTGCTACGCTTTACTAACCTACAATACCTGCCTGCTTGTTTTGCCTACTAAGCACCTGCATGAACTCCTGTGCGTGTCAACTTACACGCTAATTCAGGTCTATTTTGGCTCTAAACCTTGGCTGCTATAAGTACTTTCATTGTATCTACCTCAGAACGGCAATCTATTGAAGGGACATTTCTACCCTTATCTTTATACCACCCCCACATCCCCGCTGGGACGCCAGCCTACGGTGGTTTATGAAATTCACAAAGTCTGCTATTTTATTCTCATTATACTGGCCTAATACCAAGAATTTTACTATGTATTAATATATGCAATTGTGTCTATTATACTCCAATTTCAGTTTATTACCCACCTCAATCTCAGTATATTATTTGTGGTCTATGTTAAATGTCAGTTATATTCCAGTTTTAGTTTAATTACCCACCTCAATCTTAGTATATTATTTGTGGTCCTATATGTATGTGTTTAGTGTTTATTATATTCCAATTTTAGTTTATTACCCACCTCATCTTTACATTTAATTTTATGTCTATATAAAGAATTTTTACATCCAATTTCAGTGTGTCCTCCACTCATTTTGCTTGGTGTGCTTTTATATATATTTTTATTGCAATATTACTATCATTACAGTTCTGATTGATAGCGCAGTGTGTTCTCTCTTTACAGCCTAGTCACTCATCCTCCTATACAGGACATACATCTATTGTATACAGTATTACTGATACCCAGATACACCCATCCCAGCTGTAGTGCCCTCATTACCACCTGTATAACAGTACAATGGGCACTCACATTCCCAGGGATTACTCTGCAATGCCGGGTGTGATATAACAGCCTAGTCACTCATCCTCCTATACAGGACATACATCTATTGTATATAGTATTACTGATACCCAGATACACCCATCCCAGGTGTAGTGCCCTCATTACCACCTGTATAACAGTACAATGGGCACTCACATTCCCAGGGATTACTCTGCAATGCCGGGAGTGATATAATAGTCTAGTCACTCATCCTCCTATACAGGACATACATCTATTGTATACAGTATTACTGATACCCAGATACACCCATCCCAGCTGTAGTGCCCTCCTTACCACCTGTATAACAGTACAATGGGCACTCACCTCCCCAGGGATTAATCTGCAATGGTTACACTATTTACTGCTTAGTACACAATAGTACCCGATGAATTATGGTTATAACCTTGTATACTTTTTCTGCTAGAAATGTGTCTTACCCTTTTTTCAAACATGCATATTCCCTTTCAAGATCATCAATTATTAATATTACATTCCTGGTGTGTCTACTTTGTGTCATTTGCAAAAAAACATTCTTTCCCTTCAATACCATTTGTAATAGTAGTAATTTAGATATTAAAGTGCAATGGTCCCAGTACAGATCCGTGGGGTTCCCCATTGGTTACATTAACCTGTGACTGTACTCCATTTACTATCATTTATCTCTGTTTCTATCCTGCAACTAAAATCGTATTAATTCAACCATCTTTGTATCTTATCCCAAACTTTCCAATTTATTTAGCATTCTGCAATTTGGAACAGTTTTAAAATCCTTACTTACAGTAAGTCTAATTAAGATACATCTACATTCCTCCCTTTATCTATTACTTTAGTCACCCAGTCAATAAAGTCAGTAAGGTATGTTTGACATGATTTCCTCTGGATGCGAAATAATCTACAACACTTTATTTAAGAGTGTTTCCATTAATTTCCCTACTACTGATGTAAGGCTCACTGGCCGGAAGTAGTTTCCATCTTCCTTGTCTCGACTTTTGTGCAGTGTTCCTACATTCACTCTTTTCCAGTCCTCTGGAATATTTGAATAATTCTGTTATTGGTGCTACCAGCACCCCCATCATGTTGTTTTAGTGTCCTAGGATGTATCCCATCTGGCCCCATTGATTTATCCACTTTTACTTTCAATGGTTCTGTTGGACACTCTCCTTTGTAAATGGCTTATTTTGTGTTTCTGAATATCCCTGCAACTGACCTGTGGCCCCTTCACCTCTCTTTAAGTAGTGAAAACTGAACAAAAACCATTAGGATGATCTGCTATTACATTGTCTCCCTCAACAAGACTCCCAGGAGTACACTTACTAAAATGGGAGATGGATTGAAAATGGGATATTGTCCATAGCAACCAGATTCTATCTTCGAGAAGGTGCTTACAAGTAGATTCTGATTGGTTGCCCACAGCAACATCCTATCTGAAATAGATCTCCATCTTCATAAATTATCCCCATAGAATCTGCAGTCTCCCCAGAATCTAATCTTCATTCAAATCAAAGTAACACAAAAAGAACTAAAGTGATCACTGAACACCAATATTTGGAATAATAAAACCCATGACTTCACTTAGGGCCTTATTTTGGTTCATTCTTTCTGACAAAATCCTTCTTTGATGGACAAAACCATGTGCACTGCAGGGGGGCAGATGTAACATGTGCAGAGAGAATTAGATTTGGGTGAGTAATTTTGTTTCTGTGCAGGGAAAATACTGACTGCTTTATTTTTACACTGCAATATAGATCTCACTTTGAAGTAAAACCCCACCCAAATCTAATTCTCTCTGCTCAAGTTACATCTGCCCCCCCTGCAGTGCACATGGTTTTGCCCATCTAAGAAGGATTTTGTCAGAAAGAATGAACCAAAATAAGGCCCTAAGTGAGGTGCGCAACTATGAAAACGGTGATACAACGTATATATATATATATATATATATATATATATATATATATATATATATAGTGGATCCAAACAAACGAGCACTCTGGAGACTTTTCATTAAAGACAACAAATCTGTATTGCAGTAACGGTATTAACGTTTTCAGGACCTAAGTCCCTTCCTCAGATACCTACAGTATATATATCCGGGATCAGTCACCTGTCTGACCCTGTTATACCGGCATGGTGTAATACCTACGGCCAATATCCAGACACATACATAATACCGATTACAATGCCTACAGGCAATATACAGACATGTTATTACACCGACACAGTTATAATGTCAACATGGACACACTATTATATTCTCCCTCTCTGCCCATTGGACACACTATTATATTCTTCTTCTCTGCCCATTGGACACACTATTATATTCTCCCTCTGTGCTTATTGGACACACTATTATATTCTTCCTTCTGTGCCCATTGGACACACTATTATATTCTCACTCTGTGCTCACTGGGCACACTATTATATTCTCCCTCTGTGCTCACTGGGCACACTATTATATTCTCCCTCTGTGCACATTGGACACACTATTATATTCTCCCTCTGTGCCCATTGGACACACTATTATATTCTCCCTCTGTGCTCACTGGGCACACTATTATATTCTCCCTCTGTGCTCACTGGGCACACTATTATATTCTCCCTCTGTGCACATTGGACACACTATTATATTCTCCCTCTGTGCACATTGGACACACTATTATATTCTCCCTCTGTGCTCACTGGGCACACTATTATATTCTCCCTCTGTGCTCACTGGGCACACTATTATATTCTCCCACTGTGCCCACTGGGCACACTATTATATTCTCCCTCTGTGCTCACTGGGCACACTATTATATTCTCCCTCTGTGCACATTGGACACACTATTATATTCTCCCTCTGTGCCCACTGGGCACACTATTATATTCTCCCTCTGTGCCCACTGGGCACACTATTATATTCTCCCTCTGTGCTCACTGGGCACACTATTATATTCTCCCTCTGTGCACATTGGGCACAATTCTTTTTTTACGCGATATTCCTTTTTTAGACTTGTATCATTTGCAATATGAATATATTATTATAGCCTCTCTATGACATCATTGATTGTATTAGATTATTGTGTAAACTGTGTGCCCCATTAGTGAATACTTGGAGAGGTAATACTGTAGTTATACATTACATGCGTTTGGTCCTAACTATAATACAGCTAAGTTATAAATGTCTGCAGTGTTATTGTATCAGCAAATATCTCCTACCTGTCCCTGATACACAGCTGAAGGACAATGCTTTGTGGTGATACAGTGTTTGTGTTGCTATAACCCTTTGTGTGGTACAGATGACATCATATAAATAAGGAATAATAGTAATACAATCACTGTAACTAGAATACAGCAAATCTATGAATGGCAGCAATGTTAATGTTTCACACCTGTCCCTAGAACACACCTCAGTGACAATGCTTTGTGGTGATACAGTGTTTGTGTTGCTGTAGCCCAGTGTGGGCTGTATCACAGCTGGAGGTCTCCTACAGAAGAAAGACCCGTTATTTACACAACATATGCAAATGACCAGCCAGCCAATCAGGAGTCTCCAGCACCTACCTGACCCATTATATGAAGCAGGGATCTCCTCCTCTGCTCCCACAGACTCAGGCTGCCTCACTGCAGAGTAGATTGGAAGTCACCAACATTACTTTGTGGGAACCTCTGCAGATCCTGAAAGATTCCACCTACCACACTCAGGACTGAAGTGCACACTCCCCTGAGGTGAGACTCCTATATACAGTATATAAGTTATCGCATTTCTGTGTTCTGACAGTTTACATTGTTCCTCTGCCTCTTGTATATTATCTGATCTTGTCACTTTATACTGACTGACATTGCACATCTCGCTTATTTTACAGTATTACCACAAACTGTCCTTGTAAGGACTAATTAGAATATCCACTATCTGCAAAGTAAAATTGCAGGGAGGAAGTTTCTTGCTCGAGGAGGGGAAAAGCTCTGTAAGAACTTTTGGGGGTTAAACTTGTTCTCCTCTGCCCTCTGGTGAATCCACTTTTTTCTCTCCAAGACCAACTGATACCTGCATCTGATCCTGTAAGAAGAAGCCAAGAGGATGGCTACATCAGCTCCATCTTCCATTGCTACCATAGCGGCTCCAGTTCCTGTGCCAGAGACAGCCTCTGCTCCAGTCATCAATTCCAGGAAAAAAAAAGGGAAGAACCGGCGTACCAAAGCTCTGCCCGATTCTGGCCCTTCAACCTTCACCAACACTCCTGCAGTGGGAACAGAGATGAATGGCCAAGACCATATCCATGGTGTTCCAGCCCTGGAGCCATGGATGAGGCAAACAGTGGTCATGAAGCTTAAGGAAGTGGATGGAAGGATCCCAAATTTGACATTAGACACATTCGGCAAAACGATGATCCTGGATCAAGGGTTCTCCCCAGATGAAATCCTCTGCGTACAGAACCTTATAAGAGGGATCTTCTATGCAACCTTTGCTTCTATTACCATCTGCAAGAGGTACTGGGAAATGATGATAAATGCTGGGCATGACTCCCCTTTCACTCGATTTATAGGTAATTGCCCTTTACGAATTGCAGAGAGGCAGGTAACAGTTTCCATGCGGAACCCACTCATACCGGTCAAGGACATTGTTGCCTTCCTGAGCAGATTCTGCACTGTGATCAAGGCACCCTCTAAGATCCTCTATGAGAATGGCCTCTGGACTGGCAAATGGTCTGTCATGGTCAGGCTACAGAAAAATGAAACAGACCCGGCCGGTGTTGATCATCTGCCACCATGTTTTGCTCTGGGGGGATGTTCAGGAATTCTACATTACTCTGACCAGCCACATAGCTGCAGGAACTGCGGTGGGGAGGATCACATTGGGAGAACCTGCAAGGTCTCCATCTGTAGGAATTGCCGAGTGGAAGGCCATGAAACCAAAGACTGCCCCAGAAAACAGTCATGCAACCTCTGTGGTCTGGTCAACCATATCTACAGGGACTGCCCCATCAGGGCAAGAGCCCACAATGCATCACAGTAACTGGACTACAAGAAGCTGGTCCTGCTCCTTCCCTGAGGCCCAAGTCAGCACAGAACAATCATAAGCAGGGTCTGTAGGATAATAAATATTCCACACGTAACTCCAATGTATCCCCTCTGTTATACCTCCCCCTTCTGTTGGCAAGTCCAGCATGTAGACCCAACATTTCCTTGCTGTTCCCTCCAAACAGAATTAGCTGCATGTTATGGCTATAAGATTACATCTGTTTTTATTTTCAGATTGCTTACCTGTATGTATATTAGTTGTAACACTCATCTGTAACCACCACTTTTGTAACATTATAAAATAAGCATTGTACCACTTGTTTTGATAGAATAAAAATTCCTTTATTTAATTTGTCGTAAAAATGATTAAATGCCCTCATTACCACCTTAATAACAGTACAATGGGATCTCACATTCCCAGGGATTACTCTGCAATGCCAGGTGTGATATAACAGCCTAGTCACTCATCCTCCTATACAGGGCATACATCTATTGTAGTAGTAGTAGTAGTAGTATGTTTATTTATAAGGCGCCGCAAAGTGTCCGCAGCGCCGTACATAGCAAATAAAAAACAAATGACAGGGTAACGTACAGGGTGTGTTGAAAAATACAGTATAAATAGGGGTATAGCTGGTAGAACTAAAATCAGCATCAGTTCAGAAGTAGGTGTCAAAATTGTCAAGGAGACTGAAGATGAAGTAGAGGAAGGGAAGAACAGGACAGGAGGACAGGTGAGGTAAAGAGGTAGGGTGAGTACGTGAGGCAGGAGGACCCTACTCATAAGAGTTAACATACTAAAAATAGGTGGGTGGACGAACGAAAAACAACAGGATAAGTAGGAACGGAGGGGAACGGAGGCAGGATAGGAGGATCAAAAGAGGTTAGGAGGAGGGATAGGCTAGTCGAAAAAAGTGGGTTTTGAGGGAGCGCTTGAAGGAGGTAAGGGAATCAGAAAGCCTGATGGGTGGCGGGAGGTTGTTCCAGTGCAGGGGGGCAGCGCGAGAGAAGTCTTGGACACGGGAGTGGGAGGAGGTGATTAGGTGAGAGGTCAGTCGGCGGTCAGCTATGGAGCGAAGAGGACGGGAGGGAGTGTGGATAGAGATCAGTGAAGAGAGGTAAGGAGCGGTGGAGGAGGAGAGAGCCTTGTAGGTGGTGGTGAGGAGTTTAAAGAGAACTCGGAAAGGAATGGGGAGCCAGTGAAGAGATAGACAGAGGGGGGAGGCGGAGGTAGAGCGGCGGGAGAGGAAGATGAGCCTAGCAGTAGCGTTAAGAATGGTTTGGAGAACACGGGGGGCGGGGCCACGGCGGCGAGGGAGTGAGGAGGTGCTGCAGAGCTCCTAGCAGCATGAAACATCCGAACGAGTCCAGTGAGAATTGATGCCGGGAAAACATTCACTGACCTGGGTCCGATGCATGGGGTTGACTCGTTGAGGGAACGTGACAGGAGTAGGAGGGGATATCCGAGCGCTAGCGGGGCTGAGCGAAGCGGAGGAGACGGAGCACGCGCACTGGAGGTGTGCTGTGCCGCATCCGGGGAAGACGCACAGAGGACGCAGTAGCGGGACCCGCAGCGTGGAGCGTGGAGACGGCTGAGCGAGCTGTCGGGAGACAGGCGAAGGGCAAGCAAGCACCCAAGACAAACGGCGAGAGGGACGGCTGAATACTCAGTAGAGTGACGGCTGGCTCAATAGCACTGGAGCTGTGGGGGAGAGGAGGAAGACTGAAAGCAGCCCCGTTGACGCCAGATACAGCATTGAGTAAGAGCAGCTTGGCCAGGAAAGGCAGGGGGAGTGCCTGACAACTCGGCAGAACGCTGGTGCAGTATAAATTTATGTATTATTGATTGAGCTGCCTATACTACTGGTTCGCTGAGGTCAACCTGTACACTCCTGTAAGCCATCTATATACAGGGCAGTGAAGGTCTGTACGTGGGTAGGTGGCTTGTACGGGAGATTACAGCCTTGCCTGGGGCGAGCCCGATAGAAGCAAGTCCAAGTGAATCGTTATAAAAATAGAGAAGGCCTACAAAACATCAGTACAATATAAGGTACATTCTACTTTCCCCAGGCTGTCGTTTATAAACTGCCCTTAACAGCCTGTGATAAAGGTGGACGTACCTTCCCTGTGAACAAAATGGGGAAAACTAATACAGCCGCTGCGGCCAAACTTGAAAAGTACGCTCGGTCCCAAACAAACTCTTCCCAAACTCCGGGTACAACCCCAAATACAACTCCATCGAAAGAGAAAGCATCCTCAGCTACCCCTGAAATAACCCTCCAGCAACTACTAGAGGCAATTACTAGTAGTGAACAACGCCTTACTGATAAGATTAGCGAGGTACAAGTAGAAATGACCTCAATTAAAAATGAGATTACGGCACTGCACAGCCGGGTGTCCCAGACGGAGTCTCGAATCTCTGCCCTGGAGGACTATAACATGCAATGGGCACCCAAGGTTGAGGCATTAGTGGGCCAGCTAGCTGATGCTAAATCGAAGCTCCAAGATATTGAGGGCAGACTCAGGAGGAACAACCTCCGCTTTGTTGGTTTCCCTGAGCATGTAGAAGGGACAGATACAGTCCAGTTCATGGAGAAATGGCTACTGAGTGTGTTTGGCAAAGACTCATTTACAGGCCAATTTGCAATAGAAAGAGCGCATCGGGTGCCGACTAGGCCTCTTCCCCCTGGGTCTCATCCACGTACCCTAATAGTGAAATTCCTGAATTTTCGTGACAGGGATAGAATCCTGAGAATGACACGTGTTAAAGAACAGCTGCTATATGATGGCAATAAAATTGCCATATTCCCGGACTTTGCTTTAGAAACACAAAAAGAACGAGCCAGATTTATTGATATTAAGAGGCGTCTCAGACAGTGTAACATCAAGTACTCGATGCTTTTTCCTGCTAAGTTGAGGATTGTTCATAATGGAGAGACAGTTTTTTTGTCAAATCCTGAAGAGGCAGCTAGATGGTTGGATAGATGGGCCCCAGGAAACCAACAGATGGCGAAGTGAAGAGACTTGAGAATATATTTTTCTCTCCATTCTTATCTCATCTGGCTTTTTTTTTTCTCATTTATTATGGGACACTGCTGCTAGGATGCTCACCTCGTTTTGGTGGTCCTTGTTTTTTCTTTTTGCAGAGCCCCCGATAGTCTGCATATAACTGCTCTGTTTTTTTTTTTTTCTCTTTCTTCCATTTTTGGGTTAGGGTGGTAAGAAGAGTATGCCTTTTGGGGTGAGGTATACAGGGAGGGGGGAGGGGTTGGGATTTGGGGGTTATTTGAATGTTGTTAGTTTAGATGTGTATATATGTGAAGGTCTGGAGGTAAACCCAAGAAGGCGGGAGGCAAAGGGAGATGGGGTGATTAAGTATGGGCAATTGAATATAACATGATGAGGTATGATTAAAATTTCTGTTTGGAATGTTAGGGGAATAAACGATAGGGTTAAACGCTCTTTAGTCATGGAACAAGTGCGGAAATCCAGAGCAGAAATAATAGGGTTGGTAGAGACACACTTGGTAGGCAATAAGGTACATGCATTAAATAAAGCCTGGGTGGGTAAAAGCTATCATGCCCAGTTTTCATCTTCCTCGCGAGGAATCTCAGTGTTAATTAGGAAGTCCGTAATGTTCAGCTGCAATAGATCATTGATAGATCCCCTGGGACGCTTTATCTTCCTTGATTGTAGAGTAAATGAGACATGGTTAATACTTTTGTTCGTATATATACCCCCACCGTTCAATCTAGAGGTTTTAGTAAAAGCAGCAGAATTTGCTGCATTAGCCCCCCAGGCTTTAATTATTTGCATGGGAGATTTTAACAATGTCCTGGATAAAGAGGTGGACAGAAGAAGTCAAAAAAAAATTTTTTTGCCATCTTCGAGAAACAATAACAGCTTTCTCCGGTTTGTGCAGGACATGGGTTGGATAGACATCTGGAGGGCCCAAAACCCCCTGGCCACACAGTTTTCCTGCTATTCGGCTACTCACCATGCCTTTTCAAGAATTGATCTGGCACTGGTTAGCCAGAATACCATCAAATATGTGAGCGAGGTGGGATATGCGGCGAGGGGAATATCCGATCATTCCCCACTATCCCTTAAGATTGCCGATAAGATTGACTTAGGCCAAGGGTACTGGAAACTTAATATCAGCTGGTTACAGGCACTCAGTAAGGAAGGGAAATTGACACAGTTGTGGGAGGAATTTTGGGAGAAAAATCGTGGGTCTGCGTCTCCCTCGATGGTTTGGGATGCATTCAAGGCCTATATAAGGGGCACATTAAAAAAAAGTATTAGCGAGATCCAAAAGGGAAATAAGGCTAAAATTCAAAATCTTGAAAAGAGTAGCGTGGAATTAGAAGCCAGATACCTAAGGGAGGGTAATGATACAATAAGACAAGAGTGGGTAGAGGCACAGGCAGAATGGATGAGGGCCCTAAGTGAGCAGAATGACCACCTTATGGCCAGACAAGCCAGAATAAACTACCAATTCTCTGATCGACCCGGAAGGTATTTGGCGTATTTAGCACGACCTGATACACCCACCAATAATATTATTTGCATCAAAGCAGAGGATGGCACCCTTTTAAAAACTACTAGTCAGATAGGGCAGAGGGTTAGAGAGTATTTTTGCCAACTCTATGAGTCCAAATCCAGTTATACCAGGACAGAAACGGAGGTATATATCTCTGAGATAGAGATCCCAAGTGTAGGAGAGGAAGAGAGAAATGACTTAGAGGCCCCTCTGTGTCTGGAGGAAGTAAAGGGGGCAATAAAGAGTCTGGCGGGAGGGAAAGCACCGGGCCTAGATGGCCTCCCTGCAGAATTCTATAAGAACTATGTAGAGGAGTTAGCCCCAGTATTCCTCGAGACCATTAAATGTTGTTACGAAGAGAATGAGCTTCCACCTTCCTTGCTGGAGGCGAGGATAACAATCATTCCAAAACAAGGAAAGGATCCGACGATCCTTGACTCATATAGACCTATATCCCTGTTGGCCGTAGAGGCAAAAATACTCTCTAAGATCTTAGCGGCACGGTTAAATAAATATATCTTGAAGATTATACATCCTGATCAGTCAGGCTTTATGCCTGGCAAATCCACTAGTCTTAATATACGCAGACTACAGAGTCACCTTCAGCTCCCACAAAATAGAGGAGACCGCCCAGTTGTGGCCTCACTGGACGCATCAAAGGCGTTCGACGTGGTCGAATGGACCTATTTATGGGAAGTGCTGAAAGCATTTGGAATCGGGCCAGGGTTTCTAAAATGGCTCCAGCTAATATATACAAATCCTAGAGCAAGGGTGTCAGTCAATGGGTGGACATCAACTTCCTTTCCCTTATCTAGGGGGACCAGGCAGGGATGTCCCCTGTCGCCGCTACTTTTTGCGCTGGCCATAGAGCCATTGGCATGTAAGATCAGAGCATTATTTGGAAGTAAAGGTCTGAGGGTGGGGAGAGAAAGGGAAGTACTCTCGCTATATGCGGACGACCTTTTGATTTACCTGGCGGATTATATTCAAGACCTTCCCCAGATGTTGAAGATAATCGATGAATTTGGTGACTATTCGGGGATCCGGATTAATTGGAGTAAGTCACATATATTCTCGGTAGCGACGACAGGGGCCTTCCTGCGGGATTTACCATCTCCCCTCCAATGGGCAGCGACCTTCAAATACTTAGGGGTATGGATCACAAAAGATCCTAAGGAATTTATTACCCTAAACATTAACCCTCTTATAGATTTGCTGGTTAAAAAATGTAAAAGTTGGTGCCGTTTGCCATTGACGGTGATAGGTCGAATAAATCTTTTTAAAATGGTGGCTTTGCCCAAAATTTTATATATTATCCGGCATTCACCCATTTACCTTCCGAAGTCTATATTTCGCAAAATCAATAGCATCATGATCTCCTTTTTTTGGAACAATACTAGACCCAAGGTACGGGCAAAAGTACTAATGCTCAGTAAGGAGGAGGGAGGGATGGGGGCACCCGATATTAGGGGATATTACCTTGCCTCGCAGCTAGCACAAATGAAATCATGGGTAGTTCAGGACCAAGGGAGCAAGATGGTAGAAGCACTAGTAAACATGCACATAGATGGGGTGAGTCCTATGTCAAGGTTACTCTTAGGGTACATACAAGTAAAAGATCCCCCACTAGTGGGCCAAGCAATTAAAATATGGAACGAGGTTTGTGCTAAAGGGGAGCATCAGGAGCTTGATCCAGAATACCCATTAGTGGACCATAGAAATATTCCTGACAAGCGGCAACTTGCCAGAGCATGGGAAGTGTACTCTGTTAAATACCTTGGTCAATTCTATAGAGGAGGTATAATGAAGTCATTCCAACAACTACAAGAAGAATATGGGGTCCCCCAACACTATTTCTTTAGATTTCTACAGATAAGAAGTATGTTGCAGGAACGGTTTGGCAACAGCCCACCGCTATTTAACGAATCTCCTATAAAAAAGGTTATGAAGAAAGAAGGAAGAGGGTGTTCCTCCTCAAAAATGTATGGATATATAGAAGGGTTGAATCCAGTGAATATGTTGGGGGATTTAAGATCTAAGTGGGAGGTTGATGTGGGGCGTCTTCAAGAGGAGGAATGGCAGATAGCCGTATCATCAGCCTTTAAACTGACCAATGCGATCCGGATACAACAGGTGGTTTTTTATGTTGTACATCGTACTTATTTGACGACCACACGTATGGTTAAGTTTAATGCAAAAGCCTCCTCTATCTGCCCTAAGTGTAAGTCCTCGGAGGGCACTTTCATGCATTTGGTATGGGAGTGCCCACTGGTGGCGGGGTTTTGGGCAAAAATAATCGATGTTATAGTAGAAATTGGCTTTCCTCGTGAAGTAATCTCGATTAAGTGTTGTCTACTCAATATAGTATTAAATCAGAATATGAGCAGGCCCGATAAAATGTTAATACTAACCTTGACTGCAGTAGCTAAAGTGCTTATAGCTAAAACATGGATGGCCTCGCATGGACCTGAGTTGGAAGAATGGATTGGGAGGGTTAATTATTTGGCTGATCAAGAAAAATATGTGTACCTTAAGAGGAATGCTTTAACTAAATATTATAAGATATGGGATAGATGGATAGTCACGAGATTTTGGAAAAATAGAAGGGTTAAATAGTAACATTGAAAATAATAACCATGCTATGTACAATGCACAATATTGGGTATGTGTGATATGCAAAATTTTTTTTTTTTTTTTTTTTTTCTCTCTTTCCTCACTTTAATAAAGAGGTATTAGGAAACACTAATGAAATCACAATTCACAAGTACGAATTATATTTATTTTCAGACATCACAAAGTAGATTGGGTTAATAGATAAAGAAAGATAGAGTGTGGTTGATGTCACAGTAATACATCTAGAAAACGTAACAAGGGGAGGTGAGGGTTTATATATCCCCAAAGGGGAGAAAGATAAGGAAAAGATAGAGAAAGGAAATACAACACGATAGAGGGATATACGGAAGTGTCACTTGATATGTTAATAATAGACATATATTTGGTTTTAAGGTATGACTCTTAGGAGAAAATCGATTTAATTGTTCGGTATGGAGGGGCAATGAGAAACCTCCCAACAAGAATAGAGTTAAGGAGATTTTAGCCCTAAAGAACTCCTTATTATATATACCCCGTCTTATATTTATACAACACATTGATAAGATAAAATCCGCTTTGATTATATACCATAGTCCCTATTCCCCCTCAGCTTCCTAGGTGATGAATTACTGTGAAATCATCTCATTCTAAGGGTGACCTCCAGACCTGGTATTTTTGTATTGTTTTGTATTGTATTGTATTCTTGCATATCTCTATTGGACTATTATGTATGGGGGGGGTGGGGGATATAGCAGATGTTTAAAAATGGATATGCTGTGCTATATATAATATAATAAGTGTGGGAGTATGAATGGATTTTAAAATTGCAAAATTTCAATAAAAAGTATATAGAAAAAAAAAAAAAAGAATGGTTTGGAGAGGTGCGAGGCGGGTGAGAGGTAGCCCAGAGAGAAGGATGTTGCAGTAGTCAAGGCGGGAGATGACAAGAGAGTGAATGAGAATTTTGGTCGCGTCAGTGGAGAGGAATGGTCTGATGCGTGAGATGTTGCGTAGGTGAAAGCGGCAAGACTGTGAGAGAGCACGAATGTGGGGGGTGAAAGAGAGGGAGGAGTCAATGATGACACCCAGGCAGCGCGTTTGGTCGGTGGAGGTGATCTCGGTTTCACCAATGCTGATGGAGATAGTTGTAGAAGAGGGGATGTTCGGGGGATGGAAGATTAGAAGTTCAGTTTTAGCCATGTTTAGTTTCAGGAAGCGTTGGGTCATCCAGGCTGAGATGGCCGTGAGGCATTCGGAGACCTTGGACAGGAGTGATGGGGATAGGTCGGGGGAGGAGAGATAGATTAGGGTATCTTTAGCATAAAGGTGGTAATGAAAACCATAGGAGCTGATGAGGGTGCCCAGAGAGGTGGTGTAGACCGAGAAGAGGAGAGGGCCAAGGACTGACCCTTGGGGAACACCGACTGGCTGTGGGGTAGTAGGAGAGGAGGAGCTCGGAGTGGAGACGGAGAAGGAGCGATCGGAGAGGTATGAGGTGAACCAGGAGAAGACCGTGCCAGTGATGCCAAAGGAGCGGAGGGTGTTGAGCAGGAGAGGGTGGTCAACAGTGTCAAAGGCTGCTGACAGATCAAGCTGGATGAGGATAGAGAAGAGGCCTTTGGATTAAGCCGATAGTAAATCGTTAGTGACTTTGGTCAGGGCAGTTTCAGTGGAATGTAAAGGGCGGAACCCGGATTGGAGGGGGTCTAGAATGGAGTTAGCAGTAAGGTGGCTTAGGAGACGATTATAGGTCAGACGTTCTAGGAGCTTGGAGGCAAAAGGGAGGGAGATGGGCCTGTAGTTGGATGGAGAGTTGGGGTCCAGATTTGTTTTTTTGAGAATTGGGGAGACAAGAGTGTGTTTGAAGGAGGAAAGAAAGTTCCCAGAAGATAGGGAAAGATTAAAGAGGTGAGCCAGGTGAGAGCAGACTGACAGACTGAGACGACGGATAATATTGGAGGGGATAGGATTGAGCTGGCAGGTGGAGGGAGAAGCGGATTGAAGGATAGAGTGGACTTCAGCAGCAGTGGTGGGGTAAAATGAGGACAGGGGTTGGAAGGAGGGGAGTAGAGATGTAGGAGGGGAGGAGGGAGAGGGTGAGGTCATGGCAGCAGTGATGGCAATCCTGAGAGAGGAGATTTTGGTTGAAAAGTAGGTAGCAAAATCAGCGGCTACGATGGAGGACGGAAGAGCTGGAGGAGGGGGGGGGAGCAAGGAATTGAAGGTGGCGAAGAGCATGCAGGGATTGGATGATTAGGAAAGGATGAGGGACTTAAAGTAGGATTCCTTGGCCAGAGCAAGTATTTGGTATTACTGATACCCAGATACACCCATCCCAGCTGTAGTGCCCTCATTACCACCTGTATAACAGTACAATGGGCACTCAACTCCCCAGGGATTACTCTGCAATGCCGGGTGTGATATAACAGCCTAGTCACTCATCCTCCTATACAGGACATACATCTATTGTATACAGTATTACTGATACCCAGATACACCCATCCCAGCTGTAGTGCCCTCATTACCACCTGTATAACAGTACATTGGGCACTTACCTCCCCTGTGATTACTCTGCAATGGTTACACTATTTACTGCTTAGTACACAATAGTACCCTATGAATTATGGTTATAACCTTGTATACTTTTTCTGCTAGAAATGTGTCTAACCCTTTTTTCAAACATGCATATTCCCTTTCTAGATCATCAATTATTAATATTACATTCCTGGTGTGTCTACTTTGTGTCACTTGCAAAAAAACATTCTTTCCCTTCAATACCATTTGTAATAGTACTAATATAGATATTAAAGTGCAATGGTCCCAGTACAGATCCGTGGGGTGCCCCACTGGTTACATTAACCTGTGACTGTACTCCATTTACTATCATTTATCTCAGTTTCTATCCTGCAGCTAAAATCGTATCCATTCAACCATCTTTGTATCTAATCCCAAACTTTCCAGTTAATACCCCTTTTACACCGCCGAAAAATCCGGGTCAGCGGCGGGTCAGACCCGGATCTTCGGCGGTGTAAATCCCTAACGCCGTGTCCCTTTACACGGGACTTCTACCCAGGTCCTGACCTGGGTAGAACATGGCTAGGACCTGGGTAGAGGGCGGTGTATATGGGAACGCCGGGTCGGATGACCCGGCTTCCATTTACATGAATGGGGACCGCAGCGTCCGCAGGTTGGACGGATTGTCAGTCTGACACTGACAGCCGGCGCTGCTGTCTGCTATACTCTGCAGACAGCAGCGGCGGCGGGGGAGGGAGGTAAACGGATGCCTGTGTGCGGCATCCACTCACCTCCTGTCCAATGGCGGGGATGCGTGCGGGGACTGGGGGCAGCCTAGCAGCTTACCTTAGAGCTGGGCTGCCCCCAGCAGTGTTCCGGGTACGGCGGCGTCGATCGGCGCTTGAAGATGACATCGCGCTGTCACCTTCAAGCGCCGGGAAGGGGCGGGAGGGGGGTGCGGGCATTTAAGCCCACCCGGTGTAAATGCCCCTAAACGCCGGGTCGCACCCGGCTTCAACCAGGGTCCAAAAAGCCGGGTGCGACCCGGCGTTTTGGTCTAAAAGGGGTATTATTTATCATTCTGCAATTTAGAGCAGTTTTAAAAGCCTCACTTTAGTCTAATTAATGCCCCTTTCCCACTGCAGGCTTTACACGGTAAAATGCCGTTTTTTTAGCCTTTTTAAACGGCTAGAGCTGCAGTGGGAAAGCTCCAGGTTGCTTTTACCCGGGTAACAAATACCGGTATTTGTTAACCGGGTAAAAAGCAGTGTTTTTAACGTGTAAGAGCCGTTTTTTTGGCAATGGGAAAGGGTTTTAAACGGTATTTAGAAATAATAATAAAGGTTAAGAACATGATTGGTGCATGTGATGTTTTTAATGACAGGCAAGGTTTACTAGAGAGTTTAAACGTGTTGCTTTGTGGTTTACACGGGTAAGTGTGAATGGGACATTTACTGCTTTTAAACGGTAATTTACCGTTTAAAAGCTGCAGTGGGAAAGGGTCTTTGTGGCTCTTACCTGGGTAAAGACCCATTTAAAAAAAACGGGTCTTTACCCGGGTAGGCAGTGGGAAAGCAGCATATGATACATCTACATTCCTCCCTTTATCTATTACTTTAGTCACCCAGTCAATAAAGTCAGTAAGGTATGTTTGACATGATTTCCTCTGGATGCGAAATAATCTACAACACTTTATTTAAGAGTATGTCCATTAATGTCCCTACTACTGATGTAAGGCTCACTGGCCGGAAGTAGTTTCCATCTTCCTTGTCTCGACTTTTGTGCAGTGTTCCTACATTCACTCTTTTCCAGTTCTCTGGAATAATTGAATAATTCTGTTATTGGTGCTACCAGCACCCCCATCATGTTGTTTTAGTGTCCTAGGATGTATCCCATCTGGCCCCATTGAGTTATCCACTTTTACTTTCAATGGTTCTGTTAGGACACTCTCCTTTGTAAATGGACTTATTTTGTGTTTCTGAATATCCCTGCAACTGACCTGTGGCCCCTTCACCTCTCTTTAAGTAGTGAAAACTGAACAAAAACTATTAGGATGATCTGCTATTACATTGTCTCCCTCAACAAGACTCCCAGGAGTACACTTACTAAAATGGGAGATGGATTAAAAATGGGATATTGTCCATAGCAACCAGATTCTATCTTCGAGAAGGTGCTTACAAGTAGATTCTGATTGGTTGCCCATAGCAACATCCTATCTGAAATAGATCTCCATCTTCATAAATTATCCCCATAGAATCTGCAGTCTCCCCAGAATCTAATCTTCATTCAAATCAAAGTAACACAAAAAGAACTAAACTAATCACTGAAAACCAATATTTGGAATAAAAAAACCATGACTACACTTAGGGCCAGATGTATCAAGCTTCAAAAAGTGATCACTGAACACCAATATATGGAATAAAAAAAAAAACATGACTTCACTTAGGGGGTTATTCTAGTCCATTCTTTCTGACAAAATCCTTCTTAGATGGACAAAACCATGTGCACTGCAGGTGGGGCAGATGTAACTTGTGCAGAGAGAATTAGATTTGGGTGGGGTTTTTCTTCAAAGTGAGATCTATATTGAAGTGTAAAAATAAAGCAGTCAGTATTTTCCCTGTACAGAAACAAAATAACTCACCCACATCTAGGGGGTTATTCTAGTTCATTCTTTCTGACAAAATCCTTCTTAGATGGACAAAACCATGTGCACTGCGGGTGGGGCAGATGTAACTTGTGCAGAGAGAATTAGATTTGGGTGGGTTTTTTCTTCAAAGTGAGATCTATATTGCAGTGTTAAATCATGCAGTCAGTATTTTCCCTGCACAGAAACAAAAAAACTCACCCAAATCTAATTCTCTCTGCACATGTTACATCTGCCCCCCTGCAGTGCACATGGTTTTGTCCATCTAAGAAGGATTTTGTCAGAAAGAATGAACTAGAATAAACCCCCTAGTGAGGTGCGCTACTATGAAAACGGCGATAAAGTGTATATATCCGGGATCAGTCACCTGTCTGACCCTGTTATACCGGCATGGTGTAATACCTACGGCCAATATCCAGACACATACATAATACCGAATACAATGCCTACAGGCATTTTACAGACATGTTACTATACTGACACAGTTATAATGTCTATATGGACCCCGTATTAGTGCTTGCCATGCTTCTGGATTGGCACACTATTATATACTCCCTCTGTTCCCGCTGGGCACACTATTATATTCTCCCTCTGTGCCCATTGGACACACTATTATATTCTCCCTCTGTGCTCACTGGGCACACTATTATATTCTCCCTCTGTGCTCACTGGGCACACTATTATATTCTCCCTCTGTGCACATTGGACACACTATTATATTCTCCCTCTGTGCACATTGGACACACTATTATATTCTCCCTCTGTGCTCACTGGGCACACTATTATATTCTCCCTCTGTGCTCACTGGGCACACTATTATATTCTCCCTCTGTGCACATTGGACACACTATTATATTCTCCCTCTGTGCACATTGGACACACTATTATATTCTCCCTCTGTGCTCACTGGGCACACTATTATATTCTCCCTCTGTGCTCACTGGGCACACTATTGTATTCTCCCTCTGTGCTCACTGGGCACACTATTATATTCTCCCTCTGTGCTCACTGGGCACACTATTATATTCTCCCTCTGTGCACATTGGACACACTATTATATTCTCCCTCTGTGCTCACTGGGCACACTATTATATTCTCCCTCTGTGCTCACTGGGCACACTATTATATTCTCCCTCTGTGCACATTGGACACACTATTATATTTTCCCACTGTGCCCACTGGGCACACTATTATATTCTCCCTCTGTGCCCACTGGGCACACTATTATATTCTCCCTCTGTGCCCACTGGGCACACTATTATATTCTCCCTCTGTGCTCACTGGGCACACTATTATATTCTCCCTCTGTGCTCACTGGGCACACTATTATATTCTCCCTCTGTGCACATTGGACACACTATTATATTCTCCCACTGTGCCCACTGGGCACACTATTATATTCTCCATCTGTGCCCACTGGGCACACTATTATATTCTCCCTCTGTGCCCACTGGGCACACTATTATATTCTCCCTCTGTGCACATTGGGCACAATTCTTTTTTTACGTGATATTCCTTTTTTAGACTTGTATCATTTGCAATATGAATATATTATTATAGCATCTCTATGACATCATTGATTGTATTAGGTTATTGTGTACGCTGTGTGCCCCATTAGTGAATACTTGGAGAGGTAATACTGTAGTTATACATTACACGCGTTTGGTCCTAACTATAATACAGCTAAGTTATAAATGTCTGCAGTGTTATTGTATCAGCAAATATCTCCTACCTGTCCCTGATACACAGCTGAAGGACAATGCTTTGTGGTGATACAGTGTTTGTGTTGCTATAACCCTTTGTGTGGTACAGATGACAGCATATAAATAAGGGATAATAGTAATACATTTACTGTAACTACAACACAGCAAATCTATGAATGGCAGCAATGTTAATGTTTCACACCTGTCTCTAGAACACACCTCAGTGACAATGCTTTGTGGTGATACAGTGTTTGTGTTGCTATAGCCCAGTGTGGGCTGTATCACAGCTGAAGGTCTCTCACACACGCCTATAGCAATCTGTGGGAATGTTAATCCTACAGAACAAAGCCCCGTTATTTAAACAACATATGCAAATGACCAGCCAGCCAATCAGGAGTCTCCAGCACCTACCTGACCCATTATATGAAGCAGGGATCTCCTCCTCTGCTCCCACAGACTCAGGCTGTCTCACTGCAGAGTAGATTGGAAGTCACCAACATTACTTTGTGGGAACCTCTGCAGATCCGGAATGATTCCACCAACCACACTCAGGACTGAAGTGCACACTCCCCTGAGGTGAGACTCCTATATACAATATACTAGTTATGGCATTTCTGTGTTCTGACAGTTTACATTGTTCCTCTTCCTCTTGTATATTATCTGATCTTGTCACTTTATACTGACTGACATTGCACATCTCGCTTATTTTACAGTATTACCACAAACTGTCCTTGTGAGGACTAATTAGAACATCTACTATCTGCGAAGTAAAATTTCAGGGAGGAAGTTCCTTACTTGAAGAGGGGAAAATCTCTTTTACTGTTGAGGGTTAGACTTGTTCTCCTCTGCCTTTTGAAGAAGCCACTTCTCTGCCTCCAAGACCAACTGATACCTGCATCTGATCCTGTGGAGAGAAGCCAAGAGGATAGCTACATCAGCTCCAGCTTTCAGAGCGACCACAGCAGCTCCAGTTCCTGTGCCGGACACAGCCTCCGCTAGAGTCATCACTTCCACGAAAAAAAAAAGGGAAGAACCGGCGTACCAAACCTCTGCCTGATTCTGGCCCTTCAACCTTGACCAACACTACTGCAATGGGAACAGAGATGAATGGCCAAGACCATATCCATGGTGTTCCATCCCTGGGGCCATGGATGAGGCAAACAGTGATCATGAAGCTTAAGGAAGTGAATGGAAGGATCCCAAATATGACAATAGACACATTTGGCAAAATGATGATCCTGGATCAAGGGTTCTCCAAAGATGAAATCCTCTCCATACAGAACTATATAAGAGGGATCTTCTATGCAACCTTTGCTTTTATTACCATCTGCAAGAGGTATTGGGAAATGATGATAAATGCTGGGCATGACTCCCCTTTCTCTCGTTTTATAGGAAATTGTCCTTTACGAATTGAAGAGAGGCAGGTAACAGTTTCCATGCAGAACCCACTCATACCGGTCAAGGACATTGTTGCCTTCCTGAGCAGATTCTGCACTGTGATCAAGGCACCATCTAAGATCCTTTATGAGAATGGCTTCTGGACTGGCAAATGGTCTGTCATGGTCAGGCTACAGAAAAATGAAACAGACCCGGCCGGTGTTGATCATCTGCCACCATGTTTTTCTCTGGGGGGATGTTCAGGAATTCTACATTACTCTGACCAGCCACATAGCTGCATGAACTGCGGTGGGGAGGATCACATTGGGAGAAACTACAAAGTCTCAGTCTGTAGGAATTGCCGAGTGGAAGGCCATGAAACCAAAGACTGTCCCAGAAAACGGTCATGCAACCTCTGTGGTCTGGTCAACCATATCTACAGGGACTGCCCCATCAGGGCAAGAGCCCACAATGCATCACAATAACTGTAGTACAAGACGTTGCTCCTGCTCCTTCCCTGAGGCCCAAGTCAGCACAGAACAATCATAAGCAGGAACTGTAGGATAAGAAATATTCCACACGTAACCCCAACGTATCCCCTCTGTTATACCTCCCCCCCTTCTGTTGATACGTCCCGCATGTAGACCCAACATTTCCTTGCTGTTCCCTCCATTCAGAATTAGCTGCGTATTATGGCTATAAGATTAAATCTGTTTTTATTTTCAGATTGTTTTCCTGTATGTATATTCGTTGTAACACTCATCTGTAACCACCGCTTTTTGTAACATTATAAAATAAGCATTGTATCACTTTTTGTTGATAGAATAAAGATCCCTTTATTTAATTTGTTATATAAATGATTCTGGAGCCCACATTCTTTGAAGAGACTGTTATCCCCTGCACACACGGTTCGATTTAAACTATTTTTCTATTTGATTTTATTAATGTTATTACATTTTATTTATATATTATCGTGGTTACCAGAAAGCCATTGCTACACGCTCAGTTCTTCATAGTCTCTGTTGACTAGCTCAAATTTCTGTATTTTAAAAGCAATTAGTTCTTTTTTGTAGCTCAGCACTTGTGCGTTCAGTTTATCCAGCCAATTACTAGGCATCTCCTGTACTATAAACAGGCTACAGTATATTCAGTCTCATATTTAAATATTTTATCCTGAACATTTTTCAATTCTTTGACGGACTCCTCAACTTCTCATTTCCTCAGAGAACATTTATTTACGATGGTGATACGTCTGTGGACAAACTATTAATTGTGTTGTCTGATTGTGGGTATATTATGCACCCTAAGCCCTCTACGGATTTTCTTTCCATTTATATATTACAATAATATTATCCCATGTAAGAGGAAAACAGTTTTTTTTCCTTTCCTATTTGTAGCAGGATATTATGTATTTCCTCGGTTGTAATGCCTCCTGCTGTACCAAAAAATCTTTGTTTAAATAACGCCACCTCCATTTCATTCTCTGAAAAACTGAACGTCACCCCAGATGTGATATTCGTCCAGGAAAACCCTCTGGCTTGGTCCATATTAGAATATGTTCAATACACTCCATGTGAGAGTTCTTCCAAATACACTTTGCAGTGTTTTGTTCATATGTTTGTAAATCCAGTCATAAGGACACAGAGTCATGTGATTTCACTGATGTGCTGTTTTATTCCATCCAACTCCCACTTCCCATAATTCCCCTGGTCCTAGGGACCATCACCGAAGATTCAGGCTTACACATATTAGTAAGGGAGTGTCTACAAATATTAAGCATTCTACTACTCTAACATCACATCCTCTTTTTTTTAAAGATAAGCCCTGTATGCTTCAATGCAACAATTAACAAGTTCATATTAAGAACATCATGAAACAATATTTTAATGTAACAAGACTCAAATGAATGTACACAAACAAATGCCATTATTGATTGAACCCCTTCTTTATTTTTTTCTTTTGATTGTTAAGAATGTGACAACCAATACATTGCAGACGTTATGTAAAATGCACGGAATGTCTCAATAAAAAAGTTTATTTAAAAAATAAAATAAAGAACATCATCTAATACGTTTCAATGAGTCTCTCAGGTCTGTGTATTTCTCTTTTGGGTCTTTCATACACAGTCTGTGTTTCATCAACCATGTTGGACCTTTCTAGACTTGTGGTTGGTTCACCATTATCAGGATCATCATACATGTCAGATGAAGGGTATTCTTCAGTCATGTTGTCTTCATTATGGTTAGGTTGAGATCTTAAATCCACCTGATTTCTGCTTACTTCCGTTCCACGCTCTGTACATATAGTGTAAGATCTTGGTGCTACTTGTGCTTGCACAATACCTTTCTGCACCCAAATACCTTTCTCCTGATCTCTGAGACAGAGTTGGTCACCCCATTTTAGATCAGATAAGTTTTTATTCGCCTGTCATGGAACAGTTTCTGTTTCGCCTGTTGACGTTCCTTACTCAGTCTGACCAACGCTGAATTAAATGTATTAAGCAGTTCATCATGTTTCGGGAGATTTGCACTAATCCTCCTTCCCATCAGCATTTGTGCAGGAGGAAGCCCATTCTGTAAAGGTAAACTGCGGTAGATTAAAAGAGTTTTGTAAAAATCTTCTTCATATTCTTCAGCTTTTTTCATGACACTCTTTACAGTTTTTACTAGACTTTCCAACAAACCATTTGAGTGTGGATAGTGGGGACTTGACGTTGTGTGGACAAATTCCCACTCATCAGCAAATTGTCTAAATTCAGCACTAGAAAACTGAGGACCATTGTCAGTGAACACTTCCACAGGAACACCATGCCTTGCAAAGATTGACTTCATGCAATTGATTACAGCTTTACTATTAGTTGTATGTAGTGGCTTCACCTCAGGGTAATTAGAGTATTAATCAGTCATGATAATGTACGTTTTCCCATTACAATCAAACAAATCTGCGCCCACTTTCTGGTATGGTCTCTCTGGCACTGCATGAGGACTCTGTGGCTCGACTTGTTGTTTCTGTCTATACGTTAGACATAATTCACATGTAGCTGTAGCCTGTGCTATGTCTTGGTTCATTCTTGGCCAATACAGAACTTCACGTGCTCTCCGCTGTATCAGCGATGTACATGTATTTACCGGGACAGTACAGCAAGTGTACATCATATTTCTGTAGTCTGATAAGCATTCGTTGAACTCTCATGGGACAGTCATGTAATGATTTAGTCATTGTAGCTACCAATGGCTTGTGGTCAGTTTCCACTGTAAATGTTTGACCATACACAAATTGATGAAATCACTCACATCCATATGTGATCGCTAGAAGTTCTATTTCTATCTGAGCATACCTTGTTTCAGAACTTGTCATTGCTCTTCATTCATAGATTACTGGTTGCCATGTATCCTCATGTTCTTGTAACAACACTGAGCCTAGGCCAAATTGTGAAGCATCTGCTGAAATTCTTATTCTTTTCGCAGGATCAGAAAATTTTAGCACTGGTTGCTCGGTAATGATCTGTTTCAAGTTTTGCAAACTTTCTTCTTGTTCATGTGACCACATCCACTCGTTATCTTTGTCCAACAACCATCTAGAAGAGGCTGTTCGTTCAGAGAGTTGAGAAATAAACTTTCCTAAGTAAGTCTTCATTCATTCATAGGAATCCTCTGATGTCGTCTTTGTTGTTAGGACGTTCCATGTTCACTATGGCTGATATTTTCCTTGGGTCTGGTTTTGCACCTTGATCCGAGACCACGTCGCCCATAAAGGTAAGTGTATTCACGCCAAATTCCCATTTGTCCTTGTTTAGCTTTAGATTCACTTTCTTGACAAGTTCCATTAATTGTCTCAATCTAGAATCATGCTCATCCTTTATAGATCCCCAGACAATAATGTCATCCATCATTGTTTCAACACCTGGAATATGTTCAGAAATCATGTGTATCTTTTTGTGATATACTTCTGGAGCAGACAAAATTCCATATGGTAGTTGAAGAAATCTGTATCGACCTTCTGGTGTATTAAATGTACAAAGCTTTGAGCTGGCCTCATCTAGCTTCATTTGCCAGAATCCTGAAGATGCGTCCAATTTACTGAACCATTTTGCTCCCACAAATTGCGACATTATTTCATCTCTAGTTGGTAGTTTGAAATGTTCTTGTTTAATAGCTTTGTTTAAATCTCTGGGGTCTAGACATATTCGGAGTTGTCCATTTTTCTTTTCAACAATTACTAAGGAGCTTACCCAGTCAGTAGGCTCATCAACTTTCTGTATCACACCCAAGGCTTCCATGCGATTTAACTCTTGTTTCAGTTTTTCTCTCAGCGCAAACTGCACTTTTCTACAGGCGTGTATCACGGAAGAAACTTGCGTGTCTATATTTATTTAATTTAATTTAGCATTCATTCTAAGGGGTAATAGAGTTCTTCCTGTAAGTTGCTGGATGTGCAATAATCTACAATTCTTTATTTAAGAGTGTTTCCATTAATTTCCCTACTACTGATGTAAGGCTCACTGGCCGGAAGCAGTTTCCATCTTCCTTGTCTCGACTTTTGTGCAGTGTTCCTACATTCACTCTTTTCTAGTCCTCTGGAATAATTGAATAATTCTGTTATTGGTGCTAAAAGCACTCCTGTCACGCTATTTTAGTGTCCTAGGATGTATCCCATCTGGCCCCATTGATTTATCCACTTTTAGTTTCAATGGTTCTGTTAGGACACTCTCCTTTGTAAATTGACTTATTTCGTGTTTCTGAATATCCCTGCAACTGACCTGTGGCCAATTCAACTCTCTTTAATTAGTGAAATCTGAACAAAAACTATTAGGATGATCTGCTATTACATTGTCTCCCTCAACAAAACTCCCAGGAGTACACTTACTAAAATGTGGGATGTATTGAAAATGGGATATTGTCCATAGCAACCAGATTCCATCTTCTAGAAGGTGCTTAAAAGTCGATTCTGATTGGTTGCCCATAGCAACATCCTATCTGAAATATTCATAAATTATCCCCATAGAATCTGCAGTCTCCCCAGAATCTAATCTTCATTCAAATCAAAGTAACTCAAAAAGAACTAAAGTAATCACTGAACACCAATATTTGGAATAAAAAAAAAACATGACTACACTTGTTGAGGTGCGCTACAATCAAACGGCGATACAGTGTATATATCTGGGATCTGTCACCTGTCCGACCCTGTAATACCGCCATGGTGTAATACCTACGGCCAATGTCCAGACATATACATAATACCGAATACAATGCCTACAGGCAATATACTGACATGTTAATATACTGACACAGTTATAATGTCGACATGGACCCCGTATTAGTGTAGCACTGCGCTCCCCATGCTTCTGGCTTGGCAAACTATTATATTCTCCCTATATGCCCACTAGGCACACTATTATATCCCTCTGTGCCCACTGGGAACACTATTATATTCTCCCTCTGTGCCCACTGGGAACACTATTATATTCTCCCTCTGTGCCCACTAGGGAACACTATTATAATCTCTCTATATGCCCACTAGGCACACTATTATATTCTCCCTCTGTGCCCACTGGGCACACTATTATATTCTCCCTCTGTGCACATTGGGCACACTATTATATTCTTCCTCTGTTCCCGCTGGGCACACTATTATATTCTCCCTCTGTGCCCACTGGGCACACTATTATATACTCCCTCTGTTCCCGCTGGGCACACTATTATATTCTCCCTCTGTGCCCACTGGGCACACTATTATGTTCTTCCTCTGAGTCCACTGGGCACAGTATTATATTCTCCCTCTGTGCCCACTGGGCACACTATTATATTCTCACTCTGTGCCCACTGGGCACACTATTATATTCTACCTCTGTGCCCACTGGGCACACTATTATATTCTCCCTCTGTGCCCACTGGGCACACTATTATATTCTCACTCTGTGCCCACTGGGCACACTATTATATTCTACCTCTGTGCCCACTGGGCACACTATTATATTGTCCCTCTGTGCCCAGTGGGCACACTATTATATTCTGCCTCTGAGCCCACTGGGCACACTATTATATTCTCCCTCTGTGCCCACTGGGCACACTATTATATTCTCCCTTTGTGCACATTGGGCGCAATTCTATTTTTTAAGCGATATTCCTTTTTAGACTTGTATCATTTGCAATCTCTTATATATTTAGCCAGATCTGTCAGTCTAAGCAGTGTGGCAAACGGTGGGCGGGGTTTCACGGGTGATTGACAGGCCCATCCACCGTCAGCCACACTGCAAAAGCAAGGCACTTCCGTAAAAGCAAGGCACTTCCGTTCTACATGCTCTCCACAAGCACACACCCCTCCTTGCCCACCACTCCCCATGCCTGCCCACTAACTCCACCCCATGGCTGCTCACCACCCACAACCCCACCCCCACCCCCAAATCCCCTGGCCGCCCATAGGCCATCTCCACATCTACACCGCGCGCCCAGCCCCCCCCCCTCATACACACGCTTACTTTGCCACCGCCCCGCCGGACATTTCGCCCGCCCCCCTTCTGCCTCAGACCTGACAGCGGTCCCCGGCTACGGCAGCAAAAAAACCACATTTAGCCCGCCCCCCCCCGAAACATCGCCCGCCCCCCTTCTGCGTCTAACCCCCCGGCTCCGGCATCACCATTATCACGCCCCCCTTTTGCCACAGCAGTCCCCGGCTACGGCAGCAAAAATAATGTTTCCCGGTGGCCCGGACCGCAATAGTCCAGAAAAGGCCGCTCTCTCCTGTATCTGGCCAGCGGACCGTGCTTTTAGCATGGCCATGGCGTTTTGCCCTAATCAAAAATGGCCGAGGGAGGGCTGCTTCTCATGTGCACAAGCACGCAGCTCCTCCCACGGTACACGGCCACAACACAAGCAGGGATTCAGCCCCCACCAGGGGAGGGAGAAGATCCACCCCTGCCGTGTTCAGGGCGCCCGCTGCATATATGCTGTGCACGCCGCTGCTGCGGGGCTGTCAGCAGCAGCGCTGAGGGCACATTATCAGTTCCGCTTCCGCCTCCCTCACAACGTGTGCGCCTACAGCGCAGGAGCCACAGTGTTGCACCATGAGCCAGCATCAACAGACTGGCCAGCAGCAGCACCAGGCAGCAGCCCTGCATGTACAGTATGTACAGTATCAATAAGTGCGCTGGTGCATGCCTGTATGTATAAGAGCGTCAGTGCATGTATGAATATATGAGTGCGTCAGTGCATGTATGTATGAATGAGAGTGTCAGTGCATGTATGTATGAATGAGAGCGTCAGTATATGTATGTATAAGAGCGTCAGTGCATGTATGTATGTATAAGAGTGTCAGTGCATGTATGAATGAGAGCGTCAGTGCATGTATGTATGTATGTATGTATAACAGCGTCAGTGCATGTATGTATGAATGAGAGCGTCAGTGCATGTATGTATGAATGAGAGCGTCAGTGCATGTATGTATATATAGGAGCGTCAGTGTATGTATGTATGTATGTATAAGAGCGTCAGTGTATGTATGTATGAATGAGAGTGTCAGTGCATGTATGTATGAATGAGAGCGTCAGTATATGTATGTATAAAAGCGTCAGTGCATGTATGTATGTATAAGAGCGTCAGTGCATGTATGTATGAATGAGAGCGTCAGTGCATGTATGTATGTATAAGAGTGTCAGTGCATGTATGTATGTATAAGAGCATCAGTGCATGTATGTATGAATGAGAGCGTCAGTGCATGTATGTATGTATAAGAGCGTCAGTGCATGTATGTATGAATGAGAGCGTCAGTGCATGTATGTATGTATAAGAGCGTCAGTGCATGTATGTATGAATGAGAGCATCAGTGCATGTATGTATGAATGAGAGCGTCAGTGCATGTATGTATGTATAAGAGCGTCAGTGCATGTATGTATGAATGAGAGCAGTAGTGCATGTATGTATGAATGAGAGCGTCAGTGCATGTATGTATGTATAAGAGCGTCAGTGTATGTATGTATGAATGAGAGCGTCAGTGCATGTATGTATGTATAAGAGCGTCAGTGCATGTATGTATGAATGAGAGCGTCCCACCTGCCTCCCACCCAGACACTGCTACCTGCCGCCCAAGGGACCCGCTGCCTGACGCTCCCAGCTGGATCCCACCCAGACACCGCTACCTGCCGCCCAGGGGACCCGCTGCCTGACGCTCCCAGCTGCCTCCCTGCCAGACACCGCTACCTGCCGCCCAGGGGACCCGCTGCCTGACGCTCACACCTAACTCTGTCCGCTCCCAGGTAAGACACAAACGCTGCCTCCCACTCGCTGCCTGCCGCTCTCAGCAAGGCCTCCCACTGCCTCACGCATATCCACGGAAAAGCACCGCGCAACCCCCCTCCCCACCAGCCGCCCAACCCAGCCAGCCCCATGTCTACACAACGCACACCCACACCCCCAACGCTACCTGCCGACCAGGGGACCGACAGCCTGACGCTCCCAGCTAACGCTGTCCACTCCCAGGTCAGACTCAAACGCTGACTCCCAGACGCTGCCGAACGCTCTCAGCTAGGCCTCCCAGGGAACCCGCTGCCTCAACACACCGCGCAACCCCCCTCCCCACCAGCTGCCCCACACAGCCAGCCCCACGTCTACACAACGCAAGGCAAACCCCCCCACACCCCCCCCCCCCTCAACACACACGCTGGCTCCCAGCCACCCACCGCTGCCTGCCACTCTCAGCAAGGCCTCCCAGGGGACCCGCTGCTACACCCCCTTTGCAATTATATGCACTTTCATTTCTAAACATTTATGCTGTCACTCAAATTCACTTTAAGAACATTATTCGCCAAATTACACTATATCTCACACTCGCATATATTTCTACTTCTAATGGGGCGAAGCCCCTCACAACTGTGTAAAGAGCGCCCGGAGGGCGCGATGAATCACCTAGTATGAATATATTATTATAGCCTCTCTATGACATCATTGATTGTATTAGGTTATTGTGTACGCTGTGTGCCCCATTAGTGAATACTTGGAGATGTAATACTGTAGTTATACATTACAATCATTTGCTCCTAACTATAATACAGCACAATTATAAATGTCTGCAGTGTTATTGTATCAGCAAATATCTCCTACCTGTCCCTGATACACAGCTGAAGGACAATGCTTAGTGGTGATACAGTGTTTGTGTTGCTATAACCCTTTGTGTGGTACAGATGACATCATATAAATAAGGGATAATAGTAATACAATTACTGTAACTAGAATACAGCAGATCTATGAATGGCAGCAATGTTAATGTTTCACACCTGCCCCTAGAACACACCTCAGTGACAATGCTTTGTAGTGATACAGTGAGTGTTTGTGTTGCTGTAGCCCAGTGTGGGCTGTATCACAGCTGGAGGTCTCTCACACACGCCTACAGCAATCTGTAGAAATGCTAATCCTACAGAACAAAGCCCCGTTATTTACACAACATATGCAAATGACCAGCCAGCCAATCAGCAGTCTCCAGCACCCACCTGACCCATTATATGAAGCAGGGATCTCCTCCTCTGCTCCCACAGACTCAGGCTGTCTTACTGCAGAGTAGATTGGAAGTCACCAACATTACTTTGTGGGAACCTCTCTGCAGATCCTGAAAGATTCCACCAACCACACTCAGGACTGAAGTGCACACTCCCCTGAGGTGAGATTCCTATATACAATATACTAGTCATGGCATTTCTGTGTTCTGACAGTTTACATTGTTCCTCTGCCTCTTGTATATTATCTGATCTTGTCACTTTATACTGACTGACAGTGCACATCTCGCTTATTTTACAGTATTACCACAAACTGTCCTTGTAAGGACTAATTAGAACATCCACTATCTGTGAAGTAAAATTGCAGGGAGGAAGTTCCTTGCTCGAGGAGGGGAAAAGCTCTGTAAGAACTTTTGGGGGTTAAACTTGTTCTCCTCTGCCCTCTGGTGAATCCACTTTTTTCTCTCCAAGACCAACTGATACCTGCATCTGATCCTGTGGAGAGAAGCCAAGAGGATGGCTACATCAGCTCCATCTTCCATTGCTACCATAGCGGCTCCAGTTCCTTTGCCAGACACAGCCTCTGCTCCAGTCATCACTTCCAGAAAAAAAAAAGGGAAGAACCGGCGTACCAAAGCTCTGCCCGATTCTGGCCCTTCAACCTTCACCAACACTCCTGCACAGGGACCAGAGATGCCTTGCCAAGACCATATCCATGGTGTTCCTGCCCTGGAGCCATGGATGAGGCAAACAGTGGTCATGAAGCTTAAGGAAGTGGATGGAAGGATCCCAAATATGACATTAGACACATTCGGCAAAACGATGATCCTGGATCAAGGGTTCTCCATAGATGAAATGCTCTCTATACAGAACCTTATAAGAGGGATCTTCTATGCAACCTTTGCTTCTATTACCATCTGCAAGAGGTACTGGGAAATGATGATAAATGCTGGGCATGACTCCCCTTTCACTCGATTTATAGGCAATTGTCCTTTACGAATTGCAGAGAGGCAGGTAACAGTTTCCATGCGGAACCCACTCATACCAGTCAAGGACATTGTTGCCTTCCTGAGAAGATTCTGCACTGTGATCAAGGCACCCTCTAAGATCCTCTATGAGAATGGCTTCTGGACTGGCAAATGGTCTGTCATGGTCAGGCTACAGAAAAATGAAACAGACCCAGCCGGTGTTGATCATCTGCCGCCATGTTTTGCTCTGGGGGGATGTTCAGGAATTCTACATTACTCTGACCAGCCACATAGTTGCAGGAACTGCGGTGGGGAGGATCACATTGGGAGAAACTGCAAAGTCTCAGTCTGTAGGAATTGCCGAGTGGAAGGCCATGAAACCAAAGACTGTCCCAGAAAACGGTCATGCAACCTCTGTGGTCTGGTCAACCATATCTACAGGGACTGCCCCATCAGGGCAAGAGCCCACAATGCATCACAGTAACTGTACTACAAGAAGCTGGTCCTGCTCCTTCCCTGAGGCCCAAGTCAGCACAGAACATTCATAAGCAGGATCTGTAGGATAAGAAATATTCCACACGTAACCCCAACGTATCCCCTCTGTTATACCTCCCCCCTTCTGTTGGTAAGTCCCGAATGTAGACCCAACATTTCCTTGCTGTTCCCTCCAAACAGAATTAGCTGCATGTTATGGTTATAAGATTAAATCTGTTTTTATTTTCAGATTGCTTACCTGTATGTATATTCGTTGTAACACTCATCTGTAACCACCACTTTTGTAACATTATAAAATAAGCATTGTACCACTTGTTTTAAAAGAATAAAAATTCCTTTATTTAATTTGTCGTCAAAATGAATAAATGCCCTCATTACCACCTGTATAACAGTACAATGGGCACTCACATTCCCAGGGATTACTCTGCAATGCCAGGTGTGATATAACAGCCTAGTCACTCATCCTCCTATACAGGGCATACATCTATTGTATACAGTATTACTGATACCCAGATACACCCATCCCAGCTGTAGTGCCCTCATTACCACCTGTAACACAGTACAATGGGCACTCAACTCCCCAGGGATTACTCTGCAATGCCGGGTGTGATGTAACAGCATAGTCACTCATCCTCCTTTATAGGACATACATCTATTGTATATAGTATTACTGATACCCAGATACACTCATCCCAGCTGTAGCGCCCTCATTACCACCTATATAACAGTACAATAGGCAATTACCTTCCCAGGGATTACTCTGCAATGCCGGGTGTGATATAACAGCCTAGTCAGTCATCCTCCTATACAGGACATACATCTATTGTATACAGTATTACTGATACCCAGATACACCCATCCCAGCTGTAGTGCCCTCATTACCACCTGTATAACAGTACAATGGGCACTTACCTTCCCAGGGATTACTCTGCAATGCCGGGTGTGATATAACAGCCTAGTCACTCATCCTCCTATACAGGGCATACATCTATTGTATATAGTATTACTGATACCCAGATACACCCATCCCAGCTGTAGTGCCCTCATTACCAACTGTATAACAGTACATTGGGTACTTACCTCCCCTGTGATTACTCTGCAATGATGGATGTTATATAACAGCATAGTCACTCATCCTTCTATACAGGACATATATCTATTGTATACAGTATTACTGATACCCAGATACACCCATCCCAGGTGTAGTGCCCTCATTACCACCTGTATAACAGTACAATGGGCACTTACATTCCCAGGGATTACTATGCAATGCCAGGTGTGATATAACAGCCTAGTCACTCATCCTCCTATACAGGACATACATCTATTGTATACAGTATTACTGATACCCAGATACACCCATCCCAGGTGTAGTGCCCTCATTACCACCTGTATAACAGTACAATGGGCACTCACATTCCCAGGGATTACTATGCAATGATGGATGTTATATAACAGCATAGTCACTCATCCTTCTATACAGGACATATATCTATTGTATATAGTAATACTGATACCCATACACATCCATCCCAGCTGTAGTGCCCTCATTACCACCTGTATAACAGTACAATGGGCACTCACATTCCCAGGGATTACTCTGCAATGCCAGGTGTGATATAACAGCCTAGTCAGTCATCCTCCTATACAGGACATATATATATATATATATATATATATATATATATATATATATATTGTATATAGTATTACTGATACCCAGATACACTCATCCCAGCTGTAGCGCCCTCATTACCACCTATATAACAGTACAATAGGCAATTACCTTCCCAGGGATTACTCTGCAATGCCGGGTGTGATATAACAGCCTAGTCACTCATCCTCCTATACAGGACATACATCTATTGTATACAGTATTACTGATACCCAGATACACCCATCCCAGCTGTAGTGCCCTCATTACCACCTGTATAACAGTACAATGGGCACTCACCTTCCCAGGGATTACTCTGCAATGTCAGGTGTGATATAACAGCCTAGTCACTCATCCTCCTATACAGGGCATACATCTATTGTATATAGTAATACTGATACCCATACACACCCATCCCAGGTGTAGTGCCCTCATTACCACCTGTATAACAGTACAATGGGCACTTACCTTCCCAGGGATTACTCTGCAATGCTGGATGTGATATAACAGCCTAGTCAGTCATCGTTTTATACAGGACATACATCTATTGTATACAGTATTACTGATACCCAGATACACCCATCCCAGCTGTAGTGCCCTCATTACCACCTGTATAACAGTACAATGGGCTCTTACCTTCCCAGGGATTACTCTGCAATGTCAGGTGTGATATAACAGCCTAGTCACTCATCCTCCTATACAGGACATATATATATTGTATACAGTATTACTGATACCCAGATACACCCATCCCAGCTGTAGTGCCCTCATTACCACCTGTATAACAGTACAATGGGCACTTACCTTCCCAGGGATTTCTCTGCAATGTCAGGTGTGATATAACAGCCTAGTCACTCATCCTCCTATACAGGACATATATATATATATATATATATATATATATATATATATATATATATATATATATATATATATATATATATTGTATATAGTAATACTGATACCCATACACACCCATCCCAGGTGTAGTGCCCTCATTACCACCTGTATAACAGTACAATGGGCACTTACCTTCCCAGGGATTACTCTGCAATGTCAGGTGTGATATAACAGCCTAGTCACTCATCCTCCTATACAGGACATATATATATATATATATATATTGTATATAGTAATACTGATACCCATACACACCCATCCCAGGTGTAGTGCCCTCATTACCACCTGTATAACAGTACAATGGGCACTTACCTTCCCAGGGATTACTCTGCAATGTCAGGTGTTATATAACAGCCTAGTCACTCATCCTCCTATACAGGACATATATCTATTGTATATAGTATTACTGATACCCAGATACATCCATCCCAGGTGTAGTGCCCTCATTACCACCTGTATAACAGTACAATGGGCACTCACCTTCCCAGTGATTACTCTGCAATGCTGGATGTGATATAACAGCCTAGTCATTCATCCTCCTATACAGGACATATATCTATTGTATATAGTATTACTGATACCCAGATACACCCATCCCAGCTGTAGTGCCCTCATTACCACCTGTATAACAGTACAATGGGCACTCACCTTCCCAGGGATTACTCTGCAATGTCAGGTGTGATATAACAGCCTAGTCACTCATCCTCCTATACAGGGCATACATCTATTGTATATAGTAATACTGATACCCATACACACCCATCCCAGGTGTAGTGCCCTCATTACCACCTGTATAACAGTACAATGGGCACTTACCTTCCCAGGGATTACTCTGCAATGCTGGATGTGATATAACAGCCTAGTCAGTCATCCTTTTATACAGGACATACATCTATTGTATACAGTATTACTGATACCCAGATACACCCATCCCAGCTGTAGTGCCCTCATTACCACCTGTTTAACAGTATAATGGGCACTTACCTTCCCAGGGATTACTCTGCAATGTCAGGTGTGATATAACAGCCTAGTCACTCATCCTTCTATACAGGACATACATCTATTGTATACAGTATTACTGATACCCAGATACACCCATCCCAGCTGTAGTGCCCTCATTACCACCTGTATAACAGTACAATGGGCACTTACCTTCCCAGGGATTACTCTGCAATGTCAGGTGTGATATAACAGCCTAGTCACTCATCCTCCTATACAGGACATATATCTATTGTATATAGTATTACTGATACCCAGATACATCCATCCCAGGTGTAGTGCCCTCATTACCACCTGTATAACAGTACAATGGGCACTTACCTTCCCAGGGATTACTCTGCAATGATGGATGTTATATAACAGCCTAGTCACTCATCCTCCTATACAGGGCATACATCTATTGTATACAGTATTACTGATACCCAGATACACCCATCCCAGCTGTAGTGCCCTCATTACCACCTGTAACACAGTACAATGGGCTCTTACCTTCCCAGGGATTACTCTGCATTGCTGGATGTGATATAACAGCCTAGTCACTCATCATCCTATACAGGGCATACATCTATTGTATACAGTATTACTGATACCCAGATACACCCATCCCAGCTGTAGTGCCCTCATTACCACCTGTAACACAGTACAATGGGCTCTTACCTTCCCAGGGATTACTCTGCAATGTCAGGTGTGATATAACAGCCTAGTCACTCATCCTCCTATACAGGACATATATATATATATATATATATATATATATATATATATATATATATATTGTATATAGTAATACTGATACCCATACACACCCATCCCAGGTGTAGTGCCCTCATTACCACCTGTATAACAGTACAATGGGCACTTACCTTCCCAGGGATTACTCTGCAATGCCGGGTGTGATATAACAGCCTAGTCAGTCATCCTCCTATACAGGGCATATATCTATTGTATATAGTATTACTGATACCCAGATACACCCATCCCAGCTGTAGTGCCCTCATTACCACCTGTATAACAGTACAATGGGCACTTACCTTCCCAGGGATTACTCTGCAATGTCAGGTGTGATATAACAGCCTAGTCACTCATCCTCCTATACAGGACATGTATCTATTGTATATAGTATTACTGATACCCAGATACACCCATCCCAGGTGTTGTGCACTCATTAGCATCTGTATAACAGTACAATGGGCATTTACCTTCCCAGGGATTACTCTGCAATGTCAGGTGTGGTATAACAGCCTAGTCACTCATCCTCCTATACAGGGCATACATCTATTGTATATAGTATTACTGATACCCAGATACACCCATCCCTGCTGTAGTGCCCTCATTACCACCTGTATAACAGTACAATGGGCACTTACCTTCCCAGGGATTACTCTGCCATGTCAGGTGTGGTATAACAGCCTAGTCACTCATCCTCCTATACAGTACATGTATCTATTGTATATAGTATTACTGATACCCAAGTACACCCATCCCAGCTGTAGTGCCCTCATTACCACCTGTATAACAGTACAATGGGCACTTACCTTCCCAGGGATTACTCTGCCATGTCAGGTGTGGTATAACAGCCTAGTCACTCATCCTCCTATACAGTACATGTATCTATTGTATATAGTATTACTGATACCCAAGTACACCCATCCCAGCTGTAGTGCCCTCATTACCACCTGTATAACAGTACAATGGGCACTTACCTTCCCAGGGATTACTCTGCCATGTCAGGTGTGGTATAACAGCCTAGTCACTCATCCTCCTATACAGTACATGTATCTATTGTATATAGTATTACTGATACCCAAGTACACCCATCCCAGCTGTAGTGCCCTCATTACCACCTGTATAACAGTACAATGGGCACTCACCTTCCCAGGGATTACTATGCAATGCCAGGTGTGATATAACAGCCTAGTCACTCATCCTCCTATACAGGACATACATCTATTGTATACAGTATTACTGATACCCAGATACACCCATCCCAGCTGTAGTGCCCTCATTACCACCTGTATAACAGTACAATGGGCACTCACCTCCCCAGGGATTAATCTGCAATGGTTATATTATTTACTGCTTAGTACACACTAGTACCCTATGAATTATGGTTATAACCTTGTATACTATTTCTGCTAGAAATGTGCCTAACCCTTTTTTCAAACATGCATATTCTCTTTCTAGATCATCAATTATTAATATTACATTCCTGGTGTGTCTAATTTGTGTCATTTGCAAAAAAAAAAAAAACATTCTTTCCCTACAATACCATTTGTAATAATACTAAGCTAGATATTAAAGTGCAATGGTCCCAGTACAGATCTGTGGCGTGCCCCACTGGTTACATTAACCTGTGACTGTACTTTATTTACTATAATTTATCTCTGTTTCTATCCTGCAACCAAAATCGTATCCATTCAACCATCTTTGTATCTAATCCCAAACTTTCCAGTTTATTTAGCATTCTGCAATTTGGAGCAGTTTTAGAAACCTTACTTTAGTCTAATTAAGATACATCTACATTCCTCCCTTTATCTATTACTTTAGTCACCCAGTCAATAAAGTCAGTAAGGTATGTTTGACATGATTTCCTCTGGATGCAAAATATTCTACAACACTTTATTTAAGAGTATGTCCATTAATGTCCCTACTACTGATGTAAGGCTCACTGGCCGGAAGTAGTTTCCATCTACCTTGTCTCGACTTTTGTGCAGTGTTCCTACATTCACTCTTTTCCAGTCCTCTGGAATAATTGAATAATTCTGTTATTGGTGCTACCAGAACCCCCATCATGTTGTTTTAGTGTCCTAGGATGTATCCCATCTGGCCCCATTAAGTTATCCACTTTTACTTTCAATGGTTCTGTTAGGACACTCTCCTTTGTAAATGGACTTATTTTGTGTTTCTGAATATCCCTGCAACTGACCTGTGGCCCCTTCACCTCTCTTTAAGTAGTGAAAACTGAACAAAAACTATTAGGATGATCTGCTATTACAGCGGCTCCCTCAACAAGACTCCCAGGAGTACACTTACTAAAATAGGAGATGTATTGAAAATGGGATATTGTCCATAGCAACCAGATTCTATCTTCGAGAAGGTGATTACAAGTAGATTCCGATTGGTTGCCCATAGCAACATCCTATCTGAAATAGATCTCCATCTTCATAAATTATCCCCATAGAATCTGCAGTCTCCCCAGAATCTAATCTTCATTCAAATACAAGTAACACAAAAAGAACTAAAGTGATCACTGAACACCAATATTTGGAATAAAAAAAAAACCATGACTACACTTAGGGCCAAAAGTATCAAGCTTCAAAAAGTGATAAAATGGAGAGTGATAAACAGCCAGCCAATCAGCTCCTACCTGCCATGTCGCAGGCTGGGTTTGAAAAATAACAGACAGGAGCTGATTAGCTGGCTGTTTATCACTCTCCGTTTTATCACTTTTTGAAGCTTGATACATCTGGACCTTAGTGAGGTGCGCTACTATGAAAACGGCGATACAGTTTATATATCCGGGATCAGTAACCTGACCGATCCTGTTATACCGGCATGGTGTAATACCTACGGCCAATATCCAGACACATACATAATACCGAATACAATGCCTACAGGCAATATACGGACATGTTAATATACCGACACAGTTATAATGTCTATATGGACCCCGTATTAGTGCTTGCCATGCTTCTGGATTGGCACACTATTATATTCTGCCTCTGTGCCCACTGGGCACACTATTATATTCTCCCACTGTGCCCACTGGGCACACTATTATATTCTCCCTCTGTGCCCACTGGGCACACTATTATATTCTCCCTCTGTGCTCACTGGGCACACTATTATATTCTCCCTCTGTGCCCACTGGGCACACTATTACATTCTCCCTCTGTGCCCATTGGGCACACTATTATATTCTCCCTCTGTGCTCACTGGGCACACTATTATATTCTACCTCTGTGCACATTGGACACACTATTATATTCTCCCTCTGTGCCCACTGGGCACACTATTACATTCTCCCTCTGTGCACATTGGGCACACTATTATATTCTCCCTCTGTGCTCACTGGGCACACTATTATATTCTCCCTCTGTGCACATTGGGCACAATTCTTTTTTTACGCGATATTCCTTTTTTAGACTTGTATCATTTGCAATATGAATATATTATTATAGCCTCTCTATGACATCATTGATTGTATTAGATTATTGTGTAAACTGTGTGCCCCATTAGTGAATACTTGGAGAGGTAATACTGTAGTTATACATTACACTCGTTTGCTCCTAACTATAATACAGCTAAGTTATAAATGTCTGCAGTGTTATTGTATCAGCAAATATCTCCTACCTGTCCCTGATACACAGCTGAAGGACAATGCTTTGTGGTGATACAGTGTTTGTGTTGCTATAACCCTTTGTGTGGTACAGATGACATCATATAAATAAGGGATAATAGTAATACAATTACTGTAACTAGAATACAGCAAATCTATGAATGGCAGCAATGTTAATGTTTCACACCTGTCCCTAGAACACACCTCAGTGACAATGCTTTGTGGTGATACAGTGTTTGTGTTGTTGTAGCCCAGTGTGGGCTGTATCACAGCTGGAGGTCTCCTACAGAAGAAAGACTCGTTATTTACACAACATATGCAAATGACCAGCCAGCCAATCAGGAGCCTCCAGCACCTACCTGACCCATTATATGAAGCAGGGATCTCCTCCTCTGCTCCCACAGACTCAGGCTGCCTCACTGCAGAGTAGATTGGAAGTCACCAACATTACTTTGTGGGAACCTCTGCAGATCCTAAAAGACTCCACCAACCATACTCAGGACTGAAGTGCACACTCCCCTGAGGTGAGATTCCTATTTACAGTATATAAGTTATTGCATTTCTGTGTTCTGACAGTTTACATTGTTTCTCTGCCATCTTGTATATTATCTGATCTTGTCACTTTATACTGACTGACATTGCACATCTCGCTTATTTTACAGTATTACCACAAACTGTCCTTGTAAGGACTAATTAGAACATCTACTATCTGCAAAGTAAAATTGCAGGGAGGAAGTTCCTTGCTCGAGGAGGGGAAAAGCTCTGTAAGAACTTTTGGGGGTTAAACTTGTTCTCCTCTGCCCTCTGGTGAATCCACTTTTTTCTCTCCAAGACCAACTGATACCTGCATCTGATCCTGTGGAGAGAAGCCAAGAGAATGGCTACATCAGCTCCATCTTCCATTGCTACCATAGCGGCTCCAGTTCCTTTGCCAGACACAGCCTCTGCTCCAGTCATCACTTCCAGAAAAAAAAAAGGGAAGAACCGGCGTACCAAAGCTCTGCCCGATTCTGGCCCTTCAACCTTCACCAACACTTTTGCACAGGGACCAGAGATGCCTTGCCAAGACCATATCCATGGTGTCCCTGCCCTGGAGCCATGGATGAGGCAAACAGTGGTCATGAAGCTTAAGGAAGTGGATGGAAGGATCCCAAATATGACATTAGACACATTCGGCAAAACGATGATCCTGGATCAAGGGTTCTCCATAGATGAAATGCTCTCTATACAGAACCTTATAAGAGGGATCTTCTATGCAACCTTTGCTTCTATTACCATCTGCAAGAGGTACTGGGAAATGATGATAAATGCTGAGCATGACTCCCCTTTCACTCGATTTATAGGTAATTGTCCTTTACGAATTGCAGAGAGGCAGGTAACAGTTTCCATGCGGAACCCACTCATACCAGTCAAGGACATTGTTGCCTTCCTGAGAAGATTCTGCACTGTGATCAAGGCACCCTCTAAGATCCTCTATGAGAATGGCTTCTGGACTGGCAAATGGTCTGTCATGGTCAGGCTACAGAAAAATTAAACAGACCCAGCCGGTGTTGATCATCTGCCGCCATGTTTTGCTCTGGGGGGATGTTCAGGAATTCTACATTACTCTGACCAGCCACATAGTTGCAGGAACTGCGGTGGGGAGGATCACATTGGGAGAACCTGCAAGGTCTCCGTCTGTAGGAATTGCCGAGTGGAAGGCCATGAAACCAAAGACTGTCCCAGAAAACGGTCATGCAACCTCTGTGGTCTGGTCAACCATATCTACAGGGACTGCCCCATCAGGGCAAGAGCCCACAATGCATCACAGTAACTGTACTACAAGAAGCTGGTCCTGCTCCTTCCCTGAGGCCCAAGTCAGCACAGAACATTCATAAGCAGGATCTGTAGGATAAGAAATATTCCACACGTAACCCCAACGTATCCCCTCTGTTATACCTCCCCCCCTTCTGTTGGTAAGTCCCGAATGTAGACCCAACATTTCCTTGCTGTTCCCTCCAAACAGAATTAGCTGCATGTTATGGCTATAAGATTAAATCTGTTTTTATTTTCAGATTGCTTACCTGTATGCATATTCGTTGTAACACTCATCTGTAACCACCACTTTTGTAACATTATAAAATAAGCATTGTACCACATGCCTTGCAAAGATTGACTTCATGCAATTGATTACAGCTTTACTATTAGTTGTATGTAGTGGCTTCACCTCAGGGTAATTAGAGTATTAATCAGTCATGATAATGTACGTTTTCCCATTACAATCAAACAAATCTGCGCCCACTTTCTGGTATGGTCTCTCTGGCACTGCATGAGGACTCTGTGGCTCGACTTGTTTTTTCTGTCTATACGTTAGACATAATTCACATGTAGCTGTAGCCTGTGCTATGTCTTGGTTCATTTTTGGCCAATACAGAACTTCACGTGCTCTCCGCTGTATCAGCGATGTACATGTATTTACTGGGACAGTACAGCAAGTGTACATCATATTTCTGTAGTCTGATAAGCATTCGTTGAACTCTCATGGGACAGTCATGTAATGATTTAGTCATTGTAGCTACCAATGGCTTGTGGTCAGTTTCCACTGTAAATGTTTGACCATACACAAATTGATGAAATCACTCACATCCATATGTGATCGCTAGAAGTTCTATTTCTATCTGAGCATACCTTGTTTCAGAACTTGTCAGTGCTCTTCATTCATAGATTACTGGTTGCCATGTATCCTCATGTTCTTGTAACAACACTGAGCCTAGGCCAAATTGTGAAGCATCTGCTGAAATTCTTATTCTTTTCGCAGGATCAGAGAATTTTAGCACTGGTTGCTCGGTAATGATCTGTTTCAAGAGGCTGTTCGTTCAGAGAGTTGAGAAATAAACTTTCCTAAGTAAGTATTCATTCATAGGAATCCTCTGATGTCGTCTTTGTTGTTAGGACGTTCCATGTTCACTATGGCTAATATTTTCCTTGGGTCTGGTTTTACACCTTGATCCGAGACCACGTCGCCCATAAAGGTAAGTGTATTCACGCCAAATTCCCATTTGTCCTTGTTTAGCTTTAGATTCACTTTCTTGACAAGTTCCATTACTTGTCTCAATATAGAATCATGCTCATCCTTTATAGATCCCCAGACAATAATGTCATCCATCATTGTTTCAACACCTGGAATATGTTCAGAAATCATGTGTATCTTTTTGTGATATACTTCTGGAGCAGACAAAATTCCATATGGTAGTTGAAGAAATCTGTATCGACCTTCTGGTGTATTAAATGTACAAAGCTTTGAGCTGGCCTCATCTAGCTTCATTTGCCAGAATCCTGAAGATGCGTCCAATTTACTGAACCATTTTGCTCCCACAAATTGCGACATTATTTCATCTCTAGTTGGTAGTTTGAAATGTTCTTGTTTAATAGCTTTGTTTAAATCTCTGGGGTCTAGACATATTCGGAGTTGTCCATTTTTCTTTTCAACAATTACTAAGGAGCTTACCCAGTCAGTAGGCTCATCAACTTTCTGTATCACACCCAAGGCTTCCATGCGATTTAACTCTTGTTTCAGTTTTTCTCTCAGCGCAAACTGCACTTTTCTACAGGCGTGTATCACGGAAGAAACTTGCGTGTCTATATTTATTTTATTTAATTTGGCATTCATTCTAAGGGGTAATAGAGTTCTTCCTGTAAGTTGCTGGATGTGCAATAATCTACAATTCTTTATTTAAGAGTGTTTCCATTAATTTCCCTACTACTGATGTAAGGCTCACTGGCCGGAAGCAGTTTCCATCTTCCTTGTCTCGACTTTTGTGCAGTGTTCCTACATTCACTCTTTTCTAGTCCTCTGGAATAATTGAATAATTCTGTTATTGGTGCTACCAGCACCCCCATCATGTTGTTTTAGTGTCCTAGGATGTATCCCATCTGGCCCCATTGATTTATCCACTTTTAGTTTCAATGGTTCTGTTAGGACACTCTCCTTTGTAAATTGACTTATTTCGTGTTTCTGAATATCCCTGCAACTGACCTGTGGCCCCTTCACCTCTCTTTAATTAGTGAAATCTGAACAAAAACCATTAGGATGATCTGCTATTACAGCGGCTCCCTCAACAAAACTCCCAGGAGTACACTTACTAAAATGTGGGATGTATTGAAAATGGGATATTGTCCATAGCAACTAGATTCCATCTTCTAGAAGGTGCTTAAAAGTCGATTCTGATTGGTTGCCCATAGCAACATCCTATCTGAAATATTCATAAATTATCCCCATAGAATCTGCAGTCTCCCCAGAATCTAATCTTCATTCAAATCAAAGTAACTCAAAAAGAACTAAAGTAATCACTGAACACCAATATTTGGAATAAAAAAAAAACATGACTACACTTGTTGAGGTGCGCTACAATCAAACGGCGATACAGTGTATATATCCGGGATCAGTCACCTGTCCGACCCTGTATTACCGCCATGGTGTAATACCTACGGCCAATGTCCAGACATATACATAATACCGAATACAATGCCTACAAGCAATATACTGACATGTTAATATACTGACACAGTTATAATGTCGACATGGACCCCGTATTAGTGTAGCACTGCGCTCCCCATGCTTCTGGCTTGGCAAACTATTATATTCTCCCTATATGCCCACTAGGCACACTATTATATCCCTCTGTGCCCACTGGGAACACTATTATATTCTCCCTCTGTGCCCACTGGGAACACTATTATATTCTCCCTCTGTGCCCACTAGGGAACACTATTATAATCTCTCTATATGCCCACTAGGCACACTATTATATTCTCCCTCTGTGCCCACTGGGCACACTATTATATTCTCCCTCTGTGCACATTGGGCACACTATTATATTCTTCCTCTGTTCCCGCTGGGCACACTATTATATTCTCCCTCTGTGCCCACTGGGCACACTATTATATACTCCCTCTGTTCCCGCTGGGCACACTATTATATTCTCCCTCTGTGCCCACTGGGCACACTATTATATTCTCCCTTTGTGCACATTGGGCGCAATTCTATTTTTTAAGCGATATTCCTTTTTAGACTTGTATCATTTGCAATCTCTTATATATTTAGCCAGATCTGTCAGTCTAAGCAGTGTGGCAAACGGTGGGCGGGGTTTCACGGGTGATTGACAGGCCCATCCACCGTCAGCCACACTGCAAAAGCAAGGCACTTCCGTAAAAGCAAGGCACTTCCGTTCTACATGCTCTCCACAAGCACACACCCCTCCTCGCCCACCACTCCCCATGCCTGCCCACTAACTCCACCCCATGGCTGCTCACCACCCACAACCCCACCCCCAAATCCCCTGGCCGCCCATAGGCCATCTCCACATCTACACCGCGTGCCCAGCCCCCCCTCATACACACGCTTACTTTGCCACCGCCCCGCCGGACATTTCGCCTGCCCCCCTTCTGCCTCAGACCTGACAGCGGTCCCGGCTACGGCAGCAAAAAAAACACATTTAGCCCGCCCCCCCCGACACATCGCCCGCCCCCCTTCTGCGTCTAACCCCCCGGCTCCGGCATCACCATTATCACGCCCCCCTTTTGCCACAGCGGTCCCCGGCTACGGCAGCAAAAATAATGTTTCCCGGTGGCCCGGACCACAATAGTCCAGAAAAGGCCGCTCTCTCCTGTATCTGGCCAGCGGACCGTGCTTTTAGCACGGCCATGGCGTTTTGCCCTAATCAAAAATGGCCGCGGGAGGGCTGCTTCTCATGTGCACAAGCACGCAGCTCCTCCCACGGTACACGGCCACAACACAAGCAGGGATTCAGCCCCCACCAGGGGAGGGAGAAGATCCACCCCTGCCGTGTTCAGGGCGCCGGCGCCCGCTGCATATATGCTGTGCGCGCCGCTGCTGCGGGGCTGTCAGCAGCAGCGCTGAGGGCACATTATCAGTTCCGCTTCCGCCTCCCTCACAACGTGTGCGCCTACAGTGCAGGAGCCACAGTGTTGCACCATGAGCCAGCATCAACAGACTGGCCAGCAGCAGCACCAGGCAGCAGCCCTGCATGTACAGTATGTACAGTATCAATAAGTGCGCTGGTGCATGCCTGTATGTATAAGAGTGTCAGTGCATGTATGAATATATGAGTGCGTCAGTGCATGTATGTATGAATGAGAGTGTCAGTGCATGTATGTATGAATAAGAGCGTCAGTATATGTATGTATAAGAGCGTCAGTGCATGTATGTATGTATAAGAGTGTCAGTGCATGTATGAATGAGAGCGTCAGTGCATGTATGTATGTATAACAGCGTCAGTGCATGTATGTATGAATGAGAGCGTCAGTGCATGTATGTATGAATGAGAGCGTCAGTGCATGTATATATAGGAGCGTCAGTGTATGTATGTATGTATAAGAGCGTCAGTGTATGTATGTATGAATGAGAGTGTCAGTGCATGTATGTATGAATGAGAGCGTCAGTATATGTATGTATAAAAGCGTCAGTGCATGTATGTATGTATAAGAGCGTCAGTGCATGTATGTATGTATGAATGAGAGCGTCAGTGCATGTATGTATATATAAGAGCATCAGTGTATGTATGTATGTATGTATAAGAGCGTCAGTGCATGTATGTATGAATGAGAGCGTCAGTGCATGTATGTATGTATAAGAGTGTCAGTGCATGTATGTATGTATGTATAAGAGCGTCAGTGCATGTATGTATGAATGAGAGCGTCAGTGCATGTATGTATGTATAAGAGCGTCAGTGCATGTATGTATGAATGAGAGCATCAGTGCATGTATGTATGAATGAGAGCGTCAGTGCATGTATGTATGTATAAGAGCGTCAGTGCATGTATGTATGAATAAGAGCGTCAGTGCATGTATGTATATATAACAGCGTCAGTATATGTATGTATGAATGAGAGCGTCAGTGCATGTATGTATGTATAAGAGCGTCAGTGCATGTATGTATGAATAAGAGCGTCAGTGCATGTATGTATATATAACAGCGTCAGTGTATGTATGTATGAATGAGAGCGTCAGTGCATGTATGTATGTATAAGAGCGTCAGTGTATGTATGTATGAATGAGAGCGTCAGTGCATGTATGTATGTATAAGAGCGTCAGTGCATGTATGTATGAAAGAAAACGTCAGTGCATGTATGTATAAATGAGAGCGTCAGTGCATGTATGTATGAATGAGAGCGTCCCACCTGCCTCCCACCCAGACACTGCTACCTGCCGCCCAAGGGACCCGCTGCCTGACGCTCCCAGTTGCCTCCCTGCCAGACACCGCTACCTGCCGCCCAGGGGACCCGCTGCCTGACGCTCCCAGCTGCCTCCCTGCCAGACACCGCTACCTGCCGCCCAGGGGACCCGCTGCCTGACGCTCCCAGCTGCCTCCCTGCCAGACACCGCTACCTGCCGCCCAGGGGACCCGCTGCCTGACGCTCCCAGCTGCCTCCCTGCCAGACACCGCTACCTGCCGCCCAGGGGACCCGCTGCCTGACGCTCCCAGCTGCCTCCCTGCCAGACACCGCTACCTGCCGCCCAGGGGACCCGCTGCCTGACGCTCCCAGCTGCCTCCCTGCCAGACACCGCTACCTGCCGCCCAGGGGACCCGCTGCCTGACGCTCACACCTAACTCTGTCCGCTCCCAGGTAAGACAATAACGCTGCCTCCCACCCTCTGCCTGCCGCTCTCAGCAAGGCCTCCCAGGGGACCCACTGCCTCACGCATATCCACGGAAAAGCACCGCGCAACCCCCCTCCCCACCAGCCGCCCAACCCAGCCAGCCCCATGTCTACACAACGCACACCCACACCCCCAACGCTACCTGCCGACCAGGGGACCCACAGCCTGACGCTCCCAGCTAACGCTGTCCACTCCCAGGTCAGACTCAAACGCTGACTCCCAGACGCTGCCGAACGCTCTCAGCTAGGCCTCCCAGGGAACCCGCTGCCTCAACACACCGCGCAACCCCCCTCCCCACCAGCTGTCCCACACAGCCAGCCCCACGTCTACACAACGCAAGGCAAACCCCCCCACACACCCCCCCCTCAACACACACGCTGGCTCCCAGCCACCCACCGCTGCCTGCCACTCTCAGCAAGGCCTCCCAGGGGACCCGCTGCTACACCCCCTTTGCAATTATATGCACTTTCATTTCTAAACATTTATGCTGTCACTCAAATTCACTTTAAGAACATTATTCGCCAAATTACACTATATCTCACACTCGCATATATTTCTACTTCTAATGGGGCGAAGCCCCTCACAACGGTGTGAAGAGCGCCCGGAGGGCGCGATGAATCACCTAGTATGAATATATTATTATAGCCTCTCTATGACATCATTGATTGTATTAGGTTATTGCGTACGCTGTGTGCCCCATTAGTGAATACTTGGAGAGGTAATACTGTAGTTATACATTACAATCATTTGCTCCTAACTATAATACAGCACAATTATAAATGTCTGCAGTGTTATTGTATCAGCAAATATCTCCTACCTGTCCCTGATACACAGCTGAAGGACAATGCTTTGTGGTGATACAGTGTTTGTGTTGCTATAACCCTTTGTGTGGTACAGATGACATCATATAAATAAGGGATAATAGTAATACAATTACTGTAACTAGAATACAGCAGATCTATGAATGGCAGCAATGTTAATGTTTCACACCTGTCCCTAGAACACACCTCAGTGACAATGCTTTGTAGTGATACAGTGAGTGTTTGTGTTGCTGTAGCCCAGTGTGGGCTGTATCACAGCTGGAGGTCTCTCACACACGCCTATAGCAATCTGTGGGAATGTTAATCCTACAGAACAAAGCACCGTTATTTACACAACATATGCAAATGACCAGCCAGCCAATCAGCAGTCTCCAGCACCCACCTGACCCATTATATGAAGCAGGGATCTCCTCCTCTGCTCCCACAGACTCAGGCTGCCTCACTGCAGAGTAGATTGGAAGTCACCAACATTACTTTGTGGGAACCTCTCTGCAGATCCTGAAAGATTCCACCTACCACACTCAGGACTGAAGTGCACACTCCCCTGAGGTGAGATTCCGGTACTTATGTAGTATCTGGGCTGCCGATTTCAAAATCGGGTCGGATCGGGAGATCGCATCGCATCGCATGCGACCATGCGATTCGATGCGATGCGATGCGATGCGATGACCCGATTTTTCCATAGGAATCAATGTTAAAATGGACTGAGTCCATTTTAACATGGAATTCAATGGGAAAAATGGGTCCTTTTCATACCCCTACTATCCAAGTGGGCATGGAGTTGGATATAAACCTGTGGCGAGCGTAGCGAGCCACCGAGCCCGAAGCGTGGCGAGCGAAGCGAGCCCCGCGAGGGGACGAATACCGTCCCCTCGCGGGGCTCGCTTCGCTCGCCACGCTTCGGGCTCGGTGGCTCGCTACGCTCGCCACAGGTTTATATCCAACTCCATGCCCACTTGGATAGTAGGGGTATGAAAAGGACCCATTTTTCCATAGGAATCATTTTAACATTGATTCCTATGGAAAAATCGGGTCATCGCATCCGATATCGGATGCGATGCGATGCGATGCGATATCGCATCGCATCGCATCTGATTGTATGCCTTAACTTAAGGCATACAATCAAAAAATCGGCAGCCCAGATACTACATAAGTACCGAGATTCCTATATACAGTATATAAGTTATCGCATTTCTGTGTTCTGACAGTTTACATTGTTTCTCTGCCTCTTGTATATTATCTGATCTTGTCACTTTATACTGACTGACAGTGCACATCTCGCTTATTTTACAGTATTACCACAAACTGTCCTTGTAAGGACTAATTAGAATATCTACTATCTGCAAAGTAAAATTGCAGGGAGGAAGTTCCTTGCTCGAGGAGGGGAAAAGCTCTGTAAGAACTTTCGGGGGTTAAACTTTTTCTCCTCTGCCCTCTGGTGAATTCACTTTTCTCCCTCCAAGACCAACTGATACCTGAATCTGATCCTGTGGAGAGAAGCCAAGAGGATGGCTACATCAGCTCCATCTTCCATTGCTACCATAGCGGCTCCAGTTCCTGTGCCAGACACAGCCTCTACTCCAGTCATCAATTCCAGGAAAAAAAAGAGGAAGAACCGGCGTACCAAAGCTCTGCCCGATTCTGGCCCTTCAACCTTCACCAACACTCCTGCAGCGGGACCAGAGATGCCTTGCCAAGACCATATCCATGGTGTTCCAGCCCTGGAGCCATGGATGAGGCAAACAGTGGTCATGAAGCTTAAGGAAGTGGATGGAAGGATCCCAAATATGACATTAGACACATTCGGCAAAACGATGATCCTGGATCAAGGGTTCTCCACAGATGAATTACTCTCCATACAGAACTATATAAGAGGGATCTTCTATGCAACCTTTGCTTCTATTACCATCTGCAAGAGGTACTAGGAAATGATGATAAATGCTGGGCATGACTCCCCTTTCTCTCGCTTTATAGGCAATTGTCCTTTACAAATTGCAGAGAGGCTGGTAACAGTTTCCATGTGGAACCCACTCATACCGGTCAAGGACATTGTTGCCTACCTGAGCAAATTCTGCACTGTGATCAAGGCACCCTCTAAGATCCTCTATGAAAATGGCTTCTGGACTGGCAAATGGTCTGTCATGGTCAGGCTACAGAAAAATGAAACAGACCCAGCCGGTGTTGATCATCTGCCACCATGTTTTTCTCTGGGGGGATGTGCAGGAATTCTACATTACTCTGACCAGCCACATAGTTGCAGGAACTGCGGTGGGGAGGATCACATTTGGAGAACCTGCAAGGTCTCCGTCTGTAGGAATTGCTGAGTGGAAGGCCATGAAACCAAAGACTGCCCCAGAAAACGGTCATGCAACCTCTGTGGTCTGGTCAACCTTATCTACAGGGACTGCCCCATCATGGCAAGAGCCCACAATGTATCACAGAAACTGGACTACAAGAAGCTGGTCCTGCTCCTTCCCTGAGGTCCAAGTCAGCACAGAACAATCATAAGCAGGGTCTGTAGGATAAGAAATATTCCACACGTAACCCCAACGTATCCCCTCTGTTATACCTCCCTTCCTTCTGTTGGTACGTCCCGAATGTAGACCCAACATTTCCTTGCTGTTCCCTCCAAACAGAATTAGCTGTGCGTTATGGCTATAACATTAAATCTGTTTTTATTTACAGATTGTTTTCCTGCATGTATATTCTTTGTAACGCTCATCTGTAACCCAAAAAACGAAAGATTAGGGTGGTCTCCGTGCGCACTATTTGACTGTGGAAAAAACCTGCAGCCCTCTGTTGCCTAAAAAAGAGTGCAACACTCACTCTTAGATATGCTGGTTTGGGGGGGGGTAGGTCAACAGGGTAGGCGCATGTGTTCCACAGTGGATATGCAATGAATCTGGACCCACAATGGGAATATATTTACCAGATAAATTTATTAACAAAAAACAAATGACAAAGGCAATTGCATCAAATGCAGAGATTCAATGCAATAAAAGGTACAATAAGAAATATACAATACAGTTTTAAAAGCAGTATTTTCCTCAAAGTGACAAATGCAGTAAATTTTAAAGTGCATGTACAAAGGGATTTGACGGGGCAATCTGTCCTTAATATCTCACCATTCCAGGGTGGTGCGGTGGGCTTGGTGCTAAAGTTGGTGGGTCCCGGGTAGCAGGATGAATGCACCACCGCACAGGCTTTGAATGGGGATATGATGGAATTGGTCAGAGTCCTCCCGTCAGCGTCTTGGCATCCTCATAACATGTTTCGGAAACTCTGTTCCTTCTTCAGATGTGGATGCCAACACACTGAAGGTCTAGGGTTTTTTGTTGCAATTGCCTTTGTCATTTGTTTTTTGTTAATAAATTTATCTGGTAAATATATTCCCATTGTGGGTCCAGATTCATTGCATATCCACTGTGGAACACATGCGCCTACCCTGTTGACCTACCCCCCCCCCAAACCAGCTCATCTGTAACCAACACTTTTTGTAACATTATAAAATAAGCATTGTACCACTTTTTGTTGATAGAATAAAAATTCCTTTAATTAATTTGTCGTATAAATGAATCTGGAACCCACATTCTTTGAAGAGACTTTTATCCCTTGCACACAATGTTCGATTTACACTATTTTTCTATTTGATTTTATTATCTTTATTACATTTTATTTATATATTATCGCGGTTACCAGAAAGCCATTGGTACACGCTCAGTTCTTCATAGTCTCTGTTGACTAGCTCAAATTTTTTAAAAGCAATTAGTTCTTTTTTGTAGCTCAGCACTTGTGCGTTCAATTTATCCAGCCAATTACTAGGCATCTCCTGTACTATGAACAGGCTACAGTATATTCAGTCTCAAAATTAAATATCTTCTCCTGAACATTTTTCAATTCTTTGACGGACTCCTCAACTTCTCATTTCCTCAGAGAACATTTATTTAGGATGGCGATCTGTCTGTGGACAAACTCTTAATTGTGTTGTCCGATTTTGGGTAAATTTTGCACCCGAAGCACTCTAGGGATTTTCTTTTCATTTATATATTACGAAAATGTTATCCCATGTAGGAGAAAACCATTTTTTTTTTCTTTTTCATTTGTAGCAGGATATTATGTATTTCCTCTTTTGTAATGCTTAGTGGTAATCAGTCCAGTTCTGGGATAGAGTGAGGTTTTTCAAAATAAACTCTATCAGGTAATTTCCACAGTTAAAACATCAAAACCATGAGGTATATCACTTATCCGATGGTGGTGCCCGTGCTGTAATAGCCGTGTTAGTATCAATGTTTCAGGAACTGTTCCCATCCTCAGGCTAAACATACAAGAAGAATGCAGTACAGCGTACCTTAAAATATCTTCACCACTTGCTGCAGACACGCGGTGTCCACTCTCCATCTCCATCCCCCGACTTCCAACATGAATTTACTCCACCCATCTGTCCAGAGGCGGAACAAGTGAGTTGTGGGCCCAGGTGCAAAAGTATGGTTTGGGCCCCCAACAAACTCAAAAAAGCATAATCTCTTTTTGTTTTGTTCACTACAAATTTAAAGCCCATTGCACATTATGCCAAACACTGTAGTACCCATTACACTTTATGCCAAACACCGTAATAATACCCATTGCACACTCAGACACTTTAATGTCCATTACACATTATGCCACACATGTACTGCCCATTGCACATTATGCCAAACACGTAATGGCCATTACACATTATACCACACACTATAATGCCTATTATTTATTATACCACACTGTATTGCTCATTACACATTATGCCACATACAGTAAGTGTGCTTACCTACATGCTTGTAGCCAGTAGTTACATATTCAATGCCAGAGTTTACCAGCTCCTAGCCAGGGGGGTTCCATGCCCACTGTCACAGGGATTACATGTTTGTTGCCAGGGATAATTACATGCTCATTGCTAGGGGTAGTTACATGCTCATTTGTTGGGGGGATTACATGCTTGTATCCCAGGGGGACTATATGCTTATTGCCTGGGGGGATTACAAGCAAGGATGCAGGCGCATATCATGCCAGCACATCCGGAATCTACATTTCCAGGTACCGCTGAGTGCCCTGACAGATGCTATAGGTCTAAAATCTTGAAAGCCCCCCTATCACACATTTAGTAGAAATAGATTTCAGGTGTTCCTTTGTTAGCCTTAATTGCAGGCTGAGTAATTGCCCTTGACTTAGTGACACACCACATTTTGGGGGAAAGAAGGAGGGGTGGGAAAGGGAGAGCAGGGGTTTGAAGAAGTTAACCTGAACACAGTCACCAGCAATGATGGCCTTGCCGGGCCTTCTGCTCCTGCTCCTGACACATGGTCCCCAGCTCCACCTCCTGTTTCCTGGCGCTGGGTCTGCTTCACATTCTACCCGGCGCTGGATATCTATCTCCTGTGACAGACGCATGGTCCGAGTCTCCTACTCCGTGGCGCCAGCTCTGCTGCACCCTGCACATTGAACACGGAGCCGTGTCTCCTCTTGCCCCTCAGTGCACATTCTCCTGTTCTGTTGTGCAGGCTTGCTCATTCAACCCGGAGCAATCGGATCTCCCCCTGTGCTGTGGCGCACGGTCCTCAGCTCCCACTCATTGGAGCCGGGAGCCACTGATCTGGCCAGGCAAAGGCAATGAGCTGCTGGCGGTGGTAAGCATCACAGCCGCCGCACTTAAATGTTTTAAAATATGGAAACTTAACAACGGCATACAGGCGGCAGCAGGCCCCGGTAGTTCCGCCACTGCATCTGCCAGAATACTGGTGATGTCAGGGGAGGCCAGCGGTTGTCGTAAAGTGTGTTACAATAAAGTATACTTTTAGAGGCAAAACAAACATTATGACAAGACTTAATTTAAAAACAATTCATGTGACAAATTGTAGTAGATCCTGTCACTACTATACATACTGTACAGTCATTTGGTAAAGCTTCAATTGTAAAGCGCATAGGAATCTATATAAGAAACTGTAAATAAATAAATAACACCTGCTCTTTTTCTTGGATTAACTGAATATCAAAGAAAGGAGAACTAACTTTGTTGATATTGAATAGGAGGTTGCTGTTTTCACCATTTATCAAACCATTTTGGAAAATGAAAAAAATGTATAGAACTAGTAAGAGAGTTGGAATCTAAGGTTATTCAAATAAAGAAGAAACATATTAATATAAAGAAGAACAAGAACAACAGAGATAAGGAAATAATAGGTGTTCATTTAGATAGAAATAATCTATAAGTAGATGGGTTCAGTGAGAAGTGGAAGAGAACACGATGGGCATAAATTTGTCAATTGAAAATCCACATTATAGAATTGCGGTAAGGGGTTAAAGTAGAAGAGCACTATTTGGTTCAAATTAAAATTCTGACAAGATTTGATGCGTAAGTTGATAATGCCACAAAACTGTTTAACCTGAGTTCGTATAATTTCAAAGATGAGAAAACCGTTTTAAAGGTTTAAAATTCGACCTTTTCAACAAATTTAATAAATAAAAAAAAAACATATAGACAGAAATGTATACAGAATCTATCCTCAGTAAAGTATTTAATAGGTCCAAGAATGTAACCAGCTGAAACAATGTCTTCAAGCTAAAAAGATCTACATTTAGTAGGTGCTTTAGTAGAGATTCAACAAAATTGTGTTTTCCTAAATAGAAAAAAATACTCCTATAAGCAAACCTCAGTGAATTAATCTTACGATTAAACCAGCCAATAAAGGGGTGGGTGATAGTCATTATTAACTCTTTAAAGTAGAATCCTATAACAAATAAACAACAAAAAACACATATAAATTAATGAGAATAGAAAATAGTTTTATTCATATGGTTTGTACATACAGATGGAGCGAGAGACATCTTTGCAGGGGATGGCGGAAGATTTGCCAGCCGCCATCCCCCGCCAGCCGCCGGAGTGGACGCACGTCCCTTACAATGGGGCTCCCCCCGGGTCCCCGCCGCCTTGCCGACGGTTGCCCCGGGACCCCGCCGCCTTGCCGCACCCACCACTAACCCTGACTGTCTCCCTGAAGCAGAGACAGACAGGGTTCACAACCCCCCGCTGACAGGAAACTGTGAGAGACGCATTCGCGTCCTAGTCTCTATCGCCAGCGGTCGCCAGTGCAAGGGATCTGGCGAGCACCGGCCAAAGATGGGACACGATCCATCTGTATGAGAAAGGTACTATAACTTCATAAGAGAAAAAAAACTGACTACAGAACAGGTCTCTCTCTCTTTCTTTATATATATATATATATATATATATATATATATATATATATATATATATATATATATATATAATGAGGGGGGGTTCTGTGGGCAGATTCAAGAGAGTATATGCTATAACAGCCTAGTCACTCATCCTCCTATATATACATATATATATTGTATACAGTATTACTGATACCCAGATACACCCATCCCAGCTGTAGTGCCCTCATTACCACCTGTATAACAGTACAATAGGCACTCACCTTCCCAGGGATTACTCTGCAATGTCGGGTGTAATATAACAGCCTAGTCACTCATCCTCCTATACAGTACATGTATCTATTGTATATAGTATTACTGATACCCAGATACACCCATCCCAGCTGTAGTGCCCTCATTACCACCTGTATAACAGTACAATGGGCACTCACATTCCCAGGGATTACTCTGCAATGCCAGGTGTGATATAACAGCCTAGTCACTCATCCTCCTATACAGGACATACAGCTATTGTATATAGTAATACTGATACCCAGATACACCCATCCCAGGTGTAGTGCCCTCATTACCACCTGTATAACAGTACAATGGGCACTCACATTCCCAGGGATTACTCTGCAATGCCGGGTGTGATATAACAGCCTAGTCACTCATCCTCCTATACAGGACATACAGCTATTGTATATAGTAATACTGATACCCAGATACACCCATCCCAGCTGTAGTGCCCTCATTACCACCTGTATAACAGTATAATGGGCACTTACCTTCCTAGCGATTACAGAAATAAAGATATAGGGTATGACCACTATTTGGCGCACTGCTGCCTATGGTCCGTACTATCCCGTAGTTATCACCCAATAATTTTAACAATACCAAACAATACAAAAATGGGAATTCCGAACTTCTTAAGGGGCAAATGATCTGGGTGGTATCCAGAACATCAATACTCCAATAGTTTTTTTCGTGTTTAGGTGTTCTCTCGTCATATATTTCCGGTGACGTGGGAAGTAAATCAGAGGAGAAACCAATAATTAGGTACTATTCAGTGTATTAATAAATCATTTCTACCAATAGAGTGAAGGGGGATATATAGATAGGCGTACCCAATTCACAGTGTATATAGCACTGTGTGTGCACGTGGCGTTTTCTTTTCCTGCAGATCGACTTTCTACAGTATCCTCCAATAAGTGTGTCCGATCAGAGGGGGAGGTACACATATAAAGGTTTCTTTCCCTTCCAGTAAGGGTAACTCAAAGACAGTGTGTGGTGACAACTTTCAATAGCTGGCCGTACCCCACTCACGGTAAATCAGATGAAGTATGTGCTCGTAGCAGGTTCTTTTCCTTGTGTCTTCTAATTATTTATAGTGATCAGAACTTTCTCCATTAGATGTGAGTACTTAAAAAACTATGAGAACAAGCAATGTGTAGTCTTGTTTCAACTGGTATACATATTCAAATATTTAAATAGGAATTTCCTATTTACCAGAAAAAATTTAAGAATAGTGTACCAAATTCACACTTTGCAGTGTTTTCTTAATGTGCATAAAGGTATCTTTAAGTGAATTTCCGTGATCAAGATATTCTTCGCCATGTGTAGAAATAAAAAATATATATACCCAGTGGTAGTGGTGTCTATAGAGGATAGCAGGATTTGCGTACCAGACTTATGGCTAGGTAAGTCTTTATATTCATATAGCGTTTTCTTGGCCCTATATTACCAGTGCATACTGGTGAATCCTCGTCCAGTCATCATATGACCGGTATACAGAAAGCAAAAGAGATAAAGAAGTGTTTCAATGTTCTTACAAGGATATAAGTCCTTCACTCTCTTTCTTAATATTCAGCAAAAAGCAGAAAAAATTCCTTTTATGAATTTCTTTAAAACGATTTATTCCAGCAAGAAGATTTAAAATCCTAAATCCCCATTATGGTAGGATACCAGATATCACAATTGCAGTACAGTACAAAGGACCCACAGCGTTCACACAATTACAACAAAAAAAGGTCAAAATGAATAAAAAATACATACATCCAATGTAGGGTCAAAAAGAGGTGATGGCTGCTCACACTCCACACTAGCTGTCGACGCGTTTCGGTGTAAAACACCTTTTTCAAGACATGCTGGTGGAGGGTGAGAGGCCATTCTTTTATACCCTGGGCAGCATATTACCCTGAACAGGAAGTGATGACATAATTACTATGCAATTAACACTTTCTATAGTTCAAAACATATATTCAAATAGTACAATACATATGTTAGTCTTTTATACATCCATTTATATTGATTTATATTGATATATGGAAAAATTTTCAATGCAGCAATTTTTTTTATGTAAATAGAGTCCATTCTTATTTGCGGCATAAAAGGTTGCCATGACAACTCTGCTGGCACTTCCGGTGTGCAGGAACAACATCAAGGAATAGCTTTCACCTTATTTATTTTGAAAAGGTCCACACTCCATTTGCGGGCATACGTATGGCTTTCCCCCTAAATGTATACAGATTGTTTGCACGCTGGCCGGTTCCGGTGCGATCGGTGCCGTATCCAAGTGTGGCGCTACTTCCCTGTGCTGCTACGTCACTTCTGGTTGCTTGACCGCAACTACGGAAGCTCAATGGGGTCAGAGGAAGGATAGCACCTGTTGGTTTCTTCCGGCTTCCGGCTATTTGGACCGCAAAACGCGGAAGTCCACAGCCGTGCCTTACGTCTGTGTGGGAGGGATGTTCTGGATAGCTCTGTTGTCATGGCAACACGTCTATCTACAAAACAATACACAACCAAATTAGAACATATACAAATATCAAACATTATAATTTACTTATCCTAATGAGATATATCGGGACATAATTTTCATGCTATATACAAGATTCTTTATCATACAGTACAGTGGAAAAGCTGAGGGTTCTTAAAGGAACTACTTCAGCTCAAAATCGTTGTTTAAACCTCCTGGTATTAAAGTATTGCAGTTGAAAATGAGATTAATTTCTGATTTAACTAGTGGGGTAGTATCATCTTTCTGTCTCATATTCCCCCTAGCTATCCTAAGACCACAAAAAGAGACTATTTCTTGTGGGGAACATTTATGTACATTCTTAAAGTAGGAGGATATGGAATGTGATCCAAACCATTCCTTATATTCCTGAAATGTTCTCCAACTCTGGTTTTTAAAGCCCTGGTGGTTCTACCGATGTAGTGCTTATTACAACTGCATTCTATTGTGTACACTACAATTTTTGTGTGGCACGTAATAAAATCTTTAATTACCATATTATAACTATTAATGGTGTATTCAGTCATTTTATTAGTACCTTTTAATATTTTTGCACCCAATACAGCTACCACATCGGAAGAAACCTTTAGTTGTGATTCTAGATATAGGGGGCTTAGATGTAAAGTTGCTTTTCACCAGGTTAGTTTGTATATTTGGAGCCTTCCGATATATGTATCTGGGATATTTCGGTATTACATTTTTTAAAATCGGATCACTTTGTAAGATTTTCCAGTGCTTTTTAAAAATGTTCTCTATTATTTTGTATTCTTCTGTATATGTGGTGATAAATAAATAAGCATTGTATGCTGTTTTTTGTGATTAATGTTTGGTATTACAGTTTCTTTTGTTTTTAATGTCTCAATCTCCATTTCTAATTTGAATTCCTCATATCCACGTGCTAAAAATTTATCTTTCATTTCAATTGCTTGCTCAGAGAATATGTTGTCATCAGAGCAGTTCCTTCTTGGGCGTTTGAATTGCCCTTTTGGAATTAAACTGAGACATTTATTATTATGACAACTTGAAGATGGGATATAGGTGCCCGAATCCGTGGGTTTACAGAAGTTTTTATATTTCAAAGTCCCTTCTTCCACATATACTGTGATATCAAGAAGATTTATGCTATTCTCTTCTATTTCAAAAGATAGTTTGATATTGCAATTATTATTATTTAGGTACTTGCAAAATAACTCAAGGGTTTCTCTATTTCCTTCCCAAACCAAAAAAATATCATCTATGTACCTTGCGTAGGACACCAGATTTGCCCCAAATGGGTTGCTAGCCCAGATGGTATTAAGCTCCCATGCCCCATGAAAAGGTTGGCATAGCTTGGGGCGAATCTGGTGCCCATTGCTGTCCCCGTCCGCTGAAAATAGAAATTCTCTTTAACCCCTTCCCGACATTTGACGTATATATATGTCATGGCCGGGATGTACTTCCCGACACATGACGTATATATACGTCATGACTTTAAACTGTCCCCGCGTCTATAGACGCGGGGACAGAGGGACAATGTCTGCTGTCCCTGACAGCAGACATGTCCCTGCATGCCCAGGGGGGGCTGCGATGCCGCCCCCCCGTCGGCGATCGCTGTGATTGGCTGTTCAGTGTGAACAGCCATTCACAGCGTTTTCCTGTGTTACCGGCGAATCAGACGCTCGGTAACACAGGTGTCAATCACCGCCGGGCATCAGGGGGCATGAGGGGGTCATCGGTGACGACTACACCTCACCCCACCTGCCCCCAAGGCTGTGATTGGTCCGTGGGACCCACGGACCAATCACAGCCAAGGCGCGTGATTTAAACTAAGGGTGACTGCACTGCAGACGCCATTCCGGTCTGGAATTGCGTGCAGAGCGGTCACCGTGCCAATCTGTCGTGATACATACCTGATCCTTGCCTGAAACTTACCTGATCACCGCTGATCACCGCTGGTAGCGTGCTGCCAGCAGCTGGATACTTCCTGGATCTTGTGACTTTTGTGTGTGCTGCTGCTGCAGTGTCATAGAGTCACAGATCGTGAGAGATAGGGACAGATAGTGACAGAGAGTGATAGAGAGTGATAGAGAGTGATAGAGAGTGCTATATTTTGTGTCTGCTGCACCCCCTTTTGTGCTGATCACTATATCTGAGGTGATCAGCAACTTTTTGGGGGTGCAGAGTTTTTTTTTTATATATATACCTGTCAGTTGCAGCAAAGGTTGTGCTGCCTGTGCAACTGACTGCTGCCCCCCCTGCTGCCCCCCCTTTTGTGCTGATTGTGCTGAATTATTAACTGATCAGCAACTTTTTGGGGGTCCAGGTTTTTTTTTTTTTATATATATATACCTGTCAGTTGCACCAAAGGTTGTGCTGCGTGTGCAACTGACTGCTGCCCCCCCTGCTGCCCCCACTTTTGTGCTGGTCAGTTTAAATTAATTAATCAGCAACTTTTTGGGGGTCCAGGGTTTTTTTTTTTATATATATACCCTGTCAGGTTGTGTGTCTGCTGCCCCTCACTGCTAATCAGTGTTGCATCACTGCATCACTGATCTGCAGTTTTTTTTTTTTTGGAGAGTGCAGTGGGGTTTTGTTTTTACACCCACGTTGCTTGTGTGGGTGTCCTGTGGCCGCTGAGCGCTGATCAGTGACGTACAATCACTGAACAGCATTTTTGGCACAGGGTTGATATCATTTTGTTTTCTGCAGTTTTTTTCTGCAGTTTTTTTTTTTGGAGAGTGCTGTGGAAATTTTTTTTAAATTGTTTTTACACCCACGTTGCTTTTGTGGGTGTCCTGTGGCCACTGATCAGTGACGTACAATCACTGAACAGCATTTTTGGCACAGGTTGATATAATTTTTTTTCTGCCGTTTTTTTTTTATTGTTTTTTTTTTGTTTTTACACCCACGTTGTTTTTGTGGGTGTCCTGTTGCCTTTGAGCGCTGTTCAGTGACGGACGTTACTGACCAACATCTGTGCTCAATTTTTGGCGCAGGACCTTTTTTTTTTTTTTAACCCCTTCAATTTTTTTTTTTTTATTGGGATCAAATTCCTGTATAAAGTATTTTTTTTCCTGCACTACATACACACTACACACTACATACCCCCCGTGTTGAAATAAAGTTTGTACCCCCCCTACACTATACACGTGTTGAAACATTACACTTACAGAAACACAAAAATAAAAATGGCATCCCAAATGTCATCCCAAATGTCATCCCAGTCATCCAGAAGAATGTATTCAGCGGAGGAGGCATATGCCATGCTTGCCTCTGACTCTGACTCTGACACAGCCAGTGATGCAAGCGGGGAATTTGAAGGATTCGCCTTAAGCTCCTCTTCCTCCTCTGCTGATGAGGGACCCCCTCAAAGACGCCCCCGTAGAGCAGCTGAGACCCCCCCCAAATGATTGATCCCGTATGGACCCCACCACCAGACAATTTTGAGCCCCAGGTTCCTGAGTTTTTGGCCATCCCAGGAATCCAATTTGATTCAGCAGGTCTCAGAGAAATTGACTTTTTCAAATTATTTTTCTCTGATGATTTTATAAATTTAATGGTGGACCAAAGTAATTTATATGCCCAGCAGTTTATTGCTCAAAACCCCACGTCATCATTTGCTAGGTGGACCCCTGTAGATGCAGTAGAGATGATGACGTTTTGGGGTCTGGTGTTACATATGGGCATAGTAAAAAAGCCAGAAATTAGGCAATATTGGAGTACAGATGTTCTGTACAGCACCCCATTTTACCGTATGGCCATGACTCTGGCTCGTTTTGAGACAATCCTTAAATTTTTACATTACACCGATAATACACTGTGCTCACCCAGAGATGATCCCACCTTTGACCGGCTATTCAAAGTCAGGCCGGTCATTGATCATTTCAGTGCCAAATTTGCAGAGATGTACATCCCTGAAAAATTTATTTGTATTGACGAGTCCCTTATACATTTTAAAGGAAGGGTTAAATTCCGCCAGTACCTTCCCAGTAAGAGGGCAAGGTATGGCATAAAAATGTATAAGCTGTGTGAAAGCACCTCAGGGTACACCCACAGGTTTAGGGTATATGAAGGGAAGGATTCAAGAATTGAACCGCCAGAATGCCCCCCCTCCCTCGTAGGTGTTAGTGGAAAAATTGTCTGGGATTTAGTGCACCCCTTCCTGGATAAAGGTTATCACCTCTATGTGGATAACTTTTACACTAGCATCCCCCTGTTTAAGGCCCTTGGTTCAAGAGGTACAGCAGCTTGCGGTACTGTGCGTAAGAACCAAAGAGGCCTCCCAAAAACGCACATTGCCCAAGTAATGAGAAGGGGTGAAAGCAGGGGAATATGCACCGAAAATATGTTGTTGGTCAAATATAAGGACAAGAGGGATGTCCTTATACTGACAACAATTCATGGAGACAGTACCACCTCCATCCCTGTACGAGGTACCAGTACCCACACCTCAAAACCTAATTGTATCCTAGATTACAATAGGTACATGGGCGGAGTGGATCTTTCAGATCAGGTACTGAAGCCGTACAGTGCCCTGCGGAAAACAAAAATCTGGTACAAGAAGCTGGCCGTGTATATCATCCAGATGGCACTGTATAACGCTTACGTGCTATTCCGTTCTACCAGCCAGAGGGGGACATTTATGCACTTTCAAGAGGAAGTCATAAAGGGCCTAATATTTGGGAACCAGCAGGCAGAGGGCCCCAGTACTTCTAGTACTGGCCCCCGTATTGTACCAGGGCAGCATTTTCCTAACGAAATCCCCTCCACTGCAAGAAAGGGCAGGACACAAAAAAGGTGCAAAGTTTGCTATAAAAAGGGAATAAGAAAGGAAACTATTTTCCACTGTGAAACTTGCCCCGACAAACCCGGCCTATGTATAAAGGAGTGTTTTAAAATATACCACACATCTATGGATTATTAGGTTCATCATTTCACCGTGCTTCGGGGGTCTTGCTAATGCCACATAGCACCCACCATTCATTCCACCAGAATCTGAGCTGCAAAATCCAAAAATCATTCCTTCCCTTCTGAGTCCTGCCATGCACCCAACTGGTATTTTTTGGTCACATATGAGGCATTGCCATACTCGGGAGAAATTGGGGCACAGATTTTGGGGTGCTTTTTCTCCTTCATACCTTCTGAAAATGAAAAATTTTGAGCCAGAACTGCATTTTTGTGTAAAAAAAATGTATTTTTTCATTTTCACTGCCCAGTTGTATCAAAATTGGTGAAACCCCTGGGGGTTTGAAATGTACACTATACCCCTAGATGAATTCCCTGAGGGGTGTAGTTTGCAAAATGGGGTCACTTGTGGGGGGGTTCCACTGTATTGGTGCTTTGGGGGTCTTGCTAATGCGACATAGCACCCACCAACATTCCACCAGAATCTGTGCTGCAAAATCCAAATATCACTCCTTCCCTTCTGAGTCCTGCCACTTTTTTGTCACACATGAGGCATTGCCGTACTCGGGAGAAATTGGGGCACAGATTTTGGGGTGCTTTTTCTCCTTAATACCTTCTGAAAATTAAAAATTTTGAGCCAGAACTGCATTTTTGTGTAAAAAAATGAAATTTTTCATTTTCACTGCCCAGTTGTATCAAAATTGGTGAAACCCCTGGGGGTTTGAAATGTACACTATACCCCTAGATGAATTCCCTGAGGGGTGTAGTTTGCAAAATGGGGTCACTTGTGGGGGGGTTCCACTGTATTGGTGCTTGGGGGGTCTTGCTAATGCGACATAGCACCCACCAACATTCCACCAGAATCTGAGCTGCAAAATCCCAAAATCACTCCCTCCCTTCTGAGTCCTGCCATGCACCCAAATGATATTTTTTGGTCACATGTGAGGCATTGCCGTACTCGGGAGAAATTGGGGCACAGATTTTGGGGTGCTTTGTCTCCTTCATTCCTTGTGAAAATGAAAAATTTTGAGCCAGAACTGCATTTTTGTGTAAAAAATTTAATTTTTCATTTGCACAGCCCAGTTGTATCAAAATTGGTGAAACCCCTGGGGGTTTGAAATGTACACTATACCCCTAGATGAATTCCCTGAGGGGTGTAGTTTGCAAAATGGGGTCACTTGTGGGGGGTTCCACTGTATTGGTGCTTGGGGGGTCTTGCTAATGCGACATAGCACCCACCAACATTCCACCAGAATCTGAGCTGCAAAATCCAAAAATCACTCCTTCCCTTCTGAGTCCTGCCATGCACCCAAATGGTATTTTTTGGTCACATGTGAAGCATTGCCGTACTCGGGAGAAATTGGGGCACAGATTTTGGGGTGCTTTGTCTCCTTCATTCCTTGTGAAAATGAAAAATTTTGAGCCAGAACTGCATTTTTGTGTAAAAAATTTAATTTTTCATTTTCACTGCCCAGTTGTACCACAATTGGTGAAACCCCTGGGGGTTTGAAATGTACACTATACCCCTAGATGAATTCCCTGAGGGGTGTAGTTTGCAAAATGGGGTCACTTGTGGGGGGGTTCCTAAATTTTAGCATCTTATGGTGCCTAGAAACCTACATGGTGCCTAAAAAATAATCTCATAAACAGGAGGCTCCAAAATCAAGTAGGTGCTCCTTCTATTCTGAAGCCTGTGGTTTGGTCAACGTGCACACTAGGGCCACATATAGGATATTTATGAAAACAAAAGAATTGGGGGAATCAATTTTTAGTCACATTTCTCTAGTAAAATCTACTGTGTTCCTTAGAAAAATGTATTAAAATTGAAAATCTGCAAAAAGTGAGTGGTATGATTATTTGTCTCACAAGCAGAAAATTTAACATTTTGCAAATTGCTAAATTTTCCATTTTTTTACGACATTTTGGTATTTTTCACAAAAAAACACAGACTGTATCGACCCAAATTTACCACTAATTTGAAGTACAATGTGTCACGAGAAAACAATCTCAAAATCACTGGGATAAGTAAAAGCAAAAAAAAGTTATCCCCACTTAAGTGATACATGTCAGATTTGAAAAAAAGGGCTCTGTCAGGAAGGCAAAAACTGGCTGTGTCAGGAAGGGGTTAAAAAAATAAAAAAATAAAAAATAAAAATCTATTTAAAGTTGTCACCACATCTATTTAAAGTTGTCACCACACACTGTCTTTGAGTTACGCTGACTGGAAGGGAAAGAAACCTTTATATGTGTGCCTCCCCCTCTGATCGGACACACTTATTGAAGTTGAAGAGGATACTGTAGAAAGTCGATCTGCAGGAAAAGAAAACACTATGTGCACACACAGTGCTATATACACTGTGAATTGGGTGCACCTATCTATATATCCCCCTTCACTATATTGGTAGAAATTATTTATTAATACACTGAATAGTACCTAATTATTGGTTTCTCATCTGATTTACTTCCCACATCACCGTAAATATATGAGGAGAGAACACCTAAACACGAAAAGATCTATTGGAGTATTGATGTTCTGGATACCACCCGGATCATTTGCGCCTTTAGAAGTTCAAATTCCCATTCTTGTATTGCTTCCCAGGGATTACTCTGCAATGTCAGGTGTGATATAACAGCCTAGTCACTCATCCTCCTATACAGGACATACATCTATTGTATACAGTGTTACTGATACCTAAATACACCCATCCCAGCTGTAGTGCCCTCATTACCACCTGTATAACAATACAATGGGCACTCACCTTCCCAGTGATTACTCTGCAATGGTTATACCATTTACTGCTTAGTACACACTAGTACCCTATGAATTATGGTTATAACCTTGTATACTTCTTCTGTTAAAAATGTGTCTTACCCTTTTTCAAACATGCATATTCACTTTCTAGATCATCAATTATTTATTTTACCACTCCTGGTGTGTCTAATTTGTGTAATTTGAAAAAACAACAACATTCTTTCCCTACAATACCATTTGTAATAATACTAAGCTAGATATTAAAGTGCAATGGTCCCAGTACAGATCTGTGGTTTTCCCCCTCTGGTTACATTAACCTGTGACTGTACTTTATTTACTATCATTTATCTCTGTTTCTATCCTGCAACTAAAATCGTATCAATTCAACCATCTCTGTATCTAATCCCTAACTTTCCAGTTTATTTAGCATTCTGCAATTTGGAACAGTTTTAAAATCCTTACTTACAGTAAGTCTAATTAAGATACATCTACATTCCTCTCTTTATCTATTACTTTAGTCACCCAGTCAATAAAGTCAGTAAGGTATGTTTGACATGATTTCCTCTAAATACACCCATCCTGTAAATTGCTGGATGTGAAATAATCTACAACACTTTATTTAAGAGTGTTTCCATTAATTTCCCTACTACTGATGTAAGGCTTACTGGCCGGAAGCAGTTTCCATCTACCTTGTCTCGACTTTTGTGCAGTGTTCCTACATTCACTCTTTTCCATTCCTCTGGATATAATTGAATAATTCTGTTATTGGTGCTACCAGCACTCCTGTCACATTGTTTTAGTGTCCTAGGATGTATCCCATCTGGCCCCATTGAGTTATCCATTTTTACTTTCAATGGTTCTGTTGGACACTCTCCTTTGTAAATGGACTTATTTTGTGTTTCTGAATATCCCTGCAACTGACCTGTGGCCCCTTCACCTCTCTTTAAGTAGTGAAAACTGAACAAAAACCATTAGGATGATCTGCTATTACATTGTCTCCCTCAACAAGACTCCCAGGAGTACACTTACTAAAATGGGAGATGGATTGAAAATGGGATATTGTCCATAGCAACCAGATTCTATCTTCTAGTAGGTGCTTACAAGTAGATTCTGATTGGTTGCCCATAGCATCATCCTATCTGAAATAGATCTCCATCTTCATAAATTATCCCCATAGAATCTGCAGTCTCCCCAGAATCTAATCTTCATTCAAATCAAAGTAACACAAAAAGAACTAAACTGATCACTGAACACCAATATTTGGAATAAAAAAACCATGACTACACTTAGGGCCAAAAGTATCAAGCTTCAAAAAGTGATAAAATGGAGAGTGATAAACAGCCAGCCAATCAGCTCCTACCTGCCATGTCGCAGGCTGGGTTTGAAAAATAACAGACAGGAGCTGATTAGCTGGCTGGTTATCACTCTCCGTTTTATCACTTTTTGAAGCTTGATACATCTGGACCTTAGTGAGGTGCGCTACTATGAAAACGGCGATACAGTTTATATATCCGGGATCAGTAACCTGACCGATCCTGTTATACCGGCATGGTGTAATACCTACGGCCAATATCCAGACACATACATAATACCGAATACAATGCCTACAAGCAATATACAGACATGTTAATATACCGACACAGTTATAATGTCTATATGGACCCCGTATTAGTGCTTGCCATGCTTCTGGATTGGCACACTATTATATTCTGCCTCTGTGCCCACTGGGCACACTATTATATTCTGCCTCTGTGCCCACTGGGCACAATATTATATTATCTCTCTGTGCCCAATGGGCACACTATTATATTCTCCCTCTGTGCCCACTGGGCACACTATTATATTCTCCCTCTGTGCCCACTGGGCACAATTATTTTTTTAAGCGATATTCCTTTTTAGACTTATATAATTTGCAATACGAATATATTATTATAGCATCTCTTTGACATCATTGATTGTATTAGGTTATTGTGTAAGCTGTGTGCCCCATTAGTGAATACTTGTAGTTATACATTGCACTCATTACACTCGTTTGCTCCTAACTATAATACAGCTAAGTTATAAATGTCTGCAGTGTTATTGTATCAGCAAATATCTCCTACCTGTCCCTGATACACAGCTGAATGACTTTGTGGTGATACAGTGTTTGTGTTGCTATAACCCTTTGTGTGGTACAGCTGACATCATATAAATAAGGGATAATAGTAATACAATTACTGTAACTAGAATACAGCAAATCTATGAATGGCAGCAATGTTAATGTTTCACACCTGTCCCTAGAACACACCTCAGTGACAATGCTTTGTGGTGATACAGTGTTTGTGTTGGTGTAGCCCAGTGTGAGCTGTATCACAGCTGGAGGTCTCTCACACACGCCTATAGCAATCTGTGGAAATGCTAATCCTACAGAACAAAGCACCGTTATTTACACAACATATGCAAATGACCAGCCAGCCAATCAGGAGTCTCCAGCACCTACCTGACCCATTATATGAAGCAGGGATCTCCTCCTCTGCTCCCACAGACTCAGGCTGTCTCATTGCAGAGTAGATTGGAAGTGACCAACATTACTTTGTGGGAACCTCTGCAGATCCTGAAAGATTCCACCAACCACACTCAGGACTGAAGTGCACACTCCCCTCAGGTGAGATTCCCATATACAATATACTAGTCATGGCATTTCTGTGTTCTGACAGTTTACATTGTTTCTCTGCCATCTTGTATATTATCTGATCTTGTCACTTTATACTGACTGACATTGCACATCTCGTTAATTTTACAGTTTTACCACAAACTGTCCTTGTAAGGACTAATTAGAACATCTACTATCTGCAAAGTAAAGTTGCAGGGAGGAAGTTCCTTACTTGAAGAGGGGAAAATCTCTTTAACTGTTGAGGGTTAGACTTGTTCACCTCTGCCTTCTAAAGAAGCCACTTCTCTGCCTCCAAGACCAACTGATACCTGCATCTGATCCTGTGGAGAGAAGCCATTAGGATGGCTACATCAGCTCCTGCTTCCAGAGCGACCACAGCAGCTCCAGTTCCTCTGCCAGACACAGCCTCTGCTCCAGTCATCACTTCCAGGAAAAAAAAAGGGAAGAACCGGCGTACCAAACCTCTGCCCGATTCTGGCCCTTCAACCTTCACCAACACTCCTGCAGTGGGAACAGAGATGAATGGCCAAGACCATATCCATGGTGTTCCATCCCTGGAGCCATGGATGAGGCAAACAGTGGTCATGAAGCTTAAGGAAGTGAATGGAAGGATCCCAAATATGACAATAGACACATTCGGCAAAATTATGATCCTGGATCAAGGGTTCTCCAAAGATGAAATTCTCTCCATACAGAACTACATAACAGGGATCTTCTATGCAACCTTTGCTTCTATTACCATCTGCAAGAGGTACTGGGAAATGATGATAAATGCTGGGCATGACTCCTCTTTCTCTCGCTTTATAGGCAATTGTCCTTTACGAATTGAAGAGAGGCAGGTAACAGTTTCCATGCGGAACCCACTCATACCGGTCAAGGACATTGTTGCCTTCCTGGGCAGATTCTGCACTGTGATCAAGGCACCCTCTAAGATCCTCTATGAGAATGGCTTCTGGACTGGCAAATGGTCTGTCATGGTCAGGCTACAAAAAAATGAAACAGACCCGGCCGGTGTTGATCATCTGCCGCCATGTTTTTCTCTGGGGGGATGTTCAGGAATTCTACATTACTCTGACCAGCCACATAGCTGCAGGAACTGCGGTGGGGAGGATCACATTGTGAGAAACTGCAAGGTCTCAGTCTGTAGGAATTGCAGAGTGGAAGGCCATGAAACCAAAGACTGCCCCAGAAAACGGTCATGCAACCTCTGTGGTCTGGTCAACCATATCTACAGGGACTGCCCCATCAGGGCAAGAGCCCACAATGCATCACAGTAACTATAGTACAAGAAGTTGGTCCTGCTCCTTCCCTGAGGCCCAAGTCAGCACAGAACAATCATAAGCAGGGTCTGTAGGATAAGACATATTTCACACTTAACCCCAACGTATCCCCTCTGTTATACCTCCCCCTTCTGTTGATACGTCCCGCATGTAGACCCAACATTTCCTTGCTGTTCCCTCCATTCAGAATTAGCTGCGTATTATGGCTATAAGATTAAATCTGTTTTTATTTTCAGATTGTTTTCCTGTATTTATATTCTTTGTAACACTCATCTGTAACCACCACTTTTTGTAACATTATAAAATAAGCATTGTACCACTTTTTGTTGACAGAATAAAGATCCCTTTATTTAATTTGTCATATAAATGATTATGGAACCCACATTGTTTGAAGAGACTGTTATCCCTTGCACACACTGTTCGATTTAAACTATTTTTCTATTTGATTTTATTATTGTTATTACATTTTATTTATATATTATCGTGGTTACACGCTCAGTTCTTCATAGTCTCTGTTGACTAGCTCAAATTTCTGTGTTTTAAAAGCAATTAGTTCTTTTTTGTAGCTGAGCACTTGTGCGTTCAGTTTATCCAGCCAATTACTAGGCATCTCCTGTACTATAAACATACTACAGTATATTCAGTCTCAAATTTAGATATTTTATCATGAACATTTTTCAATTCTTTGACGGACTCCTCAACTTTTAATTTCCTCAGAGAATATTTATTTAAGATGGCGATCCCTCTGCGGACAAACTTTTAATTGTGTTGTCTGATTGTGGGTATATTAAGCCCTCTACGGATTTTCTTTTCTTTTATATATTATGATAATGTTATCCCATGTAAGAGGAAACAAGTTTTTTTTCTTTCCCATTTGTAGCAGGATATTATGTATTTCCTCGGTTGTAATGCCTCCTGCTGTACCAATAAATCTTTGTTTAAACAACGGCACCTCCATTTCATTCTCTGAGAAACTGAACATCACCCCAGATGTGATATCCGTCCAGGAAAACCCGCTGGATTGGTCCATATTAGAATATGTTCAATACACTCCATGTGAGAGTTATTCCAAATACACTTTGCTTAGTGTTTTGTTCATATGTTTGTAAACCCAGTCATAAGGACACAGAGTCATGTGAGTTCACTGCTGTTTTTTTCCATCCAACTCCAGACAGACTGCCTCAGGAACACCCACTTCCCAGCATTCCCCTGGTCCTAGGGACCATCACCGAAGATTCAGGCTTACACATATTAGTAAGGGAGTGTCTATGAATATTAAGCATTCTAATACACTAACATCACATCCTCTTTTCTTTAAAGATAAGCCCTGTACGCTTCAATGCAACAATTAACAATGTCATATAAAGAACATCATCGGTACATGTGGAGTGTCACGGCTGCCACGACCTTCATCGTATGCTGATTGTATGCTAAAAATCGCATCGCATGCGATGCGATGCGATCGCACCCGATTTTGCACTGAAATGCATCAGAATGCATTGAAATGTGTATTAAACTTGTGAAATGCCATTTTTCATAGTGCACCACCCCCAACGTGAACCCGAAGCGTGGCGAGCGCAGCGAGCCCGTGAGGGGCGGCGGTACGCGTCCTACGACCTTTTCATACCCCCACTATCCACGTCGGCGTGGAGTTGAGAATAGAATAGTGTGGCGAGCGCAGCGAGCCACCGAGCCTGAAGCGTGGCGAGCGCAGCCGGATACCTTCACAGCTATACGCGTCCCCTCGCGGGCTTCACAGGTATCCGCGTCCCCTCGCGGGGCTCGCTGCGCTCGCCACGCTTCGGGCTCAGTGGCTCGCTGCGCTCGCCACACTATTATATTCTCAACTCCACGCCGACGTGGATAGTGGGGGTATGAAAAGGTCGTAGGACGCGTACCGCCACCCCTCGCGGGCTCGCTGCGCTCGCCACGCTTCGGGTTCACGTTGATAGTGGGGGTGGTGCACTATGAAAAATGGCATTTGGGGGCATTTCACTAGTTTAATACACATTTCAATGCATTCTGATGCATTTCAGTGCAAAATCAGGTGCCATCGCATTGCATCGGATGCCATCGTATGGCATACGATTTTTGAGCTAAAATGCTCAAAAATCGGTAAAACATCGTATCGCATCGTATGCCATTGTATGTCACTACATATGGCATACGATGCCATGCAATGGGAGCTGTGATACTCCACAAGTACCACATCATCTAACACATTTCAATGAGTCTCTCAGGTCTGCGTATTTCCCTTTTGTGTCTTTCATAGGATTTAGTATTGAATCCCGGCGGTCGGGATCCCGGCGCCGGAATCCCGACAGCCGAAATGCCGACAGCCGACGTGGATCGACCCCCCTTGTGGGCTCGCTGCGCTCGCCCCGCAATTTATTCTCCCTCCAGGGGTGTCGTGGACACCCACGGAGGGAGAATGTGTCGGCATTTCGGCGGTTGGGATTCCGGCGTCGGGATTTTGAATGCCGGGATCCCGACCACCGGGATTGTAACTGCATCCCCTTTCATACACAGTCTGTGTTTCATCGACCATGTTGGACCTTTCTAGAATTGTGGTTGGTTCACCATTATCAGGATCATTATACATGTCATATGAAGGGTATTCTTCAGCCATGTGGTCTTCATTATGGTTAGGTTGAGATCTTAAATCCACCTGATTTCTGCTTACTTCCGTTCCACGCTCTGTACGTATAGTATAAGATCTTGGTGCAACATGTGCTGGCACAATACCTTTCTGCACCCAAATACCTTTCTCGTGATCTCTGAGATGAACTTGGTCACCCGATTTTAGATCAGATAAGCTTTTTGTTCGCCTGTCATGGAACAGTTTCTGTTTTGCCTGTTGACGTGCCTTACTCTGACCGATGCTGAGTTATGTGTATTAAGCAGATCATCATGTATCGGAAGATTTGCTCTAATCCTCCTTCCCATCAGCATTTGTGCAGGAGATAGCCCATTCTGTAAAGGTGTACTGCGGTAGATTAAAATACTTTTGTAGAAATCTTCTTCACATTCTTCAGCTTTTTTCATGACATTCTTTACAGTTTTTACTAGACTTTCCAACAAACCATTTGAGCGTGGATAGTGGGGACTTGACGTAGTGTGGACAAATTCCCACTCATCAGCAAATCGTCTTTGTTGTTAGAACATTCCTTGTTCACTATGGCTGATATTTTCCTTGGGTCTGGTTTTACACCTGGATCCGAGACCACGTCGCCCAAAAAGGTAAGTGTATTCACGCCAAATTCACATTTGTCCTTGTTTAGCTTTAGATTCACTTTTTTGACAAGTTCCGTTACTTGTCTCAATCTAGAATCATGCTCACCAACTTTCTGTATCACACCCAAAGCTTCCATGCAATTTAACTCTTGTTTCAGTTTTTCTCTCAGCGCAAACGGCACTTTTCTACAGTGGTGTATCACGGAAGAAACTTGCGTGTCTATATTTGTTCTTTTAATTTGGCATTCATTCTAAGGGGTAATAGAGTTCTTCCTGTAAGTTGCTGGATGTGAAATAATCTACAATTCTTTATTTAAGAGTGTTTCCATTAATTTCCCTACTACTGATCTAAGGCTCACTGGCCGGAAGCAGTTTCCATCTTCCTTGTCTCAACTTTTGTGCAGTGTTCCTACATTCACTCTTTTCTAGTCCTCTGGAATAATTAAATAATTCTGTTATTGGTGCTACCAGCACTCCTGTCACGCTATTTTAGTGTCCTAGGATGTATCCCATTGAGTTATCCACTTTTAGTTTCAATGGTTCTGTTAGGAGCTTCTCCTTTTGTAAATGGATTTATTCCATGTTTCCTAATATCCATGCAACTGACCTGTGGCCCCTTCACCTCTCTTTAAGTAGTGAAAACTGAACAAAAACTATTAGGATGATCTGCTATTACACTGTCTCCCTCAACAAAACTCCCAGGAGTACACTTACTAAATTGAGGGATGTATTGAAAATGGGATATTGTCCATAGCAACCAGATTCTATCTTCTAGAAGGTGCTTAAATGTAGATACTGATTGGTTGCCCATAGTAACATCCTATCTGAAATAGATCTCCATATTCGTAAATGATCCCCATAGAATCTGCAGTCTCCCCAGAATCTAATCTTCATTCAAATCAAAGTAACACAATAAGTACTAAACTAATCACTGAACACCAATATTTGGAATACAAAAAAACCATGACTACACTTGATGAGGTGCGCTACGATCAAAACGGCGATACAGTGTATATATCCGGGATCAGTCACCTGTCTGACCCTGTAATACCGCCATGGTGTAATACCTACGGCCAATATCCAGACACATACATAATACCGAATACAATGCCTACAGGCAATATACGGACATGATAATATACCGATACAGTTATAATGTCGACATGGACCCTGTATAAGTGTAGCGCTGCGTGCGCCATGCTTCTGGCTTGGCAAACTATTATATTCTGCCTCTGTGCCCACAGGGCACAATATTATATTCTCCCTCTGTGCCCACTGAGCACTCTATTATATTCTCCCTTTGTGCCCACTGGGCACACTATAATATTTTCCCTCTGTGCCCACTGGGCACACTATTATATTCTGCCTCTGTGCCCACTGGGCACACTATTATATTCTCCCTCTGTGCTCACTAGGGAACACTATTATAATCTCCCTATATGCCCACTGGGCACACTATTATATTCTCCCTATATGCGCACTAGGGACACTATTATATTCTCCCTCTTTGCCCACTGGGCACACTATTATATTCTCCCTCTGTGCCCACTAGGGAACACTATTATAATCTCCCTATATGCCCACTAGGCACACTATTATTTTCTCACTCTGTACCCACTGGGCACACTATTATATTCTCCCTCTGTCCCTCACTGGGCACACTATTATATTCTCCCTCTGTCCCCACTGGGAACACTATTATATTCTCCCTCTGTCCCCCATTGGGCACACTATTATATTCTCCCTCTGTGCTCACTGGGCACACTATTATATTATCCCTCTGTGCCTACTGGGCACACTATTATATTCTCCCTCTGTCCCCCATTGGGCACACTATTATATTCTCCCTCTGTGCTCACTGGACACACTATTATATTCTCACTCTGTGCCCATTAAGCACACTATTATATTTTCCCTCTGTGCCCACTGGGCACACTATTATATTTTCCCTCTGTGCCCACTGGGCACACTATTATATTCTCCCTCTGTGCCCACTAGGGAACACTATTATAATCTCCCTATATGCCCACTAGGCACACTATTATTTTCTCACTCTGTACCCACTGGGCACACTATTATATTCTCCCTCTGTCCCTCACTGGGCACACTATTATATTCTCCCTCTGTGCTCACTGGGCACACTATTATATTATCCCTCTGTGCCTACTGGGCACACTATTATATTCTCCCTCTGTCCCCCATTGGGCACACTATTATATTCTCCCTCTGTGCTCACTGGACACACTATTATATTCTCACTCTGTGCCCATTAAGCACACTATTATATTTTCCCTCTGTGCCCACTGGGCACACTATTATATTTTCCCTCTGTGCCCACTGGGCACACTATTATATTGTCCCTCTGTGCTCACTGGGCACACTATTATATTTTCCCTCTGTGCCCACTGGGCACACTATTATATTGTCCCTCTGTGCTCACTGGGCAAACTATTATATTCTGCCTCTGTGCCCACAGGGCACAATATTATATTATCCCTCTGTGCCCACTGAGCACTCTATTATATTCTCCCTTTGTGCCCACTGGGCACACTATTATATTCTGCCTCTGTGCCCACTGGGCACACTATTATATTCTCCCTCTGTGCCCACTAGGGAACACTATTATAATCTCCCTATATGCCCACTGGGCACACTATTATATTCTCCCTATATGCGCACTAGGGACACTATTATATTCTCCCTCTTTGCCCACTGGGCACACTATTATATTCTCCCTCTGTGCCCACTAGGGAACACTATTATAATCTCCCTATATGCCCACTAGGCACACTATTATATTCTCCCTATATGCCCACTAGGCACACTATTATTTTCTCACTCTGTACCTACTGGGCACACTATTATATTCTCCCTCTGTCCCCCACTAGGCACACTATTATATTCTCCCTCTGTGCCCACTGGGAACACTATTATATTCTCCCTCTGTCCCCCATTGGGCACACTATTAAATTCTCCCTCTGTGCTCACTGGGCACACTATTATATTATCCCTCTGTGCCCACTGGGCACACTATTATATTCTCCCTCTGTCCCCCATTGGACACACTATTATATTCTCCCTCTGTGCTCACTGGACACACTATTATATTCTCACTCTGTGCCCATTAAGCACACTATTATATTTTCCCTCTGTGCCCACTGGGCACACTATTATATTTTCCCTCTGTGCCCACTGGGCACACTATTATATTGTCCCTCTGTGCTCACTGGGCACACTATTATATTCTCGCTCTGTGCCCACTGGGCACACTATTATATTCTCCCTCTGTGCTCACTGGGCACACTATTATATTCTCCCTCTGTGCCCACTGGGCACACTATTACATTCTCCCTCTGTGCTCACTGGGCACACTATTATATTCTCCCTCTGTGCCCACTGGGCACACTATTACATTCTCCCTCTGTGCACATTGGGCACAATTCTTTTTTTAAGCGATATTCCTTTTTAGCGTTGAATCATTTGCAATATGAATATATTATTATAGCATCTCTATGACATCATTGATTGTATTAGATTATTGTGTAAGCTGTGTGCCCCATTAGGGAATACTTGGAGAGGTAATACTGTAGTTATACATTACAATCATTTATTCCTAACTATAATACAGCTAAGTTATAAATGTCTGCAGTGTTATTGTATCAGCAAATATCTCCTACCTGTCCCTGATACACAGCTGAAGGACAATGCTTTGTGGTGATACAGTGTTTGTTTTGCTATAACCCTTTGTGTGGTACAGATGACATCATATAAATAAGGGATAATAGTAATACAATTACTGTAACTAGAATACAGCAAAACTATGAATGGCAGAAATGTTAATATTTCACACCTGTCCCTAGAACACACCTCAGTGACAATGCTTTGTTGTGATACAGTGTTTGTGTTGGTGTAGCCCAGTGTGGGCTGTATCACAGCTGGAGGTCTCTCACACACGCCTATAGCAATCTGTGGGAATGCTAACCCTACAGAACAAAGCCCTGTTATTTACACAACATTTACAAATGACCAGCCAGCCAATCAGGAGTCTCCAGCACCTACCTGACCCATTATATAAAGCAGTGACCTCCTCCTCTGCTCTCACAGACACACTGCAGAGTAGATTGGAAGTCACCAACATTACTATGTGGGAACCTCTCTGCAGATCCTGAAAGATTCCACCTACCACACTCAGGACTGAAGTGCACACTCCCCTGAGGTGAGATTCCTATATACAGAATATAATTTATTGCATTTCAGTAGGTACAGTCCCAGGAAATATCAAAATAAAAGTGACAGGTACCACGTCCCCTTTCCCTCCCATAACCACACCCACTTTCATGCCCACATTCACGCCCCTATTGATATGAGCTGGAGATGTTTTGATATAATTTCATATTAAAAAGATTGTTGTTTTGAATCAAATGTCATGTTACGCCCCTGCAACAAAACAAGAGGATGAATGAGTCCTATTACGACGTATTAAAACCAGGTAGTTATAGCGGTATTGATAAATATTATGAAGTAGTTAAAAATAAATTTAAAAGAACCAAAATATGAAAATGGTTACAAGAGCAAGATGGATACATTGCACAAGCCGGCGAGAAAAAACTATAAAAGGAATATGAGTTGTGTATCGGGGGTTAAATCATCGGTGGCAATTCAATTTGGTTTCGCTCATAGACCTGTCAAAGCACAAAGACGGTATTAAATATATATTAACCATCATCGATATATTCAGTAAGAAGGCCTGCACCGAAAGTCTGCCCGCTAAGAACGCTACAACTGTCGCTAAGGCTTTTGAAAAAATATTCCAACAGGGGGACGTACCTAAGAAGCTGCAATCCGATAATGATAAAGAGTTTCAAAAAAGCTCTTAAAAAAGTTGTTAGAAAAATTTGGAATACAACATTTCACAACCAATAATGATGTGAAAGCCACTGTTATAGAGCTTTTCAATAGGACTTTAAAAACACGAATGTGGCGTTATTTCACAGCAAAGAATACCTACAGATATATAGATGTTTTACAAGATTTCATAACCAGTTATAATACCATAGAACGATTAAGTGTGCTCCAAGTTCTGTGAATGACTCGAACGCATTGAGAGTCTTCAAGATGACGTACAGTGATTACTTTAGAAATAAGAAAGCACCTGTTTGTTCAGCAATCGGTGTACATGTACAGCTGTGGGTTAGGTGGCATTTTTCGAAGCCTGTTCAGAAAAGCAATGCCTCTTTTCCGAAGAGGGCTGGAGTTGGCAAAACCTTACGTGAAGAACGCTGCGTGCAATATAGCAAAAGACGTCATAGGCCAAGCCACAACTGCCGATTAAACAAAGCGAATCAAGCGAAGCAAGATGGATCCGGGTTAGTTTATACTAGGAAAGGGGTTAAAAGAAAACAGAAGCGTTCAACACAACTACCGACTTGGTGCATGCCAACTTAGATTCAAAAGGGAAGCCGAAGAGAAGGGTTGGCGATATTTTTTAAGAATGTCTTTCATACACATAGAAATCCATGGAATGTGCAAAATCTGAGCTTGATCTTTTTGATGTAACCCCCAACGCAAACCAGCATAGAGAAAAGTCTATACGTGGAAGTTCAACCTTTAGCGGCGTTATCCGAGACCGCTCTGCTAGAATTCTACATAGCGGCCATCAGCAAATACTACTACGATCTGAACAACACGTTGCTGTACGTAACCTGTAAGATCGTATGGCCCGATAACATGGCAATACCGCAAGGAGCATGGGTTGCCCTTATTAATTACCCTATAGTGACTTTATTCAGCCAAGTGGATGTTTCTTTGGGCGATAGACTCATATCACAATCCAATAATCTTTATGACTATAGAGTGTACATCGAGATCATTTTGAATTATAGCTCAGACGCTTTATCCACAAAACACACAACGGAACGGGATTGTTTTTCAAAGATGTGGCTGGAGAACCCTGGATTGCCCAAATACGGGGTTTATAAAAATAGCAAGAGCAACGGCGCAAAGTCGAACGGTGGAACTACTGAGCCCGCTACACTGCAATCTTTTTCTCTTTCTGTTTATTGTCCAAGGAAGCGGACACCTTTAAAATGCAGATTGTCGCCGCGTCCCTGTTTGTGAAAAGAGTCCAGGTCTCTCCGGCCGTCCGAATCGGCCACGCTCAGGCCTTATTAAGCAGAAATGATAAACACGCCATCGACCAGGTTGGCATGAAGATATATAGCGTGCCTGCTGGTAATTGGGTGTTTCATTTAGAACAGGGGTGTCAAGCACAAGGCCCGCGGGCCAAATCCGGCCCGCCAGACCTCTTCATGTGGCCCGCGCAGCCGCCGCCAGCCTTCACCTTTTATTCTCGATTTTTTTTTTTAAACAAGAAAGCCGCCTCCAGCGCATGCGCGGCAGCCAACAAGTCAGAGAACGTCTGCCCTCTAGCGCAGTGCCGCCGGTCGTCAACCCCTCCTCCGCTCCCATCTGCTGTATAGAAGCCAGAGATAGGAATGAGCAGGTCCGTCGTGGTGAATGGTGCTGCTGCTGCGGTGCGCTCCAGGTCACTTACTGCTGAGTGTGCACTGCACAGTGACCGGGAGCACGCTGCCCCCCACTAACAGGAGGGAGGGGGAAATGCGCCTGTGTGAGAGCACAGCCTTGTCCTTGGTGGTGGAGCAGCTCAGACTGGAGTGGACGCATCAGAGCGGGTAAGTGTCAAACTCTCTGCCTATGTGTGTTTGTGTGTGCACTGGCACATTGCAGCCCATCAATAATTGCTGTGTCCCATGATAATAAGCAGGACATATGCCCTAAGACTGAGTGCTGCCCCCCTGTGCAGGCAGCGTGTACCCTAATGCAATGCAGTTCACAGCAATAGCAGGAGGGAAATGCTACTGCTGAGTATACAATAATTGAATGCAGTGACAATAATTTATGATAATAAAGAGTGGACACATAGTCCTACAGATACAACCGGCCCTTTGAGGGTGACCAAACTGCTGATGCGGCCCCCGATGAATTTTAGTTTGACACCCCTGATTTAGAAGATCTGTTTTTAGGCCAAGTACCAAAAAAAACGGTTATAGCTGCGTTTGTAGACAACGAAGCATTTTCAGGAGCCTATGACAGGAACCCTCTACGTATTGAACATAAAACGTAAATTTTGCATCCCTTTACCTGGATGGTAAGCTGTTTCAATCAGACTTTGAACATGGCAATGTGGTTCGAAAATACATGTCGCTCATACAGATCACAAATAAACAGAAATCAGATTCAGGTATACTAATCAAACATGAAGAGTACTTCAACGGCTACAAGTTATTCGCTTTTGATCTGTCGCCTGAGCAGGAATGCGCCGTGCACCTATCGCTAATCAGAACAGGGAATCTACGTGCCGAATTCTGCTTTGCTGAAGCGCTAGAACGGACAGTCAATGTGATCATTTATGCTTTATTTGATAATACCATCGAAATAATCAAATACGTGATGTGCTGTATGATTATCTATAAATGAAATAAATAACTTTAATATTTTTGCATATTTTACCAATCGTCATTACACAGCAATAAGATGAACACATTGCAGATAAACTGCATACTGTACGCAGACCCAACAACGCAATTATACTTTAAAGGGGCTTATCCGTATGATATGTTATCTACCTGTAACTGTCACAATACCCCTGCACATTTGTAATCAATACGCACAGCAGCAGATAACTGGGTGAGCACTGGTTGGCTATGTATTTGAACGAAAGGCGCAAATGTTACTTTTTTGATTCTTACGGCCTAGCCCCTGGCAGCGCCCTATTCCCAAAGCCTATAATCCAATTTTTAAATGCAAATTCAAAAAGTATTTACCATCAAAATAGTCAGCTGCAAGATGTTAACAGTACCGTTTGTGGCCACTATTGTATATACTTTATATTTTACATGTGTAAAAATTACAAATATTCGGATATCCTGGCACATTTTACCAGTGATACAAAATCTAATGATCGTTTCTTTTCAAACTTTGTCTACCACGAAACCATTGTTTGAGTCGTTACACGTTTAAATATGTACAGGGTTGTGTAACTTGTAACCAATGTTGTGTTTAAAGCATTTTATGTACAATGCTTCAAAATATGGTGATTATAATAAACAACAATGTTTTTAACTTTACAACATGTGATTGTGTGATTCTTCCATGCCTGTTGATTAGAAACAAAGACCAAAACAATGAATTTCTAAATCAGAAATATATTTTATTGGTACATGAAAAGCAAATTTACAGAGTTATAAATGTAGATACGGGTTTGTGTGATTTCGCACTGGATTGCTGCCTAGAAGTACAATGTACCCTTGGAAAGTTGCTAGGCAGTAGATGCTCCTATACCCTCTATTGATAGCTGTTTAGTGGCTATAAAGTATTTTGGGTAGGAGGTGCTCCCCTAAGTCAGAAGTAATACAAAAATACACAGAAAAAAGAAGACTTGTGTTGGGGGCACTGGTTTAAAGAGATGGATGCATTGGTTATATTATATTAAAAATTAGCTTTTATTAAATCACTTAGAAAAAGGTCCTATAGTACCCCTCCAATTTAGGTATGAACGGGGTTTAGGAGTTACTGAGGAAAAAATATAATTATTTTTCCTCAATTTACAGACAACACATTGACAAACTAACATATATTAATTGCACACAGAAGAATAATATTTATGTATCTCTAAATGATACTTGTACCCATATGATTCAATTCAAGGCAGTCAATAATTATTTCTTTCTAATAAGTTGCCTAAATTAGCTCCAGAAGTTGTCGACACAGTAAATTTCTGTTATAATCTTTAAAACGCTCTGAGATACTGTTCCTGGGGAGTATTATGCATAATCACTTTATTACTTTGAGTATCATAGACCCCAGGTAAGAGAGAGAGTTAATTAAACTGTTGAGCTCCCGGCAAAGTCCTCTGCTTATTTTCCTGTTCACACCATCTTGTTGCAGAGGATGGTGAGATGTGGAAATTTTGAAAGACAGAGAGGCTAGTTACTCAGAAATGACAGGTTATAATTTCCTTCTGCTGCTTGCCTACATTGGTTCAGCAGCACTGATGTTAAATAACATTTGCAGTGATGTTGTCCCGCTGTCAGCTAAGTGAGAGAGGAATGAAAAGGAAAGTAGTTTATCTGTGCGAGCTATACAGAGAGTGGCTGTAATTAATTGACAGCTTTTTAGAAACAATTTATCTTAAGTTGCTGCTTAACTGTAACATTTACACAGTATCAATTACGACTGCATAGAGGAGAGAAAAGTTTAATAGAGATTGACAGGGTAAAGTTTCCCACATGGATTCTGCTGTCATCTCATCTTTTACAAGCGGATGAGGGATGAGAGATCTTGTGGGACCCCTGTCAGTCTAAAAGAGGGATAGATTAAGTGTAGATTCTCTATTTCTCTGCGTTTAACATGTAGACAAAAAAGTCCTGGTGCTGATACGTATTGCAGGACATGTACTACCGGTCCCGCGAGTGAGAGAGATCCACAGGAAAGTAATAGTGAGTAGCCCTCTAATACCAGTATAAATTACAGCGTTAATGATTAATAGTTATGGATCATAGTCACAAGGTACCAGTATTGATTAATTTTTCATACATATATATGCAATAACCATAGTTCTAAGGCAGCGCTGATATTGCTGCCTAACTAGAGCTGTGTTGCTCCACACAGTGCGTTTCTAGAATATCACCAGTAACAAGCGTTTGAGGTGCGCTGTCACAATCTCGTTAGTGCAAATATATTAACAGATGTCTTAAGTGCGTGGCATTTGCTTTAATATGTATTTGTTTTACTTATCTGGTGTTGATTTTCAGAATATTGCTGCCAGCGGCAGGGCAGAAACGACCGTTCGTGTAGATCCACTGCTGTCTATTAGTACAGCCGGTATACGTATGTCTGGCTCTTTCAATATCCTTTTACTAATATTGGTAGCGTCTCTCTGTCCCTCCGTCTAGGAGCGGTTTTTAACTGGCAATATGTCTCTCCGTCCCGGAGCAAGTTCCCTATAGGTAGGGCTGTGTGCCGAAGTGCAGGAACAGTCTGCTAATTTGGTCCATGCATACGAGTCTGGCTCGTTCAGTGTCCCTTTAGCCGGCAGTGTGTCTCTCCGTCCCGGAGCAAGTTGCATATGGGTAGGGCTGTGTGCCGAAGTGCAGGAAAACGCGTTTCACCCGTACAGGGCTTGATCACTTCCTGTCTTTGAGGTGCTGGGGTTTACTCTATTTATCCCCGCAGATTTAACTAATTGGTCCGCATTTTTTGAAAAAAGGAGGCGGAGAGGATAATAATTAGTTTGATTAGAACAGTAGTAGGTTATAGCTTATTCACAGTAGCACGGAGTGTATTTATATTCGTTCAATAAAAACCTATTCATTTTGATGTAATATAAAATACTAAGAGTCAGGTAATTTTAAATTAATATAAGATATAAATTAATGGTCCTAATTGGAGCTTAAATAACGGACAATGAGCCTGATTGTTAGCAAATCAGGTACAAAATCATTCTGGAATAGAGTAGAAAAAGGAAAAATAAATTAATATACATCTATACAAAAAAGCACTCATAATATAAAATGGGCGTATAAACATACCCAGAATTTTATGAAATTACTGAGCAGAGAGTAATATTCCAAACGGTGTGGACTATAATAATTTTACTTAAAGACCATTTTTAACATTTGTAAAATCCGTATGTGTACATGGTGGACATATTTATTGTCAGATTTCTTTAAATCAAATGTGTAGTAAGAACCTATCGTAGGGATTATTATTGATTTGTTGGGCTTTAAGATGAATAATTTTGATGAAGAATTTATTTTAAATAATAATAATAATAATAGTAATAACTAGTTCCTGGGGTATTTTTATGTATAAATAATACTATATTATGTTATGTCAAAAAATAGGAGTTTCATAAACGGAAAATAATATGATAAAATAATAAAGTCAGTCAATTAATGAGGTGGGAGATCAGAATCTTTTTATATAATAATTACATTATACATAATGTAGGCACATTGGATATTCTAGTAGACCAACGTTTATAGAAATAGTTTTAGTATAGCCCTCCACCTGGAATCTATAAGTCTGACCATGTCTAGGATTAATTTATATATGTAAAAAAATATAATTAAAATAAATTTTTTTTAGTTAGATAGTCAGAAGGTATCTGCCCAAAATTATAAGATTAATCAGAGCAGGTAAGTGGTAATAGCGTATAGAGTATGTGAAGGACCTAGTCTGGGGATTGACTGGACAGGTTAGTACTAGTGGAAAATAGTTCCCTAGTGGCTGTTGTAAAGACCCCCAGGTGTTAAAGAAATTAATTTGATTAGAGTAGAGGGGATCTTAGATGGAGAGAGTTAGTTAGTTACTGTTACATGATCCTGGGGAGAGGTTTATAAGAAGGAGCTATAATTTATGTTTTCATTAAGGCCCATGGGTGCCAAAGTTCCTAGTGTGAAAATCCAAAAGCTCTCTCTTTTTAGTAATTCTTTGTTCATATCTCCGCCCCTGATGCCCAAATGAACGATTTCCAATCCAAAGGCCTTCAGGAGACTTTGGTCCCCATTGTGTTTATTGAAAAAATGTCTCGCCACTGAAGTGAGTTGTTTCCCCTTTCTCTGGTCCATGGCCGCATTCCTAATGGTCCCCAGGTGTTCTAAGACTCTTTGCTTTAGCATTCTGCTGGTCATTCCAACGTACTTCATCCCGCAATCACAGGAGAGGCAATAGATTGTACCCGTGGTCCGACAGTTGATGTAGTCCCTGATTTTATGTGTGACCTCATATTTGTCTGTTACCTCCTTCTTCCTCACCATGTGTTTGCATGCTTTGCATACCCCACATGGGAAGGAGCCCATCAGGGTAGGTGGTCTTGGTTTCTTCTTTACGTAATGGCTCTTGACCAGGTGGTCTCTTAAATTAGGGGACCTCCTCCAGCTTATCTGAGCTTTATCTCCAAGATATTTAGTTAGATCCGTGTCCAAGTGGAGGATATGCCAGTGTCTCTGTACACATTCTTTTATCTGTTTCCAGTGTTGGTTAAACCCACTGATGAATCTTGGTGGTTGCTCCGATGTTTCCTCTGGTGTTTTCTGTTTGAAGATCAAAGTCTCCCTATTTCTGTTCCGCTGGGATTTCTGTGCTTTTTTGAGGGATCTATTGCTATATCCCCTCTCTCTGAGACGATGGGCTAGTTCCTTACTTTGTTCTGAATACACCGAGTCCTCTGAACAGTTCCTGCGTAAGCGTAGAAATTCCCCTTTCGGAATATTCTCAACCGTGGGGGGGAAGTGGTGGCGAGTTTGGTATAATACACTGTTGGTGGCAGTACTCTTCCGAAATAATTTGGTTTCGATTTTATTTTCTTTGCCTTTGTAAATTTTAAGGTCAAGGAAGGATATTTCATTGCTGCTAATTTAAGAGGTCAGATGTAGGTTGAGTATGTTATCGTTGAGGACATCAAGAAATTCCCTTAATTGATCTTCACCTCCGTCCCAAATTAGAATGATATCATCAATATATCTACTCCAAAGGGAGATGTTCCCGGTGTATTTCTCGTTTGCCTCGCAGAATACTAGTTCTTTCTCCCACCATCCTAGATAGAGGTTTGCATAGGTAGGTGCGCATGCCGCCCCCATTGCCGTCCCCCTTGTCTGTAGAAAAAATGAATCATTAAACGTAAAGAAATTATAGTTCAGGACAAATTGCATTAGTTCCACAAGGAAGTCGTGGAAGTTGCCCCGTTCTTCCATATCAAGAAAGTATTTGGTTGCATGTACGCCATCCTTGTGGTTGATGCTGGTATACAGTCCTTCCACGTCTAGTCCCACCAACAGTTGGTTGTCTTCCAATTTTATGTCGTGGATTTTCTTAAGGATGTTAAAAATGGTCTTTAAGTAAAATTATTATAGTCCACACCGTTTGGAATATTACTCTCTGCTCAGTAATTTCATAAAATTCTGGGTATGTTTATACGCCCATTTTATATTATGAGTGCTTTTTTGTATAGATGTATATTAATTTATTTTTCCTTTTTCTACTCTATTCCAGAATGATTTTGTACCTGATTTGCTAACAATCAGGCTCATTGTCCGTTATTTAAGCTCCAATTAGGACCATTAATTTATATCTTATATTAATTTAAAATTACCTGACTCTTAGTATTTTATATTACATCAAAATGAATAGTTTTTTATTAAACGAATATAAATACACTCCGTGCTACTGTGAATAAGCTATAACCTACTACTGTTCTAATCAAACTAATTATTATCCTCTCCGCCTCCTTTTTTCAAAAAATGCGGACCAATTAGTTAAATCTGCGGGGATAAATAGAGTAAACCCCAGCACCTCAAAGACAGGAAGTGATCAAGCCCTGTACGGGTGAAACGCGTTTTCCTGCACTTCGGCACACAGCCCTACCCATATGCAACTTGCTCCGGGACGGAGAGACACACTGCCGGCTAAAGGGACACTGAACGAGCCAGACTCGTATGCATGGACCAAATTAGCAGACTGTTCCTGCACTTCGGCACACAGCCCTACCTATAGGGAACTTGCTCCGGGATGGAGAGACATATTGCCAGTTAAAAACCGCTCCTAGACGGAGGGACAGAGAGACGCTACCAATATTAGTAAAAGGATATTGAAAGAGCCAGACGTACGTATACCGGCTGTACTAATAGACAGCAGTGGATCTACACGAACGGTCGTTTCTGCCCTGCCGCTGGCAGCAATATTCTGAAAATCAACACCAGATAAGTAAAACAAATACATATTAAAGCAAATGCCACGCACTTAAGACATCTGTTAATATATTTGCATTAACGAGATTGTGACAGCGCACCTCAAACGCTTGTTACTGGTGATATTCTAGAAACGCACTGTGTGGAGCAACACAGCTCTAGTTAGGCAGCAATATCAGCGCTGCCTTAGAACTATGGTTATTGCATATATATGTATGAAAAATTAATCAATACTGGTACCTTGTGACTATGATCCATAACTATTAATCATTAACGCTGTAATTTATACTGGTATTAGAGGGCTACTCACTATTACTTTCCTGTGGATCTCTCTCACTCGCGGGACCGGTAGTACATGTCCTGCAATACGTATCAGCACCAGGACTTTTTTGTCTACATGTTAAATGCAGAGAAATAGAGAATCTACACTTAATCTATCCCTCTTTCAGACTGACAGGGGTCCCACAAGATCTCTCATCCCTCATCCGCTTGTAAAAGATGAGATGACAGCAGAATCCATGTGGGAAACTTTACCCTGTCAATCTCTATTAAACTTTTCTCTCCTCTATGCAGTCGTAATTGATACTGTGTAAATGTTACAGTTAAGCAGCAACTTAAGATAAATTGTTTCTAAAAAGCTGTCAATTAATTACAGCCACTCTCTGTATAGCTCGCACAGAGAAACTACTTTCCTTTTCATTCCTCTCTCACTTAGCTGACAGCGGGACAACATCACTGCAAATGTTATTTAACATCAGTGCTGCTGAACCAATGTAGGCAAGCAGCAGAAGGAAATTATAACCTGTCATTTCTGAGTAACTAGCCTCTCTGTCTTTCAAAATTTCCACATCTCACCATCCTCTGCAACAAGATGGTGTGAACAGGAAAATAAGCAGAGGACTTTGCCGGGAGCTCAACAGTTTAATTAACTCTCTCTCTTACCTGGGGTCTATGATACTCAAAGTAATAAAGTGATTATGCATAATACTCCCCAGGAACAGTATCTCAGAGCGTTTTAAACATTATAACAGAAATTTACTGTGTCGACAACTTCTGGAGCTAATTTAGGCAACTTATTAGAAAGAAATAATTATTGACTGCCTTGAATTGAATCATATGGGTACAAGTATCATTTAGAGATACATAAATATTATTTTTCTGTGTGCAATTAATATATGTTAGTTTGTCAATGTGTTGTCTGTAAATTGAGGAAAAATAATTATATTTTTTCCTCAGTAACTCCTAAACCCCGTTCATACCTAAATTGGAGGGGTACTATAGGACCTTTTTCTAAGTGATTTAATAAAAGCTAATTTTTAATATAATATAACCAATGCATCCATCTCTTTAAACCAGTGCCCCCAACACAAGTCTTCTTTTTTCTGTGTATTTTTAGAGTTATAAATGTTGCAACAAATATTGCGCGTCATGCGTTTTATGTACAACATGCCATAACTATATTGATTATAATAAACAACATTGTTTTTAAACCAAATACATAAATTATATTTACAGAGCATTTGTGTTGCAATATTATAAAAAAATGGCTCAAGACATTTAAAATAGCACAGGAGAAAGACTTGACACAATACAAGCATCATATTACAAAATATTCACACAAAAGTTAATGTATAAAAACAGCATAAATTATTTATAAGTTACAGGTTCAGCCACTGTGATTTCTGAAATAAATTTACGGATCTTTTCCGGTACTTGTGTATTTTGGCGGCGCCCGATTTCAGCATCGTGAGATGAACGCATCGCATCGCATGCCATGTACCCGATGGCATGCGATGCAATGCGATTTTGACCCCCTATGCGATGAAAAATCGTATAAGCACCCTAAAGGGTGGTTTTGAGCACCCTAATGGGTGCTTACAATGTTAAATGCACCCCCATGCCACCCCCCACTATAAACGAGAACCCAAAGCTTGGCGAGCGCAGCGAGCCCGCGAGGGAGCGGCGGTATGCGTCCTACGACCTTTTCATACCCCCACTATCCACGTCGGCGTGGAGTTGAGAATAGAAAGTGTGGCGAGCGCAGTGAGCCACCGAGCCCGAAGCATGGCGAGCGGACGCGGATACCTTCACAGGTATACGCGTCCCCTGGCGGGCTTCACAGGTGTCCGCGTCCCCTCACGTGGCTCGCCATGCAGACACCTGTGAAGCCCGCTAGGGGACGCGGATACCTGTGAAGGTATCCGCGTCCGCTTGCCACGCTTCGGGCTCGGTGGCTCGCTGCGCTCGCCACACTTTCTATTCTCATCTCTCATGGCTGCTCCCAAGTGCAATTCTGGAAATTGCTTGGTAGAAATGGAAACAAAACTTAATTATATACTTAATAACCATTAAATAAAAATACAATTGTATTGGTGTATATGTATGCACCACACACCTGGATAGATTAAGGATAATAAACAGTTTTTACTATAATTTATTTGTATAAAAATCAATAAACATATAATATTATTCAGTACAGCATAATTAGCTCCTAATAAAAATATATAAAGGTAATAGATAAAATTTAACTTGACCACCTCCGGAATGATAAAGTGCCTGTGGGATAGTTTATCTGACAATAGTGTCTTTAGGATGACGGCATGAAGCGACTATATTTAGTCAGTACTCTGTAGTCGCAGATATTAGTAAAAATTGATGCTCATCCAATATTTGTAACATCCACGATCAGATGCAGGGATCAATATCAACCATTGGTTGTATGAGTGGTAGTACCTTTAATCTGCCCAGACTCTGGAACCTGCGGTAGCCAGTGGAGGATGTCTCTGGCGCGGCTCTAACTACAACCCACACGGCAATTAGCTGGCTGGCCGCCATTGATGAATCGTGAGCCGCACTCCCTGCCGCACGTGGTGTTTATGCAGGTTTTCTCTGTACGCTGCTTTCCAAAGATTATACAGGTGGAAGCCTGTCAGCGATGTAAGGCTGGGGCAGAGAGAAGGTGGCCGTCTCCAGAAGATGGTGAATAATCCGGCTGGTAGCAAATAAGGTGGTCTGGGTCCTTAGAAAAACCTTGGTGCGTTTCTCCGCTGAAAGACTATGGTGGTTTCTTCAGAAGGAATTCCTCCTAATTTGTTTTTATACCGATTAGTAGATAATCTGCCCTCCAACCTAAAAGACAACATGACTTTTTAAAATATTGAAGAATTTGTATTGACAGAGAAATATAATTTTAGGAACAATTAATGTATATCTTTCAAACCCAAACATAAAAGGAGCATATAACTTTCAGAAGTGTAAAGGTTTTAGACAAAATCAAAAATATTTTATCATTAAAAGTATTAATTTCATTGTACATAATAATTCAGTTAAAAAATGCTGAAATATTGAACTTACAAATTAAAGCATTAGCCATAAGCACTAGATATGCACTAAAAAGTGTACATGTATTCATTAATGCAGTGGCTCCCAAACTTTTTTGCATCACGGCACCCTATAGTATCAGAATCATATCCACGGCCCCCCTAGGCCAAAAGTTTCTTATTGGGAACTTAAGACAAAAATCTTAATTAAAAAAGTTATGTTTAAATGTCATCTTTAGGTTTAATTAAGTAGTGAGTAACGAGATAAGATACTGTTTATCCACATATTTTATGACGGGCAACCACAAGCACTGGTTATAGTGATCATAAATAATTTGAATTGGTCCTGGACTACTAAGTCGAGGCACCCCTGCAAGGGTCCCAAGGCACCCCCGGGTGCCACAGCACACAGTTTGGGAATCACTGCATTAATGTATAGGAAAAAAAATCAATTTATAATAATAACCTTTACATTTTGTACTTAACACAATGGTACAAATTCATTCATGATGCAGTTTAATGCTAATAATAAGTCTATACTTTTTCTTGATATTGTATATATATATAGTAATATAATAAAATACATTTGTCTGTCTTACAACACGCCAACAAATTCATAACAGCCTTAAAAATACCACTTGGTATGTCACTAGGGTTTGCGGCACAAGACCAACCTGTCACGTTACTCTAGACCTTTGGGTGGTGGCTCCTTCAAATATTATTATGAAGTAATGTTCCAACCTTCATAATTATATTATTGCAAAACCCAACGGAATCTGCTGCGCTATATAAGAAATTGTAAATAAATAAATAATTATAAAATATATGTGATAATTATCAAACTTTATTTTATTGTTCACTCATTCTATGTACAATGTAAGTTGACATTCATACTGTAAAATAATACTAGAACTTTATACACTTTTGAAAATATAAGCTTTATTGCAAACTTTTTCCATGCAGTCTCAATAAAAACAAAAAACATTTTGTACCTACGTAAAATTTAATATTATCTTTTTTGTTTTAAAATTATTTTATTGATTTTCAATTAGTATTATACATATAAAAGTAACATAAATTACATGATAAGGATAACTGATAAATTAGTAATTTTTGATTATTTGGTCGCTTAGCATGTATACATGCAGTATATGCAAAAAAAGAAAGGATAAATTACATTGTACTCAGACTAACATAAAATACACAAACATTTACATATTACTTAAACATGATTAACATTTTCCATTGGTACAATTATATTTAGCTGTACGTATGCTATTAATATTGTTTCTTCTACCAGGGTATATTACTTTCTTTTGTGTAAAAAATGTATATCTCCGTCTCCTGGTGGGTGGTGAAGATAACTAGGGGGTGCTGCTTTACTTTAATTGGATGCTACAAAAGAAACAGGTGTAGTCAGACCTGAAGGTTATTGAGCAAAAAAATAAAGAATGGATGCAGCACCTTGAGTATATAAAAAATCGATATAACCAATTTGATTGACTTTAGAATAGATTTATATCAAGAGATGATATTGATAATACATTTTAATAAAATATAAAGGGTATAAAAGCTATTTCCACTGAATATAAGATAATACACAAGTTTAAAATAAATGAATGGCAGCACAATGGAGACTGTCCGTTCTTATATATGCCTGGGAATTTCTGGGGCTGACTTGGAATAATATATTTACTGTCCACCTTTAGGGAGTAAGGGTTCTGATTGTCCTGCAGACCTTGGAATTAAACCTCTCCTTAAAGAATCAAGGAGGGTCTGGTTATAGATAGGAGTCCCTTTTATTTGTAATCCCAATAGTAGGCTTGAATCTAAGCTGAAAACCCAATGGCAAGGGTGGAATCTAAGCTGAAAACCCAATGGCAAGGGTGGAAAGCAATACGTCAGCCTGGTTCGGAATGTGTCCTGATCATGAAGTTAGTGCTGCCCAACAAAGCTCACAGACGCGTTTCACTAGAATATAGCTTTTTCAAAGGTGATGGGGTAACTGTATGGTGGCTGAGTATTTATACCCTTGTAAATGAAAGTAATCAATTACACCTGTATGGAATTAGTCAATCCAATCTTCTGTTCAAAATATAAAAACACTATAATGAGGAGGAGGAGGAGGAGGAGGAGGAGGAGGAAAATCCTTATACAATATATACATGAATCACTAAATATAAAAACAAGTATAGGAACATTTGTATTACCTTTTTCATTCTAACATAATTTGATCATAGATATTACCAAAATATTTCCTTATCTAATTACTCAGTAAGTATTTCTCTGATAGATTCTCATAAGTGTACAGTTTTCCCCTGGGGTCAAAGACATCTGCAACTTTGCGTATTTCTTTAGCTTTCAGTTTAGTTACATTTAGAAATACATGTGTCTGTAAAGTATATCAATCCAAAATATACTTCTAAAAGATCAATGTAAATAATGAACTTCTAATTTCTTACAAAATAGCTTTTTGAAATAAGAAGGCTAGAAGAGCAAGACCAATTGATGAGAACGAAACCACAATACTATCAGATTCTATAGGTTAAATGTAATTATCAAACATTGTGAGATTCATCTTAAAGATCTAAACTTAATGACATTTTTTTTAGAACGTTTGACATTATCTTATGAGAAAGTTCCCAACCTAAAAATAAATAATTTGGTATGATAGCCCTAAAGCAAAATATATTGTAGGATGTTATATTGTATTCTCTTCTATATTGTACAGTATTTAAAGTAATGTCATAGTGGTCTTTGAGGTTTAGAATAATGTCTGGGAATTACTAAATTTACATGAAAGACCATATTTAATAATTTGTGGCCAGCTGTTTATAAATGTTTTCATATGTATACAACAGAAGAGTTGATAAGGTTGAAGAAAGGTTCAACCTTAAGTAATTTAACATTTTTAATATCGTCAAATATTTTATTATGGGTTTTAATGAACTATAGTCACATGAATTGTCATTTTTTATGTATTATTCTGTTTTGGAATTTATAAATGTAATTCTACTCTGTGGTAGAGTGGGTAAACACTTTTATACTTCCTTTATTCATTTACTTTGATTAACATTTCCAATATGCTATTTCACCTATATGATGCAATCAGTATTTACGTGCAAGTGGAACCGCATTTTAAAGTATTGTAGATAATATATTTCTTCGTCACATCAGTCCTTCCCCCACTAGAACTGACAGTCTAAGTCAGTGGTTCTCAAACATTTTGAATAATAGCCAGATTATCACAATATTTCTCTCAGCACAAGCGTTGTAACTAAACATTTTGGTGCCCTGTGCTAAAAATGAAATTGGTGCACCCTCCCCCCATACCAAAGTAAGGTTATTTTTCATGCATAAAATAATTGGGGTGTGGCTTCATAGGGAAGAGGCATGGCCATATCATAGTTCCACTCCATTTTGCACCACACAGTAGTGTCCATTACTCACATTACACAGCACAGTAGTGTCTGTTATTCACATTACGCATCACATTAGTGTCCATAAATCACATTACACTACATAGTAGTGCCAATTGTGGGCAAAATAGGGGAGAAAATGGGAGAAAAATATACCAAAATTTTTTTTTTTATATATAACCAATTGGATTTACTTTACAATAGATTTATATCAAGAGATGATATTGATAATACATTTTAATAAAATATAAATGGTATAAAAACAATTTCCACTGAATATAAGATAATACACAAGTTTAAAATAAATGAATGGCAGCACAATGGAGACTGTCCATTCTAATATATGCCTGGGAATTTCTGGGGCTGACTTGGAATAATATATTTACCGTCCGCCTTTAGGGAGTAAGGGTTCTGAATGTCCTGCAGACCTTGCAATTAAACCTCTCCTTCAAGAATCAAGGAGGTTCTGGTTCTAGGTAGGAGTCCCTTTTATTTGTAATCCCAATAGTAGACTTGAAAGTAAGCTGAAAACCCAATGGCAAGGGTGGAAACAGTATGTCCATCCAGGATGGTTTGGAATGTGTCCTGATCATGAAGTTAGTGCTGCCATACAAAGCTCACTGACGCGTTTCGCTAGAATATAGCTTTTTCAAAGGTGATCGGGTAACTGTATGGTGACTGAGTATTTATACCCTTGTAAATGAAAGTAATCAATTACACCTGTATGGATTTAGTCAATCAAATCTACTGTTCAAAATATAAAAACACTATAATGAGGAGGAGGCAAATCCCTATACAATATATACATGAATCACAAAATATAAAAACGAGTATAGGAACATTCGTATTACCTTATTCATTCTAACATAATTTGATCATAGATATCACCAAAATACTTCCTTATCTAATCCTATTGGTGTAAAATTAACATGTGACCAAAGTCAGAAAGACGTTTGTCCCTTATTCTATTTCTTATTGGAGTACCATACCCACATGACACATCTCAGATGGAGGCTTGGATTTCTAACATCATATATTTGTATCTGTAAACCGCCCATAGGGGCTGGGGAATAGTCCACGCTGAGTTTTTTTCGGTCACATGACCGGATAGATCCAGCGATAGTGAGGCTTGGAACTCATTGGTCCCAATCAAGTGACCGGACGCCCAGATCCGTGATTGAATGTTAAGAGAATAGATATTACATGATCTGGTTATAGATTATGTTCACATGACCAGTCACATGACCGGGTTTACTATCAGACATACAGTAGAGAGCATAAATTTGGTATTAGTTCATTATTTCAGATACGTCACGTTAAAGACACTGATACAATCCCACTGTTATGCAGTTTAGTGTGACGGTCTTGTGACTGGACCGTGAAACAACAGATTGCAGAATTATAATTCCAGGTGAAGGCTTAATAATTTACCGCTTTCCCACTGCCAAAATTTTCTAAAAACCGGTATTTTTAAACGGTATTTAAAATGAGTCTGAGCCTTCATATTGCAGTAGATTACCATTACCCGTTTAATCCCCTGAACACGTTTCAAGGCAGAATGCAGGTGACAGCCTATCACAGGTCTGTAATCTGTTGTTTTTACTAAATACCGTTTCAGAGCCATTCTCACTGCATAAAAAACGGCTCTGAAACGTGTCGGACCCTGTTTTATAAATGTTTTGAAATACCCGTTTTCTTTAACAGGTAAATCAACTCTGGCGCTTTCCCACTAAAACGTTTTGAAGTGGGAAAAAAAGGCAATATACCGTTTAACAAGTGCGATGTGAAAGGGGTATTAGCTACTCATGCTAACTTTGTATATATTAAAATAACAAAAACAATATATTAAGAAATATGGTAAATAATAACCATCTATGTAAATCTAACTTAGAATATATATATATATATATATATATATATATATATATATATATATATAAAGGTATTAAATTGTGGTAAGGTAAGTAAATAGAGCTGTATGTTACTTTCTTTTGCAGATCATTTCCCCTTGGCTAGCTTTCAGTTTTTGTCAATATTCCTATAGGGAATTGCATTTTAGTTGTTTAATTATTGTAACCTTGTTTCAATCTGTCTTAACAAATACTCTAATTATTGAGGCTTGCTGAACTTGTGGCAATGTTTCGATGTATGGACCCCACTTCCTATAAAATTTGGTCACGCTTGTTTCTTCTACCGGAAAAGAGAAGAATCTATCCAAATAAAGTGTCTTTAATAGAAAAGAATGAACTTCTGTTACAGTGGGCACAGTTGGATGTATCTAGTGACTGAGAATTATTTTCTTTGCTGCTGTTAACAAAAGAGTTAAGAAAGGTATAATTGCCCTTTTTCCTCTACAAACCCCTGTCCAGTTCTGAAAATTTGGAGTGAGAAATGCTAATTTGTCAAGTGAAATATTTATGTGAAATGTTTACCTAATAAAATCTTGTATTTTATTCCAAAAGTGTTGTCTCTTTTTACCTGTGCAGAAGTTGTGTATAAATGTTGCTGAGCTATCTTTACATTTTGGCCATCAGCCTAGTTCGTTTCTCATGAAAGTATTTTCTTTGGGCCTCTGAAATTTATGCTCTATGAATTGTCTTCAAGTGAATGTCTTGTAATAAGCTTGAACGTAATATGATAAATCGATATTCTTAGTTATAGTTTCTTAAAGAGATAATTCAGGTATGTCAACTCACCAGAGGTCCGTAATGGATTTCTATGTTTCTTCAAATCGTGCTTTTATATGTTTGGAATAAAGGGAACATGTCTTGTAAGCGGTCGTCAGTAAAGAAGTTACTAAAGAATGAAGCATGTCCATTGTTTTCAAAGTGAGTGAATGTGTTAGTGAGAGAGTGAATATAGTGTGATATTTGCATATATGCAAATTGAAAAGAATTACTCAGTAAGTATTTCTCTGATAGATTCTCATAAGTGTACAGTTTTCCCCTGGGGTCAGAGACATCTGCAACTTTGAGTATTTCTTTAGCTTTCAGTTTAGTTACATTTAGAAATACATGTGTCTGTAAAGTATATCAATCCAAAATGTACTTCTAAAAGATTAATGTAAATAATGAATTTCTACTTTCTTACAAAATAGCCTTTTGAAATAAGTAGGCTACAGCAAGACCAATTGATGAGAACAAAACCACAATACTATCAGATTCTATAGGTTAAATGTAATTATCAAACATTGTGAGATTCATCTTAAAGATCTAAACTTAATGACATTTATTTTCGAACGTTTGACATTATCTTATGAGAAAGTTCCCAACCTAAAAATAAATAATTTGGTATGATAGCCCTAAAGCAAAATATATTGTAGGATGTTATATTGTATTCTCTTCTATATTGTACAGTATTTAAAGCAATGTCATAGTGGTCTTTGAGGTGTAGAATAATGTCAGGGAATTACTAAATTTACTTGAAACACCATATTTATTCATTGAGGAAGACTTTGTGGCAAGCTGTTTATAAATGTTTTCATATTTATACTACAGAAGAGTTGATAAGGTTGAAGAAAGCTTCAACCTTAAGTCATTTAACATTTTTAATATCGTTAAATATTTTATTATGGATTTTAATGAACTATAGTCACATGAATTATAATTTTTTTTATGTATTATTCAGTTTTGGAATTTATCAATGTATTTCTACTCTGTGGTAGAGTGGGTAAACACTTTTACTTACTCCCTTTATTAATTTACTTTGATTAACATTTCCAATATGCTATATCACCTATATGATGCAATCAGTATTTACTTGCAAGTGGAACCGCATTTTAAAGTATTGTAGATAATATATTTCTTCGTCACATCAGTCCTTCCCCCACTGCAGATGACAGTCTAAGTCAGTGGTTCTCAAAATTTTGAATAATGGCCAGATTATCACAATTTTTCTCTCAGCACAAGTGTTGTAACTAAAAATTTTGGTGCCCGGTGCTAAAAAAGAAATTGGTGCACCCCCCTCCCCCCATACCAAAGTAATTTTTGCATGCATATAATATTTGGGGTGTGGCTTTATAGGGAAGAGGCATGGCCACATAATAGTTCCAATTCATTTCGCACCACACAGTAATGTCCATTACTCACATTACACAGCACAGTAGTGTCTGTTATTCACATTACGCCACACAGTAGTGTCCATAAACCACATTATACTACACAGTAGTGCCAATTGTGGGCAAAATAGGGGAGAAAATGGGAGAAATTGGGGTTGTCTCTTGAGTGTAGATAGAGGCAGTGTAGCTTCCTGGCCAGTGGTCAAAGCAATATAGACTTTGTTCCGCCTCCAGGCAACCTACGCTGCTTGCAAAGCACACTTGGCTCACCTGTAATAGTTTATGGAATCTAAAATACAGAGACAATTGCACCAAGTTCCAATATGCAGTGTAGTAACAGAAGAAACAATGTTAAACCTGTAAAAATATATTTTTTGTTGTCCCATAGCAAGTCTTTGTCACTTAGGTGCCCATGTTTTTTGTTTTTTTTTTAATGTTTGCAAGCCCTATTTTTCTCTGTGCTTAAATTTTTTTTATTAACTTTATGGAGGTCTCTTTGTGAATGACAGAGACGGCCCCTGGGACGTTCAACTGGGTATTATACACAGATGCAGGCTCTCGCATTGCAGAAGGTTCCATCAGCCTGTATGGAGCTCCAACAACAAGTGCACAAATCATAACAAAGTCCTGTGCCATTGGCCTCCACTGCTGACAGAACCCAGAAGTCATTACCCAACAGAAGACAACAGCAGCTCCCTGATCACCTGCAATGGCCTAAGCTCTACCAGTGGCTGCAGTGAGGGAGAATATTCCAATAAAGGGCAACCTATGGGATCTCCTGTATTCAAGTGCAGACCAGGGAGAGTTCCCATACTAAGCAGGTAGACTCATGCAGGGACGGGGACAGGGGGAGCATGTGTAGAGGTAGCACACTTTCCATGCTTGGCACTGCTGCAGGTGGGGAGCGGCCCATGGAATAGAGGTCAGTGCACATTTCTTCCCCCAGTCGGCCTGAGCTGTGTATAAGGCACACTGCGTACAACCAAAAGTAATAAAGGCAATGCTACTGCACTAAAGATAAGATCATGCAAAAATATTGTAAGTTTAAACCTTTAATATTTGATTAAAATAGAAAAATATATTTTTTTATAAAGTCAATTAAATGAATGATTAATGTAAGGTGACTCATTTAGTACAGTACTTCATATCAAGATATATTCAACCATTAAGATATATTCAACCATTCAGTCCAATTCTAGCAAGCAGCGATGGGTCCATCCATCCAAGGATGAAATAGTACCATAAGCTGCATGTACAATCTTCAGAGGCTGGTCCAGTTACCAAAATTTGAATATGATGTCATATGTTTAAGAATCACTGAAGCCTCTCTCAATGGACGGACTTCTCTACTTATTAGAAGGACCGCTGCCTTGATCTTGTATTCCTCTGACTATGCTCAGTTTCTGAAATCAGTAAAACTCCTTTCCCTCCCTCAGATAACAACCTTACCACCTGCATGCTCTCCTCTATACTTCAAACTCAATGTCACTGAAGTCCCCAAATCCACCTCAAACCCACCTACATATTAATACTTTTAATTTTCAAGACCTTTCCTCTTCTCTGCAACAACTACCCTCACCAATTTCTACATTAACTTCTCGTGTGATGGCTGTATCACATCTTTACCATACTCTATAACATAGCCTTTGTGGCATTCTAATTTAACAAGATGCCCTTAAAAACTGGCAAGTAAAGTAGAACATTATATTGTACTCCAAGTAATTTCCTGACATCCCAGATTATCTACCACATTTATCATGAGGTCCTGGACACTGCCAAACAAACTTACAGTATATCCAAACTCACATCTTTGCTCTAACCCAAAACAACCTTTTGATATATTTAATTACTTCTTACCTCTCCCTCATGCAACTCACCGGCTACTACCAGTGTAAAATATCTTTCGCCTTTCTTCAAGGACAAGATTGATAAGATACAAATAATATAGTATCATCCTCACAGACTTTCTTACCTCTTACAGCTTATTGGACCCACATCAGTCAGGCTTTCTTTCCCAACATTGCATCGACAGCACTGACTATTGTTGTGAATGATCTGGTCACAGCTAATTCTAAAGACTCATTACTCACTTCTTATTCATCTAGATCTCTCTGCTGCCTTTGACCCTGTTGACCAGTCTTTGTCAACCAGTCCCTAGTTTTTCAGAACACAGCCCTTTCTTGATTCTCATCCTACCTATCTAATCACTCTTTCAATGTTCACTTCTCTGATACCACCTCCTCTTCACTACCTCTGTCCATTGGAGACCTGAGGGATCAGTCTTAGGTCCTCTGCTTTTCTCATCTTTACCACATATTTTAGCAAACTAATAAGCTCTTCTGAATTTCAGTGTCATATATATTTGGGAGATCCTCAGATCTACCCACCCTACCCTGTCTCCATTTGTATTTTTCCTTGTCACTGAATGGCGTTGTGCCATTTTATCATGGATGTCATCTCGCCACTTGACACTGAATATTTCTGAGAATAAATTATATTAAATGATAAATGATATTTCCACCAACCAATAGTAGTTCTCAATAGCGGTGGCTCCTACCTCATCAAAGGAGGGGGGCTGCTGCTGCATCTGGCCACGTTGGCAGTAAACCCCTCACACAGCCACAGCTCACCGCTGCTACCTGTCCCATTCATGATCCCAGGACCTGCACAATGCAGATGACAGATTCTGGGACAGGTGTATGTGCAGTATCACTGATGACATCGGCACGCAGCCCATAGAAGCCAAATTGGGTTGCAAGGCAAGGAGAGGATTCCCACAGGAAACCAGCTCTCTTCCTATAGCAGCTTGGACTGGCAGTTTTTTGCCGCATTGGGGAACACAATACCGCCCCTCATGCCTCACGTGATCAGACCACCCGCCCCTCTGATTGGACGGGCGGCCATCTGCGTCTCACGTGATCAGACCACCCGTCATTTTGATTGGACGGGCGACCTGTTGCCACGTGAACCACCAATGTTTACAGGAGTTGAATTGGCTATAATGTTTCCTATTGGCCAACTCAGGCGCTTATCTTTGCACAAACTTGCTAATTATTGTTATTAAACAATCGTTTTTATAGCAGACTGTTCTGACAATTCTATGTTTATGTGTTTTGGTCCTTTTGCCTTCTGTTGATCTCTATTATTAATATTATTTGTTATTTTGTATGTTAATTATGGAATACAGGTGTTTGATCTCAATCATTTATCCCATGGTATATAAACCCCTTCAATGACCAGCTCCAACAATACCATTGATAAAGTAGTAGTAGTAGTACGTTTATTTATAGGGCGCCGCAAAGTGTCCGCAGCGCCGTACATAGCAAACAAAAAAAATGACGAGGTAACGTACAGGGTGTGTTGAAAAATACAGTATAAATGGGGGTATAGCTGGTAGAACTAAAATCAGCATCAGTTCAGAAGTAGGTGTCAAAATTGTCAAGGAGACTAAAGATGAAGTAGAGGAAGGGAAGAACAGGACAGGAGCACAGGTGAGGTAAAGAGGTAGGGTGAGTACGTGAGGAAGGAGGGCCCTACTCATAAGAGTTAACATACTAAAAATAGGTGGGTGGACGAACGAAAAACAATAGGATAAGTAGGAACGGAGGGGAACGGAGGCAGGATAAGAGGATCAAAAGAGGTTAGGAGGAGGGAAAAAGCTGTATTTCCCAAACAGCAAAACGCGTTAGTGGTTTGCTCTGGACCGGACAGTTATGGTACAATATCCATCTGGACAATGCTGCACCCGTGACTATCGTTTCTACACTGTGGAACCAACTGGCTCTTTCCATCAGCCTACAACCAGTGAGCGTATTGGCCTCCCTGTTGGCCCAATTGCCTCCAATTCAGATTACAAATATACCACCTCTTTCCCATTTGGCCGTATATATCTGAGGACACAAGTGCTGCAGTCTCATCCCAAGGGATTTAAGACCTCGAGCGGCACTGGGTAAATATTAGCCCACATTGGGCATTGTAACTGCTCCAAGTTGTATGATTGGTATACCACCATCAGATCTGTATTTAAAATGGGACAGTCAGTATTCCCTAATTTATCCTGTACCAAGCAACCGATCCTGTCCAGATTCATATACCAGTGGTTAAGCTATTTATGCACCATTATTTTTAATAATTTTTATTGTCAGTGATTTATGTATATATGTTTTTTAATGTTGATATTAAATCCATAAATCTTTCATCAAACAAGCGCCACTTTTTTTTGTAACTCTGTATTTTGCTATTGGGATTAACAACCCCATTTTTAGTGGCAGCTATTATCGGGTCACCTCTGGTGGCGCCTACTTGAGCTAATTTGGCAGTCTCAATCCCCCTTGGTTTTTAATTCTGTGGGAGCCCTGACAGGCTCAGCGCTGCATCTGATTAAAAACCCTCCCATGATAAGGCTGCTGCTGCTGTCCTCCATGGGCCTGAGAAGCATGCAATGAGCTCCACCAATCAGAGCTCAGCACAAGCCTCTCATCCTCTGATCTCTTGTGCAAAGTCTCATGGGACTTAGTCAACTCCCAGTAATGCACTGCACACTTGTGCAGTCAGTGGGCCTCAGCTCCCGATGCTCAGCACCATTAATCATTGTCACATTGGCAGATAGGTGAAGCTGCAGCACTACCCCACTCCCATGCACAAAACCATTAGCTAAAAAAAGATATATATTTTTTAAATATACGCCAACCACAGGGAGCACCTAGATAGAGTGGGGCCCAGGGGTACTGACCCCCTGTGGCCCCCCTATAAATCTAAACCTGACTTGGGGCATTATGGTTAGGGGGTTAAGCCGTGGGAAGGCAGAGTTAGTTTTAGGTACTAACGGGGGAGGGTTAGTGTTAGAGGGTCACTAGATCAACCACAGGAAGGACGACATTCATTAGATTGACCACTGACGGTTTCAGGTTGACAGGGTCAATAGGTCGACACAAGCTTGAGGTCGACATTGGGAAGGTCGATGGTGAAAAAGTTGACATGGGGTTTTCACTCATATTTTTTGAGCCAACATATGCCGACAGGCAGTATTTTATGCCTTATCATCCACTAGGGTGTGGAGGGAGAATAGAAGTGTGTCCAGCGTAGCACAGTGAGCCATGTGAGGGGAAGCAGTGCACAGATCTGGTGTTCATGTTGACTGTGTCGACATTTGGGACAATAAATCTGAAAAACTGATGTCGACTTTTTGATTGTTGAACTTCCCTATGTCAACCTAATCTGTCAACCGAAAGCCATGTCAACCTTTTGAGAGTGTTGACCTAAGGCCTGTTGAACTTTAATGGTTGACCTAATTAATGTTAACCTTCCAGGCTGGAGCAGGTGTACACAGGCAGGCTGATGCCTGCTAGGGGCTGGGGAGCTGACATCACATGACATTACCGGCCGCCCCGTCACTTCTCACTGACTTTTATATCCAAAGGGGAGAGAAATCATTGGATGTTCAATTTCTGTCCCCTTCTAGTGAGGGGATGAGGACGGTGAGGGAGGGGCAATCGGTGCTGACCTAGGCACCAAGTATATTCAGCCTAGGGGCCTGGTTTGAATCAGGCCCTAAGTGACATGTTCTTGTTATTAGCACTGGCCATAGATTCTCTGATAAAGTCTATATTATTGCTGCCTATCTATATAGGCCCTTATTCAGATCTGATCGCAGTACAAATTTGTTCTCAAAATGGGCAAAACCATGTGCACTGCAGGTGGGGCAGATGTAACATGTGCAGAGAGAGTTACATTTGGGTGGGGTGTGTTGAAATTGAAATCTAAATTGCAGTGTAAAAATAATGCAGTCAGTATTTACCCTGCACAGAAACAAAATAACTCACACAACTCTAACTCTCTCTGAACAGGTTACATCTGCCCCACCTGCAGTGCACATGGTTTTGCCCATTTTGAGAACAAATTTCTACTGCAATCAGATCTGAATAAGGGCCTATATAGCCAGGGCTTATTCCCACTCCCAGAGTATTCCCAGAGAGAACCTACAAATGGTTAATGTGTGTCAGGTAATGATACTGAGTAAGGGGCGGAGCCAGGGCTCAGGTGTATCCCAAGGCAGGTGTGGCCAGAGCTTAGGGAATTAATCTATTTGCTGGGAGAAATCAGGTGATCAGTGGGAGGGGGGGAAGAGAGGGTATAAAGCCAGTGGGGAGGAGAGGGTGCAGCTGTTTGTTTGGTGTGAGGGGGAATCAGGGTCTGTGTGAGGGGAATGAGCAGTGATCTGATGTAGTGATAAGAAATGTGTTCAGGGGGAAGCTGTGATATTGGGAATGTTAGTAGGACCTGGCATCACTGGGGCTTAAACAGTGACTGCAGGGAAATCTTATACAGCCTGTAGCCTGCCATATTGTCTGATATACAGAGGTGTGAGACCCTTATGAGAGACCAGCACAGTATATATTAATGTGAGTCTGGGGGGGTCATGCAGAGACCCTGTACTGGGAAATGTTGATTAGTAATGGGGTAACTACTAGTTCAGGTCACCTGCCCCTGTCACCTGTCCTACTCTGATTGCTGGGATTTACATGCTGAACGTTCCCTATTAGTATGACTACCTCTGTATAAGTATTGTAGGTTTTTATTATGTGTGGAAGGTCCAGCACAGAGAGATCCAATATGTTTCCTGTAGTTTACAGTCCACTCTGATTGCTGGGGTAGTACCTGGGGCAGCAGCAACCTGTAGTACCTGGGGCAGCAGCAACCTGTAGTACCTGGGGCAGCAGCAACCTGTAGTACCTGGGGCAGCAGCAACCTGTAGTACCTGGGGCAGCAGCAACCTGTAGTACCTGGGGCAGCAGCAACCTGTAGTACCTGGGGCAGCAGCAACCTGTAGTACCTGGGGCAGCAGCAACCTGTAGTATCTGGGGCAGCAGCAACCTGTAGTATCTGGGGCAGCAGCAAGGCCAGCAGCAACCTGTAGTATCTGGGCTCTTTGTGATTCCAGTTACCTACCACCCCATCCTGATTGCAGAGTATGACCTTGTGCCAACATCGGAGTTGTGAAAAACATCCACTAAAAATGCCAGAGTTGCTCATATTTGATATAAAAATTATAATAAAAAGGTGTTAAATTGTATTACCTATGTAAGGTAACATTACAGGTCATGATTAATAAAAATGTTTGATCAATTTTTACACTGATTTTGACAAATTCACTTGACACAAGTATGTAACATTGTATTAGTGCTCTGTGTGTAACATTGTATCAGTGCTCTCTGGAAATGACCCAACACAGATGAGTGTCACAGCTGGGTGTCCTGGTCTCCTGGGATGAGGGCCTGGGAAGTCGGGGAAATAGTTCTGCACTAGAACAGAGCGTTTCAGGTCACATATTCCTTATTATACTGTAACAAATCAATCTGTACTTCTAGTCTACAAGCCACGGCCCCTGTGGGACACACTGTTGGCCTGTCAGTAACACTGCAGTGGGCAGACTGTGGTCCCTGTAGGACACCCTGTGGCCCTGTCAGTAACACTGCAGTGAGCAGACTGTGGTCCCTGTAGCACACATTGTGGCCCTGTCAGTATTACTGTTGTATATCATTGCTGGGCAGTAATTTTCCTTTGCACTGCTCTCCTGGTGCTGTCTGTGCACTTTGGGGTATTTCCTAGGGCAGTGGTTCCCATACTTTTTAAATCGCAGCACCCTACAGTATCACAATATTTTTCATGGCACCCCTAGGCCAAAAGTCTGTTACTGAGAAATTCAGAAAAAAATATTAAATTTAATAAGTACAGATGTAGCGCCGCTCATCCAGCCTACCCATGGTGGTTCTACCGCCCACCATGGCGGCACTCGGCGCATGGCATCGCAAAACATTTTAACAGCTTGACGATTGCCGGATGAGTGCAAAACCAGTGATCATCCACCAGGTGTCACTATTTGAAATCTTCACTGCATATGCGTGAAATGTATGCTGCGGTGTGTGCATGAAGTGACTACAGTATTAAAAAGCTCTGTAGCGCAGAACTACTTTGCTACTACTGTACTGTCCAGTAAGCTACTGTACTGTAGAGACAGCTCTTACCAGGTGTGTGGGCTAGTGGATGAGCGCGCATGTTGTACATTAAAATACAGTATGCCTGAGTTTGATTATTAAAGGGAACTTATTTTCCAACACAAAACTCCTGCCTCACTATTAACCTTTCTGTGCGTCTGCATGGGCACGGATGCTAATGCATTTCATTGTTTTGGTCAAAAGGCGCTAGATGCATCTGAGAGGGAAGTCAGGCCGCTCTTGTCAAGTGTTGTACAGTAGTGGATAAGCTGCCACTCTGCAGCCTGAGTTTGATTCATAAAGGGATTTTTTTTTTTAACACCGCTATAGTACAGTAGGTCACAAAAAAAAAAAAATATTGCCTCCCTATAAAGATTTACGTGCGTCTGCACAGGCAGGAACAGCTTTTATTGCATTGTACTGTTACAGTTACAGCTATAAGTGATATCTCTAAGTATAATGGTGATAGATAAAAGCTCCTCCCTAAGTTCTTGGATGCAAAAACACGGTCTTTAGCCTCTCTATACAGTATTTCCTATATGCGGTACTCTGTAGTAATGAGCTACAGCAGGTGGACAATGGGAGGGGACCCTAACTACGGATACTTGCCGCTTCCCTTACTGATGTCGTACAAACTAAAACTTAGTCTACTCTGTAAGCCAAGAGTCTCCTCTTTCATATACCAGTCTCAAGTCTCTAGGCCACATAGAACCAGAGATATCAGGGTGCAAAATAGACACAATTTCCCCCCTTTGACTAGAATGGACCCGTTATTCCAAACCCACCATGGGTTCTGATAATTGCAGTTACCCTTTCCGGGGGTCTCAGAAACTTGGGGTTCATTTCTTATGGTAGATAAACGTCTCCTCTGCCATACGAATCCAGTTCTGAGCCAAGTGGGCCACCAAAACCAGAGAAATTAAGTTTTAAGCTCATTTATTATATATTGTAAGCTCCACTGGGGCAGGGACTGATGTGAATGATCAAATATTCTCTGTACAGCGCTGCGGAATATGTACAGTATGCGCTACAATATATAAGAAACTGCTAATAAATACATTTTAATTTATCCATATAGCACTAGTATAGTCAGGTTCCGTTATCTGTATGCCAAATAGATTAAGTGCAATTAAGCTTTAATGCACTGTGCTCTGATTACACGGTCAATACCTCCTGATGAGTTAGGAGAGGGCTGATTTCATGAAAGCCTCTACACATTCTTATTGCCCACTCAGCACATAAGGTTAGCGCTGGGACACTTAAATGGTTAAATAGTATTCATTGACAAAATTATCACAGTACACACACAACGATTATACTAGCACACAGCAGAAGTACAGTTGTACAGTACAGCTGGAGCCACAGCGATGTTCACGGGGATGAGACACACGAGCGTCTCATACTGTAGTATACTATGTAAGCGCTCTCCGCTCGGCGAGTGTCGATACCATTCCATCGGTATAGTAAATATCAATCCGCCGCTAGATTGGTGGAGCATAAGCCACCCAGAGGTGGCGACTTGTATTGCAAGGTGAGCATTCACGCCCCTTGGCAGATAGGAGCGCAAGAAGAAGAGAGGATAGCCAAAACCTCTGCGATGGCGCACTGGCGGCAAGGATGAGAGGCGCTCCATCTGTGTGTGTACATATCAACAAACATCCCGCTCGGTGACATCACACTGTACTATGCAGCAGACATTATGTATCAGTAGTAGTAGTAGTACGTTTATTTATAGGGCGCCGCAAAGTGTCCGCAGCGCCGTACATAGCAAACAAAAAAAAAAAAAAAATGACGAGGTAACGTACAGGGTGTGTTGAAAAATACAGTATAAATGGGGGTATAGCTGGTAGAACTAAAGTCAGCATCAGTTCAGAAGTAGGTGTCAAAATTGTCAAGGAGACTAAAGATGAAGTAGAGGAAGGGAAGAACAGGACAGGAGCACAGGTGAGGTAAAGAGGTAGGGTGAGTACGTGAGGAAGGAGGGCCCTACTCATAAGAGTTAACATACTAAAAATAGGTGGGTGGACGAACGAAAAACAATAGGATAAGTAGGAACGGAGGGGAACGGAGGCAGGATAAGAGGATCAAAAGAGGTTAGGAGGAGGGATAGGCTAGTCGAAAAAAGTGGGTTTTGAGGGAGCGCTTGAAGGAGGTAAGGGAATCAGAAAGCCTGATGGGTGGCGGGAGGTTGTTCCAGTGCAGGGGGGCAGCGCGAGAGAAGTCTTGGACACGGGAGTGGGAGGAGGTGATTAGGTGAGAGGTCAGTCGGCGGTCAGCGATGGAGCGAAGAGGACGGGAGGGAGTGTGGATAGAGATCAGTGAAGAGAGGTAAGGAGCGGTGGAGGAGGAGAGAGCTTTGTAGGTGGTGGTGAGGAGTTTAAAGAGAACTCGGAAAGGAATGGGGAGCCAGTGAAGAGATAGACAGAGGGGGGAGGCGGAGGTAGAGCGGCGGGAGAGGAAGATGAGCCTAGCAGCAGCGTTAAGAATGGATTGGAGAGGTGCGAGGCGGGTGAGAGGTAGCCCGGAGAGAAGGATGTTGCAGTAGTCAAGGCGGGAGATGACAAGAGAGTGAATGAGAATTTTGGTCGCGTCAGTGGAGAGGAATGGTCTGATGCGTGAGATGTTGCGTAGGTGAAAGCGGCAAGACTGTGAGAGAGCACGAATGTGGGGGGTGAAAGAGAGGGAGGAGTCAATGATGACACCGAGGCAGCGCGTTTGGTCGGTGGAGGTGATCTCGGTTTCACCAATACTGATGGAGATAGTGGGAGAAGAGGGGATGTTCGGGGGATGGAAGATTAGAAGTTCAGTTTTAGCCATGTTTAGCTTCAGGAAGCGTTGGGTCATCCAGGCTGAGATGGCTGTGAGGCATTCAGAGACCTTGGACAGGAGTGATGGGGAAAGGTCGGGGGAAGAGAGATAGATTAGGGTATCATCAGCATAAAGGTGGTAATGAAAACCATAGGAGCTGATGAGAGTGCCCAGAGAGGTGGTGTAGAGAGAGAAGAGGAGAGGGCCAAGAACAGACCCTTGGGGAACACCGACTGGCTGCGGGGTAGTAGGAGAGGAGGAGCTCGGAGTGGAGACGGAGAAGGAGCGATCGGAGAGGTATGAGGTGAACCAGGAGAATACCGTGCCAGTGATGCCAAAGGAGCGGAGTGTGTTGAGCAGGAGAGGGTGGTCAACAGTGTCAAAGGCAGCTGACAGATCAAGCTGGATGAGGATAGAGAAGAGGCCTTTGGATTTAGCCGATATTAGATCGTTAGTGACTTTGGTCAGGGCAGTTTCAGTGGAATGTAAAGGGCGGAACCCGGATTGGAGTAGTGTGGTCACTGTGTATACACACCTACAGACAGCCGCTCAGTGACATCACACTGTACTATGCAGCAGACATTATGTATCAGTAGTGTGGTCACTGTGTACACACCTACAGACAGCCGCTCAGTGACATCACACTGTACTATACACCAGGCATTAGGTAATAGGAGTGTAGTCAATGTGTACACACCTACAGGCAGCCGCTCAGTGAACTCACTGTACTAGACATTATGTATCAGTAGTGCGGTCACTGTGTACATACTTACAGACAGCCGCTCAGTGACATCACACTGTACTATACACCAGACATTATGTATCAGTAGTGAGGACACTGTGTACACACCTACACACAGCCGCTCAGTGACATCACACTGTACTATGCACCATACATTATGTAGCAGGAGTGTGGTCACTGTGTACACACCTACAGACAGCCGCTCAGTGATGTCACACTGTACTATGCACCAGACATTATGTATAGTGTGGTCACTGTGTACACACCTACAGACAGCCGCTCAGTGACGTCACACTGTACTATGCACAGACATTATGTATCAGTAGTGCAGTCACTGTGTACACACCTACAGACAGCCACTCAGAGACATCACACTGTACTATGCACCAGACATTATGTATAGTGTGGTCACACCTACAGACAGCCGCTCAGTGACATCACACTGTACTATACACCACACATTATGTATCAGTAGTGAGGTCACTGTGTACTCACCTACAGACAGCCACTCAGTGATGTCACACTGTACTATGCAGCAGACATTATGTAGCAGGAGTGCGGTCACTGTGTACACACCTACAGACAGCCTCTCAGTGACATCACACTGTACTATACACCAGACATTATGTATCAGTAGTGAGGTCACTGTGTACACACCTACACACAGCCGCTCAGTGAAATCACACTGTACTATGCACCAGACATTATGTATCAGTAGTGTGGTCACTGTGTACTCACCTACAGACAGCCACTCAGTGATGTCACACTGTACTATGCAGCAGACATTACGTAGCAGGAGTGTGGTCACTGTGTACACACCTACAGACGGCCGCACAGTGACATCACACTGTACTATGCACCAGACATTATGTATCAGTAGTGTGGTCACTGTGTACAGACCTACACACAGCCGCTTAGTGACATCACATTGTACTTTGCATCAGACATTATGTATCAGTAGTGTGATCACTGTGTACACACCTACAGACCGCTACTCAGTGACATCACACTGTACTATGCAGCAGACATTATGTAGCAGGAGTGCGGTCACTGTGTACACACCTACACACAGACGCTCAGTGAAATCACACTGTACTATGCACCAGACATTATGTATCAGTAGTGTGGTCACTGTGTACTCACCTACAGACAGTCACTCAGTGATGTCACACTGTACTATGCAGCAGACATTATGTAGCAGGAGTGCGGTCACTGTGTACACACCTACAGACATCCACTCAGTGATGTCACACTGTACTATGCAGCAGACATTATGTATCAGTAGTGTGGTCACTTTGTACACACCTACAGACAGCCGCTCAGTGACGTCACACTGTACTATGCACAGACATTATGTATCTGTAGTGCGGTCACTGTGTACACACCTACAGACATCCACTCAGAGACATCACACTGTACTATGCACCAGACATTATGTATAGTGTGGTCACTGTGTACACACCTACAGACAGCCGCTCCGTGACATCACACTGTACTATGCACCATACATTATGTATCAGGAGTGTGGTCACTGTGTAAACACCTACAGACCGCTACTCAGTGACATCACACTGTACTATGCAGCAGACATTACGTAGCAGGAGTGTGGTCACTGTGTACACACCTACAGACGGACGCTCAGTGACATCACACTGTACTATGCACCAGACATTATGTATCAGTAGTGTGGTCACTGTGTACAGACCTACACACAGCCGCTCAGTGACATCACATTGTACTTTGCATCAGACATTATGTATCAGTAGTGTGGTCACTTTGTACACACCTACAGACAGCCGCTCAGTGACGTCACACTGTACTATGCACAGACATTATGTATCTGTAGTGCGGTCACTGTGTACACACCTACAGACATCCACTCAGAGACATCACACTGTACTATGCACCAGACATTATGTATAGTGTGGTCACTGTGTACACACCTACAGACAGCCGCTCAGTGACATCACACTGTACTATGCAGCAGACATTACGTAGCAGGAGTATGGTCACTGTGTGCACACCTACAGACAGCCGCTCAGTGGCGTCACACTGTACTATACACCAGACATTATGTATCAGTAATGTGGTCACTGTGTACATACCCACAGACGGCTGCTCAGTGACATCACACTGTACTATGCACCATACATTATGTATCAGTAGTGAGGTCACTGTGTACATACCTACAGACATCCACTCGGTGACATCACACTGTACTATGCACCAGACATTTTGTATCAGTAGTGTGGTCACTGTGTACACACCTACAGACCGCTACTCAGTGACATCACACTGTACTATGCAGCAGACATTATGTAGCAGGAGTGCGTTTACTGTGTACACACCTACAGACAGCCGCTCAGTGACGTCACACTGTACTATGCACCAGACATTATGTATCAGTAGTGTGGTCACTTTGTACACACCTACAGACATCCACTCAGAGACATCACACTGTACTATGCACCAGACATTATGTATAGTGTGGTCACTGTGTACACACCTACAGACAGACGCTCAGTGACATCACACTGTACTATGCAGCAGACATTACGTAGCAGGAGTGTGGTCACTGTGTACACACCTACAGACGGACGCTCAGTGACATCACACTACTATGCATCAGACATTAAGTATCAGTAGTGTGATCACTGTGTACACACCCGCTCAGTGACATCACACTGTACTATGCAGCAGACAATATGGGGGAAATTTACTAAAGGAAATTTGTAAAAAAAAGGTGCATTTGTATCCAGAAATACACTTATTTTTGACATTTACTATCCCGAAAATACGGCAATTCGTATTGATGTGCTATCAATACGAATACAAATTGCTGTATTTTTGGGATAGTAAATGTCAAAAATAGGTGTATTTCTGGATACAAATACACCGATTTTTTACAAATGTCCTTTAGTAAATTTCCCCCTATGTATCAGTAGTGTGGTCACTGTGTACACACCGGATCCGATATGATATCCCGGCGGTCGGGATCCCGGCGGTCGGAATCCCGACACTGGAATCCCGACCGCCGAAATCCCGACAAGGGGGGGACATGGATCGCCCCCCCTTGCGGGCTCGCTGCGCTCGCCACGCAGCGGGCCCGGTGCCTCGCTACGCTCGGCACGCTATTATATTCTCCCTCTATGGGTGTCGTGGACACCCACGGAGGGAGAAAGTTTCGGGATTTCGGCGGTCGGGATTCCAGTGTCGGGATTCCGACCGCCGGGATCCCGACCGCCGGGAAATTAACCGCATCCCTACACACCTACAGACCGCTACTAAGTGACATCACACTGTACTTTGCAGCAGACATTATGTAGCAGGAGTGCGGTCACTGTGTACACACCTACAGACAGCCGCTCAGTGACATCACACTGTACTATGCACCATACATTATGTAGCAGGAGTGTGGTCACTGTGTACACACCTACAGACAGCCGCTCAGTGACATCACACTGTACTATGCACCAGACATTATGTATAGTGTGGTCACTGTGTACACACCTACAGACAGCCGCTCAGTGACATCACACTGTACTATGCAGCAGACATTATGTAGCAGGAGTGCGGTCACTGTGTACACACCTACAGACAGCCGCTCAGTGACATCACACTGTACTATGCACCAGACATTATGTAGCAGGAGTGTGGTCACTGTGTACACACCTACAGACGGACGCTCAGTGACATCACACTATACTATGCACCAGACATTATGTATCAGTAGTGTGGTCACTGTGTACAGACCTACACACAGCCGCTCAGTGATATCACACTGTACTATGCACCAGACATTATGTATAGTGTGGTCACTGTGTACACACCTACAGACATCCGCTCAGTGACATCACACTGTACTATGCAGGTGACATTATGTAGCAGGAGTGCGGTCACTGTGTACACACCTACAGACAGCCGCTCAGTGACATCACACTGTACTATGCACCAGACATTATGTATCAGTAGTGTGTTCACTGTGTACACACCTACAGACAGCCACTAAGAGACATCACACTGTACTATGCACCAGACATTATGTATAGTGTGGTCACTGTGTACACACCTACAGACAGCCACTAAGAGACATCACACTGTACTATGCACCAGACATTATGTATAGTGTGGTCACTGTGTACACACCTACAGACATCCGCTCAGTGACATCACACTGTACTATGCAGGTGACATTATGTAGCAGGAGTGCGGTCACTGTGTACACACCTACAGACAGCCGCTCATTGACATCACACTGTACTATGCACCAGACATTATGTATCAGTAGTGTGTTCACTGTGTACACACCTACAGACAGCCACTCAGAGACATCACACTGTACTATGCACCAGACATTATGTATAGTGTGGTCACTGTGTACACACCTGCAGACATCCGCTCAGTGACATCACACTGTACTATGCAGGTGACATTATGTAGCAGGAGTGCGGTCACTGTGTACACACCTACAGACAGCCGCTCAGTGACATCACACTGTACTATGCACCATACATTATGTATCAGTAGTGTGGTCACTGTGTACAGACCTACACACAGCCGCTCAGTGACATCACATTGTACTTTGCATCAGACATTATGTATCAGGAGTGTGGTCGCTGTGTACACACCTACAGACAGCCGCTCATTGACATCACACTGTACTATGCACCAGACATTATGTATCAGTAATGTGGTCACTGTGTACATACCCACAGACGGCTGCTCAGTGACATCACACTGTACTATGCACCAGACATTATGTATCAGTAGTGTGGTCACTTTGTACACACCTACAGACATCCACTCAGAGACATCACACTGTACTATGCACCAGACATTATGTATAGTGTGGTCACTGTGTACACACCTACAGACAGACGCTCAGTGACATCACACTGTACTATGCAGCAGACATTACGTAGCAGGAGTGTGGTCACTGTGTACGCACCTACAGACGGACGCTCAGTGACATCACACTACTATGCATCAGACATTAAGTATCAGTAGTGTGATCACTGTGTACACACCCGCTCAGTGACATCACACTGTACTATGCAGCAGACAATATGGGGGAAATTTACTAAAGGAAATTTGTAAAAAAAAGGTGCATTTGTATCCAGAAATACACTTATTTTTGACATTTACTATCCCGAAAATACGGCAATTCGTATTGATGTGCTATCAATACGAATACAAATTGCTGTATTTTTGGGATAGTAAATGTCAAAAATAGGTGTATTTCTGGATACAAATACACCGATTTTTTACAAATGTCCTTTAGTAAATTTCCCCCTATGTATCAGTAGTGTGGTCACTGTGTACACACCTACAGACCGCTACTAAGTGACATCACACTGTACTTTGCAGCAGACATTATGTAGCAGGAGTGCGGTCACTGTGTACACACCTACAGACAGCCGCTCAGTGACATCACACTGTACTATGCACCATACATTATGTAGCAGGAGTGTGGTCACTGTGTACACACCTACAGACAGCCGCTCAGTGACATCACACTGTACTATGCACCAGACATTATGTATAGTGTGGTCACTGTGTACACACCTACAGACAGCCGCTCAGTGACATCACACTGTACTATGCAGCAGACATTATGTAGCAGGAGTGCGGTCACTGTGTACACACCTACAGACAGCCGCTCAGTGACATCACACTGTACTATGCACCAGACATTATGTAGCAGGAGTGTGGTCACTGTGTACACACCTACAGACGGACGCTCAGTGACATCACACTATACTATGCACCAGACATTATGTATCAGTAGTGTGGTCACTGTGTACACACCTACAGACAGCCACTCAGAGACATCACACTGTACTATGCACCAGACATTATGTATAGTGTGGTCACTGTGTACACACCTACAGACATCCGCTCAGTGACATCACACTGTACTATGCAGGTGACATTATGTAGCAGGAGTGCGGTCACTGTGTACACACCTACAGACAGCCGCTCATTGACATCACACTGTACTATGCACCAGACATTATGTATCAGTAGTGTGTTCACTGTGTACACACCTACAGACAGCCACTCAGAGACATCACACTGTACTATGCACCAGACATTATGTATAGTGTGGTCACTGTGTACACACCTACAGACATCCGCTCAGTGACATCACACTGTACTATGCAGGTGACATTATGTAGCAGGAGTGCGGTCACTGTGTACACACCTACAGACAGCCGCTCATTGACATCACACTGTACTATGCACCAGACATTATGTATCAGTAGTGTGTTCACTGTGTACACACCTACAGACAGCCACTCAGAGACATCACACTGTACTATGCACCAGACATTATGTATAGTGTGGTCACTGTGTACACACCTACAGACATCCGCTCAGTGACATCACACTGTACTATGCAGGTGACATTATGTAGCAGGAGTGCGGTCACTGTGTACACACCTACAGACAGCCGCTCAGTGACACACTGTACTATGCACCAGACATTATGTATCAGTAGTGTGGTCACTGTGTACAGACCTACACACAGCCGCTCAGTGACATCACATTGTACTTTGCATCAGACATTATGTATCAGGAGTGTGGTCGCTGTGTACACACCTACAGACAGCCGCTCATTGACATCACACTGTACTATGCACCAGACATTATGTATCAGTAGTGTGATCACTGTGTACACACCTACAGACAGCCGCTCAGTGACATCACACTACTATGCAGCAGACATTATGTATCAGTAGTGTGGTCACTGTGTACACACCTACAGACCGCTACTCAGTGACATCACACTGTACTATGCACCAGACATTATGTATCAGTAGTGTGGTCACTGTGTACAGACCTACACACAGCCGCTCAGTGACATCACATTGTACTTTGCATCAGACATTATGTATAGTGTGGTCACTGTGTACACACCTACAGACAGCCGCTCAGTGACATCACACTGTACTATGCAGCAGACATTATGTAGCAGGAGTGCGGTCACTGTGTACACACCTACAGACAGCCGCTCAGTGACATCACACTGTACTATGCACCATACATTATGTAGCAGGAGTGTGGTCACTGTGTACACACCTACAGACGGACGCTCAGTGACATCACACTATACTATGCACCAGACATTATGTATCAGTAGTGTGGTCACTGTGTACAGACCTACACACAGCCGCTCAGTGACATCACATTGTACTTTGCATCAGACATTATGTATTAGGAGTGTGGTCGCTGTGTACACACCTACAGACAGCCGCTCATTGACATCACACTGTACTATGCACCAGACATTATGTATCAGTAGTGTGTTCACTGTGTACACACCTACAGACAGCCACTCAGAGACATCACACTGTACTATGCACCAGACATTATGTATAGTGTGGTCACTGTGTACACACCTACAGACATCCGCTCAGTGACATCACACTGTACTATGCAGGTGACATTATGTAGCAGGAGTGCGGTCACTGTGTACACACCTACAGACAGCCGCTCAGTGACATCACACTGTACTATGCACCAGACATTATGTATCAGTAGTGTGGTCACTGTGTACAGACCTACACACAGCCGCTCAGTGACATCACATTGTACTTTGCATCAGACATTATGTATCAGGAGTGTGGTCGCTGTGTACACACCTACAGACAGCCGCTCATTGACATCACACTGTACTATGCACCAGACATTATGTATCAGTAGTGTGATCACTGTGTACACACCTACAGACCGCTACTCAGTGACATCACACTGTACTATGCACCAGACATTATGTATAGTGTGGTCACTGTGTACACACCTACAGACAGCCGCTCAGTGATGTCACACTGTACTATGCACCAGACATTACTGTATGTATCAGGAGTGCGGTCACTGTGTGCACACCTACAGACAGCCGCTCAGTGGCGTCACACTGTACTATACACCAGACATTATGTATCAGTAATGTGGTCACTGTGTACATACCCACAGACGGCTGCTCAGTGACATCACACTGTACTATGCACCATACATTATGTATCAGTAGTGAGGTCACTGTGTACATACCTACAGACATCCACTCGGTGACATCACACTGTACTATGCACCATACATTATGTATCAGTAGTGTGGTCACTGTGTACACACCTACAGACAGCCGCTCAGTGATGTCACACTGTACTATGCACCAGACATTATGTATCAGTAGTGTGGTCGCTGTATACACACCTACAGACGGCCGCTCAGTGACATAACACTGTACTATGCACCAGACATTATGTATCAGTAGTGTGGTCGCTGTGTACACACCTACAGACAGCCGCTCAGTGACATCACACTCTACTATGCACCAGACGTTATGTATTAGGAGTGTGGTCACTGTGTACACACCTACAGACAAACACTCAGTGATGTCACACTGTACTATGCACCAGACATTATGTATCAGGAGGGTGGTCGCTGTGTACACACCTACAGACAGACACTCAGTGACGTCACACGGTACTATGCAATAAAGCTGACTTGGTGGAATTACCCTCTGTTCATTAAAAAATTAGTGAGGAACAAATTGAGAATGGGTTAACTTAACTGGACTAATGACTACATTAGATTAAAATAATTTAATATACGTGTGTGTGTGTGTATGTATATCTATATATCTAGAACAAAAAGAAAGGGCGCTCCATAGTGCAGTTATCACAAGTAAAAAGGGTTTTTATTTTTAAGAACAATCCACCACAAATGGTCCGGGTAACGTACCAAGAATGGCGGTCTAACACACCGCAGAAATATTCGCATAAGAAATGGTGTAAAAACACCTTGTTACCACTGTTGGAGTGGTCACTCATGCCTGGGCTCCACAGTCTGTCACGCTAGGCCACACCGCTACGCGTTTCATCTCCTGGACTTCGTCAGAGGGCTGTTGGATACAGGACGCCTTTTGGTGCCGCACGGAGCAGCCGATTTTCTACAAACTGAGTGCAATATAACAAAGATGGACAAAGTATCTCTCTATAAGACCATAGACTGTGTCTCTAAAGGACTCCTTCAACCCAGGTTGTTGACCGGTGTTTGGAAAGGACTCTCCATACATATGTAGATATATTTATACATTTAACCATTTGCGCACTTTGTTTTTTTTTTCTTGTTTATATATATATATATATATATTCTCAATCAATCCGGCACTCCCAGTGACCCAAAGATACACTCCCGTGCCTTCACGGACGTGGATACATATACAATGCTGAAGTGCGTCACTCGGTCAAATAGATATCGGCAACAATTCAGTTTATTGTCAAAACTGTTTTCAAACTAACAAGTGTCTTACCTATATACCTGTCCCTGCTGATGCTCCAGATGCCGAGACCCGCCGCCAGAGTGCTCCGCCCCTCAGACGTTACTCCGGCTGCCCAGCGTCTAGCGTTGTGTTCCTGTTTCCAGGCAACGCAGACGCTTTGCGCAAATCAGGACAAACAAGAAATCACAGTGAAAAACATATAATATATTAAAGGACAACCGGAATACTAGAATGCATAACATTATTACAAATACGGAGCCTGATACCAGTATAATCACATGTAATTACAGGAAATAATTTGCTTATTTAACCCCTTAGGATATATGGTATTTACGGCTTTTGCATTGAATAAGCTTGAGGGACCGGTTACCCCCTCTAATAGAGAAAGGAATCTGATACCTCAAGCTGTTTAAGGGGTGTTTGAGGAGGGCAAAATGGCGAGCGACTGGTTGGTCGCTTGTGCCTGTGGTAAAGCCTGGCGTATAGAAGCTCTATAGGCTGTTATTCTGCCTTTGAATTTTTGCTCTGTCTTGCCCATATATGAAAGTCCACATGGGCAAAGAATTTGATACATCACAAACGTGGAGTTACAATTAAATTGGTGGCGGATTTTGAAAGTAAAGCCTGTGTGGGATTGTTGAAATGTGTCACCTACCAGCATAAACTGACAGGCTACACATCCACATCGACTACAACCTAACCTTGTGGGAGGAAGAAAGGATTGAAATTCTCTCTTGGTCTTTAGTTTAACTATATCTGTTTTGACCAACCATGATCGGAGTTTCCGGCCTCTTGAATAACAAGCCATGATCCTTGAGGATTGGAGTCACAACTTGGGGTCTAAACTGATTATCGCCCGGTGTTTTTTTACATTTTTCTGAACGAGCCCTGATTGGGTGTGGTATTTACCCACAGGATAATGGAAGCCTCTTGCTTCTCTTTATTTGAAGATGTTAATTTGTTTCTATCTAGTAACATTACTTTTGCTTTATCCTCTTGCAGTGAGGTTTGAGGGTACCCACGATCAATTAATCTATTAATGAGGACGTCAATTTGGCTAGCTGCCATAACAGTATTACTGTTGATACATCTTATCCGCACCATTTGGGAAAAGGGGAGCCCTCGTATTAGGGCTGGCGGATGGCAACTGTTGGCATGTAGTAACAGATTGCGATCTGTGGTGTTTAAGCTTCGGTCCATAATAGTTACTTTAACATCCAAGAAGTTCATTTCTCCCTGGTGCTTATAACGAGTACACGCTATAGGGCCATTCTTGTTGTGATATTCACTAAGAAGTTGATTAAGTTAATTTTCAGTTCCTCCCCAGACCATGGAAAGATGTTCCCGGTGGGAATATATGTTTTTAGGTTTCAAGGAATTTATTTTAAGGGCAGCAAAGAAACACAACAGTTTGACAATATGGATTTATTATACTCCACTACGGGAGGTTATTTCAGTGAAGACAAACACAATGATCACACATCCAGGGAGGCCTCTGCTGTCATTCCAACACCTGTGTGCTTAGCTTCATTCTGTCCGTTCCTTCAGTTCATCGTCTGTCCTTCTGTTCCAGGGTGAGGCCTCCCTGAGTAACCGTTCGCCATATGATTATATACACTTCAAGGACATTGGCTCAGCAAAATACTAATGTCCTCTGTGCCCTAAAAGGCCACAGTTGTGCATTCTCTAACTGCATAGGCAAGTGTCTATTTAGGGCTTATATGAGAGCAGCAAACCATTGTAGAAATCAACTTATTAACCCTATGGTTACATTCCACCCTCTGATTTCTACACAGCACATATCACAAATATTAAATCATATAAATATATATTGATGAGTGTGTGTGGATCCAACAAATAGCAGACTCGAGTTCAATTAGTCTGTAACTGTATTTCCATTGGATCCTTTGCAACTCCATTGTCTTCTTGATTTGTTCTTGTACAATAAACTCTGTGGCCATCATCATCTCAGGCACACGTCCAGCAAAGTCATCTCCTTTTCCAACCAAGGTGAAAGATCAACCTGTTGGCCAAAGAAAAACAAACAGTGTGAGATAAACCATAACAACAAAACAAAATACAAATTTCCTTATGCTGTTGCAAATGTCTCTATTCTACTTAACGTTTCATTAAAGAACCTTATACTAAATGTTTGTCACTATAAATTCTTAAAAAATCAACCTCCTTTTACCACCCTCCGGTTAATAAAGCATATATATATATATTTTTTTTTTAAGAACATGTAAGTTTCCTAAACAATATATCCATTCAATCATACTGATGACAGTTTTGTGAATGGTAAGAAGCATGAAAGCCCGATTCTCTTGCTGTAAAGTGGATGTCTTTGCTTTTATCTTCTTTAACATATCATATCTTTGTCATTACTAGTCTCTTGGCGAGCAAAACTCCACTTGAGACAACTTTACTCGGGAATAACAGTGTTCTGTGACTTTTCAGTAGAACAATCTTCACCTTCCTTATAGAAAAGAGGGGATGAATCACTGCGCTCACTTTGATGTTTTATCTTGATACAAATTGGGTGGGCTACAGCGCTGCCTTCTGTATTGTGTGGATTCTTGTTTGTGGTGTTTTAATCGGTGTGTAAGAATTTGGATTGAAACAATCGGTGTAAGGTTGAAAGCTTTATTTTAAATGATTACATTGGGGATAAATGATGCTCTTTTACTTGGTGTTTCACGATACACCTGTTTGGGGTCTCTCTAATGGGGATTTTTCCAGTGCCGTGTCACTACAGTGAGATCCCCGACGGGGTTCAGGTGATCCTCTAGGGCAGGCATGTCCAACGTTGGCCCTCCAGATGTTATGAAACTACACATCCCAGCATGCTTTGCCACAGTTTTGCTATTAGAGAATGCTAAAACTATTGCAAAGCATGCTGGGATGTGTAGTTTCAAAACATCTGGAGGGCCAACGTTAGACATGCCTGCTCTAGGGATTCCTATACCTCCGTAGGTCCCTTGTGTGGGATATACGGTCTCTCTGCGTGATGTGCAGTGAAAAAGAAGGGGGGGGGGGGGGAAATGATCAAAAGTATCTGTTCAATTGTCTGCAGAAACGTGTCAGAAAGGAGCCTTGGTGGGCTTCAGGCAGTTTTGGAGAACTCCTTTACTTTACTTCACCATCCTTATGGCTGCAAGTAATGAAATTGAAAGCACATATGCCCAGTATTCCAAATTCAAGAGTTCAGTTCCATAATGGGAACTTGAGTCAGATGATTTTTCAATACGATTTTGTAAAACTCCAATGTGTACACTCACTTGTCCAAGAAACATGATCTTAATCACACAATGAGCATAAACAAGTTTACTTTGTTCTTTATCAAGCTTCTGCAACATTCACTTGGAACATGGAACTTCTCTCATTGGCAAGGGAGGTAATTTACTGTAGTTTCCTTAAAAATGTTCATGTGCTCACAGCAGATGATTGTGAGACAGTTGTAAAGTTCCTGTGACCTTTCTCAGAAGCAATCAAAGTAGGCAAAATTGTCAGCTGTTGGTAAGTGTAACAGATTCTGCAACAATCTCTTCAACTTGCGCTTTGAATGTACAGTAACCTCAGCTTCACCATGGCTAGGCAGTTCTCTCATACAGTGTGCTAGCCCATTCAGTGATCTCGGGGTTGAGTTGTACACCAAAATGTGTGCTCCAGTGGCGGAACTTGTGAGTCGTGGGCCCAGGTGCAAAAATATAATTTGGGCTCCCCCTCTACCCCAACCCAAGTGCAAAATATGCAACATGGCAGTGGGTGACAAGGAGAGGCAGGGGGAGACAGTGTGGCCAGGAAAAACCAGTGGGTGATAGGAAGAGAGGTGACAGGGCAGCAGTGGGCCCCTAATACAAAGCGGCACGGTGCACTGCACCTGCTGCACCAATGGTAGTTCCGCTTCTGGTGTGCTCAGTTCAGTTGTTTGTACATCATTTATGTCATATGCGTGTACACCACCATGTCTTGTGGTGTTCTTCCACTTTTGGACAGTCATTCTTATTGGCTTTACGTTAGATGTCAATTTTGCAGGACACATTCCTGAGCCTTCAGTCTTTGCAATGGCTCCTATCTGAGGTCTGACAGATGGCTGCTTTGCTGCAGCAGAAACCAACAAATGTCCTTCATCCATGAAGCAATGCAGCTCTCTGCTTTGGAAATGTCCCCACTGTGTGTCTTTGCTTGTAGAGAAATCCAATATAAGTGTCCCTTTGGTCACTGGCAACTTTAACTTGAACTTCACAAGCCCAGCTTGTAAATGTGAGACATCAGGTAAAGAATACATTTCTCTCTTCATTCGTCTTTTCTCTTGTGCGTACCATCTTCCATTGGGGGGCACTCTGGCGCCCAGCGCTTACCTGCTCCAGGGGGGGGTGATTGGATGCGGCCGCCGCTACCCTGGGGGGATGCGGCCGGAGTTGCGGCCGTAGCGTCGTGCTCCACGGGGAGGGGGGGGGGGCGGCTCCGGCCAGGCTCCGGGTGGGGGGTGTGTGTTTGGAGGGAGATGCCAGCTCCAGGGGTGGGGGTAGAATCACTCACCATGCTCCCAGGTGCTTTCCTCCTGGCTCCTGCTCTCCTTGGCGCCGTGGGAACCTTCCTGTTTCTGCTGCTGCTCCTCCTGGCTCCTGCAGCTTATTACCGCCCTCCAGTGGCCGGCGCCCTAGGCAAATGCCTAAAGCTGCCTAGTGGTGGCGCCGGCCCTGGGTGCTATGCACAATCAATTTCTCTGCCATTGTCATTGGTATCTGTGTCAAAACAATTGATTGGTAAGGTTCTGAAAGGATATGCATTGGAATTGGAACTTCATTACCAAACACATAATCTGCAACTTTGTCACTAAATAATTTCCCAGTCAGTGTGTATGTAATTGTCTGTTGCTTTGTGGTGTCAGACAATTCGCAAATCAGCTTGTCAATAATGGGGGTATGTATCACAGATCTTTATCAGTGTGTCAACCCCCCTAATCAGTGTGAATCCTTTACCACCCTGTACATAGTTAGCAGGGATTTAGTAATGAATCCCGGCGGTCGGGATCCCGGCGTTCAGAATCCCGACGCCGAAATCCCGACAGCCAAAATCCCAACAAGGGGGGGACGTGGATCGCCCCCCCTTGCGGGCTCGCTGCGCTCGCCACGCAGTGGGCCCGGTGCCTCGCTACGCTCGGCACACTAATTTATTCTCCCTCCAGGGGTGTCGTGGACACCCACGGAGGGAGAATGTGTCGGGATTCCGGCGTCGGGATTCTGAATGCCGGGATCCCGACCGCCGGGATTTTAACTGCATCCCGTTAGCAGGTGCCCAGTGACATTTTTGTACATAAGAAATTCCCTCAGCAGAAACATTTTCACTTTCAGCATCAATAATACCATGGGCACAGTTTTCTGTCTCAGGAGCAGGGACTGAAATCCTGCTCATCTCCCACCCCCTGGCTTTTGCAATTCCCATATCTCATTTGGTAAGGCAGAAGACATAAACACCACCCCATTATCTAACTCTGCTTCTCATGGGTTTTTATTCATTTGTTTCATATGAAACCACATCTCACTGTGCTTGGTTGAGAAGCCAAGTTACTAACTGAGAGTACCACTGTTAATCTCATATGTCAGCATTTTGTCAGAAATCTCATGTGCATTCAATGCTGCATATTCACTGCATACATGGAGTTCAATATTTTCCTTAAATTTTGTCAGATCACCAGATATGGGCTCACATGACGATTTCATCACACAATTACACATCACTGCAGTGTAGTCATTTGTGATGTGAGTACATTCCTTCATTACTGTTTCACATTTTACTACAGCATCTGAATCTTTAGACCTTTCTGTCAGCAGCAGCTGAGCAAACATCCCCCTTAATGTATCTATCTGGACGACACTCTTCTCTGTGCATTCCAGCTAGTACTTGGGAAAAATCAGTGCCCTTCCCCTCAGAATTTCTTAAATGGGAACGGTCAGAATTCCCCAGAATATAATCACTGGCTCCATTCTCATTGTCAGTAATAGTGAAAGGCAAATACATAACTTCATTATCAGATCTGTCCACATGCATTTCCATAAAAGTTTGATTAAACTTTGATTTTTTTTTAAAAACATTTCTGGACCTTTACTAACTGATTGTTAAACATTTTGAATATTTTTCTTTTCAAGACAACACAACATGCACTGGGGTTGAGGCTAAAATCTCAAAAACTCTACTCATAACAATGAGTCGACTGATTTTTTTCAGGGAAATCATAGAAACCTTTCTCTTAATGAGACCACTAACAACCAACCGTGACATACATATGTCTAACACATTAGCATTCTTCTCTGACATGACTCTATCCTAACCTCTCTCTCCTACTGTACTGCGTAAACCACATTAACATTTTAAGACCAAAATTAACCCTTGAAACCCTGCTCTCAGCGCCATGTTATGTTCCCCGGTGGGAATATATGTTCTTTTAGGTTTCAAGGAATTAATAAAGGACAGAAAAGAAACACAACAGTTTGACCAATACAATATAGATTTATTATACTCAACTACGGGAGGTTATTTCAGCGAAGACACAGTCAATGATTACACATCCAGGGAGGCCTCGGCTGTCCTTCCAACACCTGTGTGCTTGGCTTCATTCTGTCCGTTCCTTCAGTTCATCGTCTGTGCTTCTGTTCCAGGGTGAGGCCTAACTGAGTAACCCCTCGCCATATGATTATACACACTTCAAGGACATTAGCTCAGCAAAATACTAATGTCCTGTGTGCATTCTCTAAAAATATGCATAGGCAAGTGTCTATTCAGGGCTTATAGGAGTACAGCAAACCATTGTAGAAATCAACTTAATAACCCTATGGTTACAAGAGGTCATCAATATATCTACTGAATGAAATAGTATGTTGTAAAGGGAAGCGGTACATCTGTCAGAACAGATTTAGGTCTACAGTCATTAGGTTGACCCTGGAAGGTCGACATGAGTTTTCTCTGTTTTTTTACCTGAATGTCGACACAGTCGACATGGACACAGTTGGAGTCGAACCGCAGCCCCTCGCAATGCTCTCTTCGCTCGCAATGCTTCGGGCACGGTCGGCATTGAGCCATGTCGACCTTGGGGACAGTCAACCTTCCGGGGTCGACCTAATGACTGTTGACCTAAGTCTGGTCTGACTGATGACCGTTTCCCGTTGTAAAGCTACGGGGTTATTATACAGCAGGTTGGTCAAATCAGTTTTAGAATTGGTTCTATATTGATCAAAGCAGTTTAAAAATCATCAGTCAGGCCATAAATGAGCTGTGACAAAGCAGGTAAGTGATTTTAGGCACCATTGTCTTCCCTTCGATGTGAATGCCGCCATTATAGAACGCTTCAATAGAACTTTAAAAACACGAATGTGGCAATATTTCACGGCGAATAATACATATATATATATATATATATATATATATATATATATATATATATATATATATATATATATATATATATATACACACTTAACATCGGCACTCACCTTTCCTAGTTTTGGGGTGCCCTATGGCTTGTGACCACATTGTTTAAACAGACATTGGATGGGCTCTGCACACACTAAATTAACTGATAATAAATAGTGGAGATTTGGTTCATGAATTGATCAATGCATTTAAGCCTGCAGCCCCCGTCAAGGGACCCCACTGTTCTGCACTGTTCTATATATATGACAATCAGGAAATCCGCACACCATAGATAAGATCATCATTCGGGTGCCAAAACCACATAATGGGTATAATACTTTAGCAATTAGAGGTCAGCACAACCGATAGTAGCCAAAAGATTTTTATAAGTGAAAAAAAGTCATTCATAGACATCCGTTTGACAGCGTGACTGCATACAATTCAAAGTTCCATATACTTATCAGCATGAGAGTACAAGCATGAAATAGCTGCCAAAGGAGTCATGGTCAGGCGTGCAGCTATTTCATGCTTGTACTCTCATGCTGATAAGTATATGGAACTTTGAATTGTATGCAGTCACGCTGTGTGTGTGTGTATATATATGTATATATATATATATATATATATATATATATATATATATATATATATATATATATATATATGCAGACGAGAGAGCCGCACAGCACAGGACTTGATCTCCGCTTACAATAAATCAATAGGCAGGAGCCAACTGTCTTGCAACGTTTCGGGAAATTTTATTATCCCGTCCTCAGGCTAGGTAACACATACAGTGAATAACAAAAGACATTTACCTTATATTGACTCTCATCTTGCGTGCAGCGCGTGGCGTCCTCCTCCTGCTCCCAACTCCCTTCCGGGTACAGGGTCACTGCGTCCACGTACTGGGACGTCGGCTACGTCAGAGGAGGCAGGTCAGCTGTCAAACAGATGATCGGTTACACACAGTGTACTGCAATACAATACAAACATACAAAAAGTTACATTAAAAACAATCATGTGAAGTATTGAT